>NC_140593.1:741519574-742104115 GCF_964204655.1 Triturus cristatus
TCTCGGAGCTATTAATTGCTAGGTGGTACTCTTCCTCTGCTGTTGGAGACTTAGTTGGCTTAGAGATTAGTTCGGGTGCCAGCTGGGTAATACATGCGGCAGGCAGAGGTAAAATCGATTCTCGGGAGTGGTTGGGTAGTAATGAGATGGGGGATGTTTTACACGTAGCCGCCAAGGATTGTTGACTAAATGGAGTTGGCGGATACTGACCATCGGGCGCTTTGGCTGCGTATTGTAAGCCTGATCTATTGATCCCCGCTTGAGGTAGAAAAGGGGCACTGATGACGGGAGATGGCTTTTGAGGATTTGCGGTCATGGCTGGCACTTTGCCGGCTCCTTTGTGGGTTGTAATTGGTTAAGTCCAAGTGTGACTTGAGTAGATGGATGCAGAGGGAGCCTTAAGGCGGCTCTGCTATTGATAAGCTGTTCAGTTTTGAAGATTCTTTTTGAGGCGTTAAAGGTTGTGCTGCTGATAGCAGACTAGTGTTGGCTCCTGGCGTAGCGGGCAGGCCACGTGACATCACTAGGTAGATCTTTAAGAGATAACTGGTAATAGTATTTTTAGTTTCCCCCGTGTGCCTGGTCCGACTTTTCCGCAGTCTTTTTTTTTACCGTTTCGACAGCCGATGGGTATTATGATGGTGTGGTGATGCATCGGGGAATGTGTTAGGATCTGCTGGCACCTTGATTAGCGAGGAGGGGGCTCGTGTTTGCTCTGCTGCGGGAGTTCGCGCCTCGTCTGGACCGAGTACCTGGGACAGAGGATCGAAGAGCCCCAATGATTGTAACTTCTTGATTTCTGATAATACTGAGGAAAGAAATTGGGGAAGTGAAGATAGAGAGTCAATGATGAGAGAATAGCAGCATACTGATTGAACAAGTTGGACTTGAGATTGGGCTTTTGTTATCAATAAATTAAGCGCCTCCAGTTTTTGATCAATCCCGGCAGTGTACACCGCGAGGGTGTTTAAGAGGTCCACCTGCAGGTCCATTTTATCTGAATGGTAGGTCAGTGCTGTCGCCGTGGTTTGGAGGATTTGAAGTAGTTGTGACCAAAGTTTGTTTAAATCAGGCAGTGAAAGTTTTTCCTGAACGGTGGACCTTTTAGGTTCGTTGGTGAAAAAAGACAGATCTAGGGAAGTGTTGTTTTTACTATCATGTGTCCCAGCTGAGTTATCCTTTTGGTGGCATTGGTTAACCATATTTGCTGAGCATGCTGGGGGCGACATCTTAGGAATGCTTGAATGGGTGCTTACAAGTAACATGACTTGTGGAATCAGGACTCCCTGTGAGATGGTCCATTGGAATTGGGGACTTAAGTGCTATGGGAGAAAACTGACTTGGATTCTGAGCTGACTGGAAGGTTGGTGACAAGGCCTCCTTTGAGATGGAAGTTTGGGGAGAAGCCAGTACAGTGGAAGGGTGAGTGACTAGTGAGTCGAAAAGTTGCTGATCAGAGGCCTGAGGCGAGCGACGGGTATCAGGGACTTCTTTAGAGAGAGATGCAACCGTTGCTGAGGGACCTGATTACAATGAGCTGCCTGACCCACCGGCGACAACGTGAATCATAGGCTGAACCAATATTTGGTGCGGAACTGTGACTGGATTGATTGAAGAGGAGACCGGAAATGTGTCGGAGGTGCTGGGTCTTGGCTTTGGAGCTGCTACTGAGTTCCTAAAATAGTCCCTCAATGACTCCTTTTTTATCGAGGAGGTTGCGGTTGCTGAAGGTCCCAATATCGGCACTTTGTGAATTGAGCCTTCCTGGTACACAACTGCGCCCCGTGTGGCGTGTTACGTGGAGGAGCCTTGGGACGACCGTACTTGGATCAAGGGTTGCCAAAGTTGGGGCTTGTATCCTGAGTCTGGGCCCGATTGTGGTTTTGCTAGTGTTACTGGTTGCGTTAGGGCAATTGCTACGACGAACGAGGATGCGTGGCCTTTGAACCTTTTTTAGAGGGTTTTGTTGGAGCTTTCCTAACTCTCCCAGAACTCATCCTTGGGAGCTTTTGCTGATTAGGGGTGCCTTCTGTCTTCCTGTTGGTGTACACTTAAATGCTAAGAGTGACTAAGGACAGTTTTACGGTTTTAAAATAATTGGAAGGACCGCTGGAACCTGGCCTGAAAGCAGTCCGCCAGGGCCAAATTGGGCCTGTTGAAAATAGAAACCAGAAGATTTAATGGCTGGTGGGAAGGTCAAAAGGGCCATGGATTGACTCAAGCTGGCCAGTGTGTTCCAGGCTGTAACACCAAGGCTCCCTAGCGGGAGCAGACTGGGAAGGGGGAGGGCAAGTGGGAGGGGACACAGAGACCTCGGAATCCTCCTCAACCCCCCTCAGAACTCTCCTCCACCTAGTAACCCTAAGGTGCTCACCTGGGCATCAAGGTTTAGTGGCGCTGGGTGAGCTGAGAAATCCAGGAAGGTGACTCGAATCCTGCGCCTGCTCCTGCCCCTGAGACTGCTCTGATGGCAATGTAGAAACGATGGCAAGACCAACTCTGCTGCTCTGCAACGGTGAAGCTGCTCTGGTCGGTGGATAGCGAGGAGCAAATCCGGGAAGGAGGCAAGCGGGGCACTCGAGGCGGGGTCGCAGGCTGTACCTGATCTAATCAAGCCGCCTACGCGATACCGCCAAGGGCTCGCACTCACTGCGGCCGCCGGCTAAAAGGCAGCTGCGCTTGCCACCGGGATCCTTTCACCTAGGTGCGGGCTGGTGCGGCGGTCGGGGCAGTGGACGACTAAAGCGATGGGTGCGGTTGAGAATTGGGCGCCGCACCCATGCTAATGTCGGCTCTGTGGGCTCACTCTCACTCGCTCTCGCCCTTGCTGCTCACTCTCGCTGCTTCTGATTGTCGATAGTGGGTGTGGCCTCTCTCTGCCACTACGAATGAGACAATGCATCTGTGATGTTGTTGTCCACACATGGCACCTGTTTGGCTCTAAAAACTTTAATTATCCTTTAATTGTAATGGTGCCCCACCCCATCGAGATCCTCACAATTAGCACCAGAATACAGCATTTGACAAATAGAGACATATTTTAAGAGCGGAAAATGTTTCCATCTGGAGATGTAACATACTAAACCCTGCTTCTGTGGTACCAACCCCAGAGAGAGATGATGAGGGTGAGTTCAACCATGATAGTGTCAGTGTCACTGAATTGTGCACAAAACCAAGAGCTGACATACTGGATGTCCCCCTTACTGAATCTGACCATACCCTCTTTATCCGCCAATGTTGTCTGAGGGAACGAGGCAGTGTCTCAAGGGCTGCATATGCTGTGTGTACATTGAGCCTGGTTGTGGAGCACCTTTCTTGTGGCATGTAACGTCTGCACAGGTGGTTGAACTAATTGCCCTTACCCAAGCCTGCTACTCCTCAGAGGACTCTTGAGTCACTATTTAAACTGACCGCCAGTATAGATTTGGAGTTGTGCACGATTTTGGTTTTGACATTAGCTTTCTATTAAGAATGGACTGTACATTTCCAATTGGTTAGACGCACTACACATGCCAAGGAAGATTGCTGTGGTTAGGTGTGCTGCACATAAGAGCGGTGATGATTTTGTCCCAGAGGCAACCGTTATGCAGATGAGATTGCTCGATCCTGCGCTCTTGAGTCCAGCACCTTCCATGTATATAAACCATGTAATGCACAAGGAGAAACTGTATCCAACATGCTGCTGAATACTATATATACCTTTAATGATCCAAGGGGACTAGAACATACTGTTCCAGAGTCAGAAAAGGCTAAATAAGAAAGGATGGGATCTTTAAGAGATGTCAGTAATATTTGGGTATCCTGGGATGGAAAATCAATTCTCCCTGATTCTCTCTTACCTGCAATGGCACAGCACATGCAAGGTCCAACACATGTGGGTAGAGATGGAATGGTGTGTACCTTTCACACCTATTGGCACAATCCTCATTTCTGATCAATGGCAGAGGATTTTTGACAGAGATGCATCAAATGCCAGGAGCAGAATTTGGGCAAGAGAGTTGTGGTGGCCATGAGCCACATTGGGAAGTCCAATGGTCCCTTCAACCATCTCCAAATCAGCTTTGTGGAGATGTCCCAATGTAACCAATTGAGGTATATCCTCATCATTGTGTCTGTTTTCACTATGGGTTGAGGCATATCCCACCAGGATATGTAACAGCCTAAAAGTCGCCAAGCTATTTTTACAGGAGTTGATACCGCAATTCGGGATGCAAGTTCATCTTGAATTGGATCAAGCAACTAATTTAGGAGTGAGATAATGCAGTTATTATGTATAGTTTATAGGGATTAACCAGATATCCCACTGTAGCTACAGACCTGAGGCATCAAGCATTGTCGAAAGATTTAACAGGACAATCAAAGCTAAATTGGCAAAAGCTTGTGCCTCCACATCACTGAAGTGGCCTGACGCACTTCTTTTAGTGCTCATAAGTATCCATCGAACTTCCTGTAAGAAAACTGGCTTGTCTCCCTATAATGTATTGATGGGAAGAGTCATGCAAATACCGTCTGTCCAGGCAGCCGCCCTTGTGAATATCACAGATGACCGGGTCCTCGAGTACTGCAAGGGATTGTCTGATGTGGTGCGTTCTATTTCTTATCAGGTTGATGCCGCTACTCCAGCCCTCCGAGGGTCCCCAGGGCATGACTGAACCCTGACAATTGGATTCACGTCAAGAAGCATGTCCACGAGGAACACTGGAGAGCACCCTACCAGGTGATCTAGGTCATCAACACCACTGTCAAGTGTGCTGGTCTGCCGAATTGCATTCAAGGCTCCCATACCAAGAGGGCAAGGCATGAAGAGGAAGAAGCAGTGCCAACATCCACTAATTCCTTAAGTCTCCCCAGGTTTTAGGCATCTGAGGCCTCTGAAGAAGTGGAAAACCAGTATGAGGGTCCACAGTTTTCATAAGAGGAGCCTCATTCAGAGCCAGACGTCAATGAAAATGCTGTTGTCTCAACAACCACTGTGATACCCACTGCTGGATTAAGAATACACATTCACTGAGACAGCGAAAACTCATGGAAGACAGAGACCAATCTACTTCAGTAAATCTCACAAAGAGTAGAGGCTGGGCGGGACAAGGAGGCTCCACCTCGGAGAGTGAGTCTGCCTTATCAGAGCCAGAGATTTCAAGCATCTCCAAGGGCCGGGGCCCAGCTGTAGATGGTTGGCCAAACACTCCAGCAGCTATAGACGGTTGGCCAGACACTCCAGCAACCCAGAAGAGACTGTTAACACCAAAGAAGCAATCAGAGATGATTAGGGGAGACCGAGAGGGAGACGATCAAGACCAGATTGACATTATAGATGAAAGTCTAGATTCAACTTATATCAAATGACCCACACGAGAAAGAAAGGTCAATCAGAAGTATGCAGGTCCAGACTGGACATATCTTGCCAAGATCAGCTTTGACTCTGATGACTGTCTAACTGATGTTGATGAGCCTCCCTGAGACAAAAGGATGCCACAACAGGAACCCACTGACAACCGTTAAGAGGACAGATGGAGAGTTAGGGCAACAGTCAGAGGATGATAGCTCCTTTAGGCCTTCAGTTGATGCAGAATAAATATCCCTGTAGTTTTAGAGATGTGGTAGAGATGACCTAGTGTTTGTCACTAATATGTGTCATCGCTTTATATTAGCAAAATGTCGATTGCACCTTAATCCGTGCATGCTGGGCCACCCAACGGGAATCTATTCACCAAATACATTGCCGTTTTGCCCATGTGACGGAACTTCCTCACAATGTAATTTGCAACTCATCTTTTTTTTGTTTTTTATACGGTGCATCGCAAAAAGTGCATCCTCCCTCTTATGTGGAAATATAAATTCACACAATGTCGCCCTGCCCCATACTTCCATCAAATGTTGTCTAATCAGTATGTGTGCCATTGTCCTACCTTTGTCTGTCAATAATGACTAGGAAATCACTTGACTCTTAATGATATCAATGACCAGTTTTATAGTTGATATATTTTAATCTTATAAGACCCATTTCTATTGGAATTATGTATAAGAATTATTTTTCAATTACGCAAAGAATGCAACACTGTTATATTCGTTTTTGAAATTTGGGAGTGCTTTGGCTGTCTCCTGTGTGAGGTTTTAGCTCCCATATTAATAGTTGCGTTTTTATTCTCTTCCTACTATTTGCTATTCATGCATAAGATTTTTATGTAAGCTCTCAACTGTTGTATTATATAGGTTTTAAGTGTATTCACAGACATTTTATGAGATTGTAATCCATGATCTAATGTACTGTTATGATCTCTATTATACTTTTTGATCATTATTTTAACAAGATCGAATAAAGTGATTTCTGATTCTGATAGGATAAGACCTAAAGAACTAACCGCTCCACTTGATATTTCCTTGATCTGATTTAGATCACCATGGTGCAGCCATGCTGCAGACGTTTGCTTATAAGTATGGAAGTTTCCATCTCTGTTTTTGTGCTTGGATGGCTTTTGGATTTCTATTTGTTGGGAGGGAATATCTCTCATATATAAGTTAATTCCACCTTTGACTCTATATTTAGACATGCCCCTCTGAGAAGAGTGGCTCGCCTTACCTAGCATGAGGGTGTGTATAGTCATAATATATATATACTCAAAGGTTAGCGAAATATGTGAAGGGTATGGACGTGGGGGATTGCTACGTCTGCTACTATCTTCCAGCTTCTGCAGCTGAAGGAGCAGCAGACTTACACTTACTGCTGTTGTATTCCCTTCCTTGTTCTGTGTTTTTGAACCTTTTCTATCACCAGAGTTCAGTTGAACAGTTTTATTCTGACTCTGATGATCCATTGGAGGAGGTATCGATTGTTAATGGTGATAACTTGTATTTGTGGGCTACTAAAGATATTTTTCACTCTTATCAAAGGTTTAAGCCAAGGGATCAGCGTGAGTATATGATGAAATTCTTTACCCCCATAACTAATGTGAGCGCTTCTAACCAGAGTGTGCATGACAAAACCTGCAAAATTAACCAAGATGAGAGAGTTTTCATAGATGAATTGTATAAGAGGAGAAGAATAGATGAAAAAAGGATGGAGGGAAAGAGTAGTGCAGAACATATTAGTGGGAAAGGCGAAAAGACACTAAAGGAACTGGCCCGTAGAAAGAATATTGAGGTCCCTAAAAAGAGATCCTTGTGCATCATACGGTATCCAGAAATGATACTTTTGAGAAATGAGGAAGGAGCGAATGCGAACATAACTACTTGGTAAAGGAGAAGACCTTTGCAGACTTAGATACAAGTATAAAAGTGATCTATTATGTGTGTGGAATGCTTGCTGTTATGCAGGTTTAGTTTTCCCTAGAATATATCACACTAACAAGTTAAACGTTCCTCTTGAACGATTTATAAGGAGAAGTAAGTGTAGATTTTTAATGACATCTTTGGAGCGCTCATTTCATCCATGAGAGTAGTGTTAAATGATGTTGAGTTTAGAAAATTATCCACCTCAGTTGACCGGCTGGGTGGAGAAATCAGGTGCCTGAGAAGGATTAGGATCGATATTTGGATCCATGAGAAAGGAATTTGCCAAGATAGGTGTAGGAAAGTAGGATCTGCTTTAATGGTTACCCCCACTTTTTGCCTGGTGATAAGCTGTTTTTGACTAGTCTGACTGGGATCCTGCTGATCAGGACCCCAGTCTCTCTGCTTTCTCCCTTAAATTGTTATGTTTATTACTTAGGTACATTCCAAATTGGATACTGAGGCTCACTTGTCAGTCCCTAGTATATGGTACTAAGGTACCCAGTGCATAGGTACCCCAGAGGTCCCCCATGGGCTGAAGCATGTATTATGCCACCCCTGGGAGACCATTCAAACTGTAAATACAGGCCTGTCATTGCAGCCTGTGTAAGCTGGTGCTAGCACCACATATGAAAGATATAGATTTCCTATTTCTAGGGTCACTGCACTTAAAACCTATAAGTCACTCCTATAGCAGGCCTTTTGCAATCCTGAAGGCAGGGTGCTTGGTTCTAAGTGTGAGGGTGCCCCTGCATGAGCAGGACACCTCTATAGTCTATGGAGTCCATTCTCCCGGGTTGTAAGTGAAGCAGCCATATGCTATATAGAGAGGCATCACGTAATTACGCAATGACCATCTCGAAACTGGCTGCAATGAATCCTATCATGTTTGGTATCAAACATGTTGGAATCATACCCCAACACCGTAAACGGTGATTCCAAGCACTGGAACGGGCCTCCGTTAGGCTCTCAGTGCTCCCAATACCAGTCTTCTAAACCTGGACAGCACAACATAGTGCTACCGACCAGAGACACGATTCTGCCCTCCTGCTGCTGAGCCAAGGTCGAGCAGGGGAAGGCAGAACAATAGGTATCCTGTGACAGGGAGGTGTGACCAACTCCCAGACAGGATTTAGTGTATTGGAGCTGGGTGAGTGCGCCTGCCAGTGCCACTCAGTCTGCACGAGGGGCACATTTGTTGTCCACTTGCATAGTCCAGTTAAACCAGCTCTGGGAGCCATTGGCTCCCGCACTGTTGCGAAACTTGACAAAGTACATGGAAGTATCCTCCCCACTGTCCTCTCCCTCCCCTGGGAGGGAACCCTGAATCGTCCAAACCCTTTCCTTAGGGTACTTAAGGGCTTACCTGGGTGTAGGTCCCTAGATAGGTCGTACGACATGATTCAAGTCAGACACCACTTCAACTTCTACCGTCTGGGCTCTCTGGACTTCGCTGCACTTAGTTTGGGCTCGACTTCATCTCCCTTCCAGTCTGCTGCATCGTCTGTGCCTGTGCACCATAGAGCAACCTTGCAAGGCCTGTGGGCATCAAAGACACCTGAAGAATCTCCCTTGGAGTGAAGGAGTCACTTCCTTGCATTTGCAGGCACCACATCTAAGCTGACCGGCCTGCTTATCCTGAGCTCCTATGGAATCCGAAAGGCTCAGCAACACAGGAGGTGGTTCTCCACGTCTCTCAAGGCCTGCCCTGCCCTCTCACCAAGTTTGAGGGAACTGAACCCCTGTGCACCGCATTGTCTGAGCGCTGCAAAGGCTTGGGGGCTTCCTTCCACCAAGATCTTCGGGCTCCAAGTAGCCCCAACTTCGAGCGTCTCCAGTGACCAGAATCTTCATCCACACCACATCTTTTGCGTTGTGGCCTGCATCTTTTGGAGAGCTGCTCGAGGCCCTCTTGCGACTCCAGTGCCTCCAGCCTGTGGGTCCTGTTGAGGGTCACTTTTGATTATTTTGGGCTCCCCTGATTGGTCGAGGCCTGCCCTAAGTCCCCTGCTTGTGGTGAGTCCCTTGGATCATGCTGGTCCCGACATTGCACCTTCTTCGACTTCCATGTTGTGTGCAGTTGCCAAGGCTTGTTGGTGCTTCCGACGGAAACCGACCCCTCAGCTTTCGACATTCGACTTGGGACAGCTCATACACGGCTCCTGGTCTTCCTCAGCATCGCCTGGTCCTCACAACTGCAGAGTCAAGGTCACTGTCAACTCTCCTGCAACACCCGACATCAGTGGGCATTCGTCTTCCTGGTCTACGGGTCACTCCTGAGTGACATAGACTCTGTCCCCTTTGCTTGCTGGTAACTCTCAACTAGAATCCATGTTCGATCTCCACCGGACACTTTCTCGTTCTCCAGCAGCTGCACTTTCCTGAGGTCCTCCATGGGTTCGACAGCGCTTTCCGACACTACTTCACACCTATGCACCCAACTTCCCTGGTGTGGGTAACATGGGTACTAGGGTATCCATGGTTGGGTGGCTCTCTAACCTTCTGTCTTCCATGGGATTTCTTCAGGGTCCACTGGGAAGGGTCGTTTTTGTTTAAAATTGCAACCGCGACTTACAAATTGATTAGTACGGGGAACGCGGTCGTGTTCCCACACTGCACACGATCTCGGTGGGGTACCTAGTCACTCTCCTTGGGTGGTTCCGTGGGTCCCTGGCACTTCTACGTCCTCTAGACATTGTCTTGACCCGAGTTGTTGTTCTTATACCACTTTCTTAATATATGGTTTTGTCCCCCCCTGGGGTCCACTGTGTATTCTGTGCTATTTACGTGATTCCATGCAAAGTATTGTGTACAGTGTGCATATCTCCAGTTGGGAGTTATCTAAACATCTTAGTGAGTATAATATACTAAATACATATTTTTATAGATACCTTGTGTGGTTCTTTTTAATTTAATCTATACCTATAAGAATGCGTTCTGCTAAAACAAGCTGCTTTACACTCCTTCTGGTTTAAGCCAGGAGGCTGCTCTCCACAGCTATCACTTAGAAAGCATTCTATGGTTGTCTAAGACCTCCTAAAATCACCATTAGGGTTGTCTGGACTGGTGCATGGTGTCACCTTACAAAAGTATACATCATATACCAGGCCACCCTTTCACATTGGTGTGCAGCGGTTGGGATTCAAGCCTGCATTGTTTTACCAGATAAATCTTGGTGTGATTAATTGAAAAACCATCACTAATACTAGGCACATATAATGTAAGCTTAGAATAGTACGTTCTACGCAACTCAGGGTTGAGTAGTTAAGGGTCTAGCACACCCTTTCTCCAACCTCAGAGAGTTTAGTTTCCACTAGGTTAGGTAGGTGCAACACCACACCACACTAAGGGGCATATGCATCAACCAAACTAATACCGATTCCTTAATAGCGAAAAATAAGGAATCGCCATTAAGGAATCGGTAATTGGCATGCATCAACAGATTCGGTGAAATTTAGCGATTCCTTAAAAATCGCTAAATTTACCGATTCCGTAATAGCGGGGCACGCAAACGGCCTCACTAGCAAATAGCGACTTCGGTAATACCGATTTGGCAATTTGCGAGTTCGGTAATACCGAATTAGCAATTACCGAATCGGTAATAGCGAAATCGCAAATTGCCGCATCGCTCCAGGAACAGGCTGATGACATCACCAACCAGGAAATACTGCTGCCCCACCCACATAGCCTCGACAGAGGAGCAGACAGGAGCTGGAAAGAAGGACAGGCTGTGCAGAGTGAGGCCACACAGATCCTGCCATTCACATCACACATCCATCATGTCGCAGGAAGTGCCATCCAGCGCAGAATCTGCACGCAAGCGCAAGAAGAAGTTTTCGGACAGGGAGCTGGAGTACCTCATCGAAGGTGTGTCCAGCAAACACGACCGCCTCTTTGGCAAGCTGTCCCTCAAGGTGCCTGAGACCGAGAAGCGGCGCATCTGGCAGCGCATCCGTGAGAGGGTCAATGCGGTTGGCGTCACTAGCCGCAGCATCGACGACCTAAAAAAACGGTGGTATGACCTGCGGAAGCGCGCAAAAGAGAGGATTGCTGAGAGGCTCCGGGAGGCAAGAAGGACTGGAGGCGGAACAACCACTGCACCATCCAACACAGCCCTGGAGGACCTTGTGGAAGGGACGATAGAGCGGGAAGCCGTCGTGGGGGTGATCCAGATGGACACGTCCGGCGCAGCCACAAGTGCCCAAGGTAAGATGCATGCCTGTGCCACACCCAGCATAGCGTAAATCCATACCCATGCCCCCAGCCCAATCTCACTGTGTCTGCAGCTCTGGCACAGACAGCACCACACATGACACTACTGCATCTTGGGAGTTGTAGTCTAGTCAGGCCAGAGTGCAGGTACAGGCGTAAATCCTCTGAGCACACACCACATATTTTGTACATGGCTGTAGACTGTTCATTTGTTGGACCACAGAGGGACATTAAGGGGTACAACACTATGTAGGTGTAATCATCCCACTAATCATGCACTGTTTCACACACAGATGCATCACCTGGGGACTCTGACGACAGCGACCAGCTGATCATATCTGAGACACCCGTGGAGTCAGACCAGGAGACTGCGCAGGATGCGCACGCACCGCCAACACCTGCCACCCCACCAGCACCACCTCCACCAGCGCCACAATCAACGGCACCAGCACCAGTGCCACAAGCTAAGGCACCAGCACCTGCGCCACTAGCCAAGGCACCAGCACCTGCGCCACAAGCAACGGCACCAGCAAGACAGCCTGCAGCTAGTACAGCCACAATACCGCAGAGGCACAGGCACCAAGTTGCGCCCTTGCAGGAGATGGCAACCCCCCCCCCCGCAATTGGCACCCACGCAGCGCACATCCACACCACCTGCTGCACCACCTGGAGGCTCAAGACACGCACGGCGTCACAGGGCCCGTCGCAGTTCCGTCTCCTCAGCAGACCAGGATGTCCCAACAACCTCTGCAATTGAGGAGAGGATGCTGCGTACACAGAACCTGCAGGGAAGACATGTGGCTAGCATCAGCTGCAATATCGTGCGCCTAGCAAGGGAGATGCGCGCCATGACTGCAGCAGTCACCGACATGGGCTCCGCGGTCAGGGACATGGGCACGGCGGTCAGGGACCAGACCACTGCGGTTGCTGATGGCAATGCTCAGCTCAGGGAGGAGGTACGTGAGCTCACCCGTGCCATCAGGGAGGGCCATGAGTCCCAGAGGAGGAGTAACCGGCAGCTAATGTTGCGTTCTGCCGCCGCTACCAAGGCCATACAACGGCACAGCAACTGCACCGCTGTGTTGGCACGCCGCACGGTCTCCCTGCAGGTGGACCTTGGGCACTTCTGCGGTGATGTGGCCAAGTCACTGGGACACATCACCACTGCTGTGGAACAACTTCAGAGCAGCACATGCAGTGCTGCAGCATTGGGAGGGGATGACACCAGTGAGGCTGCCTCCAGTGTCAGCAGCGTGTCACTGGCAGAGGCCAGCACCAGGCGCCGAAGTTCGCGTGCCTCCACGGGGACAGGCCGTGGTGAGGCTTTGGATGCACCTGAGCGGAGGCTTGGTGTACGTGGCAAGCGCCACTAGAAATTTTGACATGCTGCAGGTCCATGGTGGAGCAACCATGGCCATCCAATGATTGTGTTTGCACAGGCCTGACTTTAAGGAACCTTTTATTTACATTTATGCAATCGGAGCATGATTCCCAATGCTAGTTCTGTTGCACAATCCTCAGTGCTACTGTGCATTAAACAGTTGCACCCAACACCAACTTGTAATGTCTCATTTTACCCAGGGTCAAAAATGATTTTGCATTATGTCTGTCCGCCTCCTATGGCCCTCTGCTGTGTTTGGGATGTGTGCCGGCCGTCGTTGGGCGGGTGGTTGGTCAGCCTGGGGGTCGTCATCCCTGTCCACCTCCATGGGTATCCCCCTTCTGGTGGCAATGTTGTGCAGCATTGCACATACAGCAATTATTCGACAGCATGTGTCTGGTTGGTATAGCATGGCGCCGCCAGTCTTGTGGAGGATACGGAAGCGGCTCTTGAGAATCCCAAAAGTCCGCTCTATCACATTCCTCGTGCTGATGTGTGCAGCGTTGTAGCGATGTTCCTGCGGGGTTGCTGGATTTAGGTATGGGGTGAGTATGTATTCCCGCAGGGCGTAAGCACTGTCACCTAGAAGATAGAAGCATAGACTTAGCATTGGTGATGTACATACATGTGTGGTGTTGGTGTGGGGAAGCGTAGGTCTACGTACCTAACAGGAGTCCCTCTCCAAATTCTCCATTGAGTAGTCGCCTGTGCATTCCACTGTTGCGGAAGATGTATGAGTCGTGTGTGCTCCCTGGGAATTGTGCCACTAGGTCCGTTATGATGTTGTTGGCATCGCACACAACCTGCACGTTGATCGAGTGGTATGACTTGCGGTTCCTGAAAAGGTACTCATTTGCTGACGGAGGACATATGGGGATATGCGTGCAGTCGATGCATCCAATCACATGTGGAAATTGTGCCACCTGGTAGAATGCCTGTTTGGTGCGGTCCAACTGCTGTGGGGTTGTGGGGAAGCTGATGTGTGTGTGGAGCATTGTCAGCATGGCATCTAGGAATTTCTGGAAGAAGCGTGACAGTGCGCTTTGCGAAACACCTCCGGCAACCGCAATTACCCCCTGGAAACTCCCTGAGGCCAGTAGGTGCAGGCTGCATAGGACCTGAACGTGCGCAGGGATAGCATTTGTCCTGTGTGTCTGGTGCTGCAGTAATGGTTCCAGGTCTGCAATCAGGCGCATGATCATAGCGCGATTGAGGCGATACTTCTGGTACACCTCGTCCTCATTCTTGCCGAGCAAGGTTATGCGCAGTCTGAACACTCGCTCCTGGACCCTTCTCCTGCGCTGTCCGGCAGCATTGATCCGCATCCTCCTAGAAAGCACGTAGAGGGCAGCCATTTTGTGGGAGCCAACAGGGTCTCCTGGGCCACCTTTAAGGGATTAGTGATTGCCTCAATCATTTGCACATGTGGGAAAAAAATTGCAATTTTTTTTTTTTTTTTTTGTAACTTTACCTCCAGGTTTTGATTCCCCTTATTTAGCTCTGGCAAAATAGCGATTTTTGGGATTTTCGTTATTAGCGATTTTTGTTGCATTGGGGTGCGATTCGTTATTTGCTATTGGCAATTTCCGGGAGCTAATAGTGATTTCGGTAATTGCGAATTCGGTATATAGCGATTCGGTAAATTAGCATTTTGGGTATTAGCGATTCGGTATGTCCGAGGTTATTTATTTAGCGATTCGTTATTTGCTCGGGTTTTGGGTTGATGCATTGGGATTGGGTGTTTTTCACACAATACCGGGAGCTATTAACGAATCGGTATTTTACCGACTGAATTTTGGCTTGATGCATAAGGGTGTTAGTATGTTTTCTAAAGGAGATACCAGTGGCTCTCTGCCTACTAGATACAGAGAGGTTTCGTTCCAAGAACTGAAAGCCCTGTGTGCCTCTAGCAAGCTGAAGGCAGGGAAAAATGCAAACACTCAACACCTCCTAGAGGTGTTACTGTTAGATGACCTACAGAAAGCTAGTGGGTCAGATGAACAGGACAGAGTGGGTGGGCAGGGGACAGAAGATAAGATAGGAGGGGAACCCCTCTATGACCTTGAGGCTGACCCTGACCAGGAGGAGCTTAATGTGTCCCACCTTAAAAACTCAGATCTCCCAGGGGATACTGCAGGTGGCCCTGAAGGTGCCCCCTTTGTTCCTCCTGAGAGAGTGCAGAGTAGACCAAGGAGGTCTAGATTCTTCCCTGCAGAATCTAATCCTTCAGGACAGACAGTAGGGACCTCCATATCTAGTAAGAAGGAGAAATCTTTTGATAGTGAATACCAATTTCTTGAAATTGAGAAAGGTAGGCTTAGGCTCAGGCAAGGGCAGTTAACCCTTGACAAAGAGTCCCTAGAAGCCCAGAAGCCTAGGAAGAAATTGGGACTAGAGTCCCATGATGGCAGCAAAATGTCCCTAGAGTTAGAAAAACTTCTTTTGACCATAGGAACATGAGCAAGATAGTCCATCCCTACGATGTTGGGGGTGACATCCACAAATGGCTAACTGCCTTGGAAAGGGCCTGTAAAGTTTAGAAGGTCCAGCCAGAGCAGTGGGCAGCTATCTTGTGGCTCTTCTTTGCTGACACTGGTAGAGATAAGCTCCTGACTGGATGCTGATAATTACTCAATACTAAAGAGTGCTCTCATAGATAGGTTTGGCATAACCACTGAACAGTATAGGATTAAGTTCAGAGACACCCAGAAAGCATGCACTCAGGACTGAGTAGATTTTGTAGACAGTGCCATTAAGGCTCTGGAAGGCTGGATCCATGGAAGCAAAGTGCATGACTACAAAGGATTGTACAATTTGATTATGAGGGAGCAGATTCTTAGTAATTGTCAGAACCAGCTTTTGCACCAGTACCTGGTGGACTCTGGTCTGACCTCTACCCAAGAATTGGGAAATAAGGCAGCCAAATGGGTTCACACCAGGGTGAAGAAGAAAAACCAGGGCAATGGAGGTGACCAGAAGAAAACATATTCTTCTAAATCCAAGGATTAGGGTGGGGACAAGGGCAAAGATAAGAAAGAGTCTTCCCAAGGGCCCCAAAAACCTGCATCTCGGGGGGAGTCACAAAGTTCAAAAAAAGGCAAAAAGATACCTCAGTGTTACTTCTGTAAAGTGAAGACCCATTGGACAAAGGATGCTGATTGTCCAGAGGTCAAGGAAACTACTTCTACTACCACTGCCCCTAAGGCAACTGCACCCCCTAGCTCCAGTACAAGTGGTAGTACAGCAACCAAGGGATTAGTAGGGTTAACCTTGGGTTCTGAGGTGTGTTCTGACTTAGTCAGGACTCCAGGTCAGGGTGTTTTGGTCTGTGATGGTGACATAGATCTTGCCACCTTACAGGTAATTCCCACTAACTTAGGCAAGTACAGGTAACAGCCTTAATAAATGGAGAAGAGGCAATGGCCTACAGGGACACAGGGGCTAGTGTCACGATGGCGACCGAGAAACATGTGTCTCCTGACCAGATCATACTTGAACAAGTGTACCAAGTGACCAATGCTAGCAATGTCAGGACTGACCATTCCTTGGCAGTTGTGAATCTCAGCTGGGGAGGGGTAACTGGACCTAAGAAAGTTGTGGTATCTTCAGACCTACCTGTGGATTGTTTGTTGGGCAATGATTTGGAAACTTCAACCTGGGCTGAAGTAAGTTCAGGACTCATGCAAAAATGTTCGGCATCCCTGCAAGAGTGTTTGCTGTCACCAGGGCTCAGGCCAAACAGCTTACCACTGAACAGAACAGGCCCTGGATCCTGGAACAATGGACCAGGCGCCTGCCAAGAGAAGGAGCAGGAAGGGTAAGGCTTTGCCTTCCTCACAGACTCACAGTTAAGATCAGTCTTTCGAGGGAGATAATCTTAGCCCCTGTGATGGTACTGCTCAGAGGAGCTTGGGTCTGAAAAGGCTGAGTTCTTGGGGGCAGGGGCCCTTCCAGGGCAGATTTGAGTTTGGGGCAGCAGGCCTGTCCCTCTCTTGAAGACCTCAGACAGCAAGCTGCTGCTGAGGGCACAGGGAATATCAGTGGGTCCCAAAGGGTCTACTGGGAACATGAACTTCTTTACTCAGAGGGTAGAGACCCCAAGCCTGGTGCTAGAAGGTTGGTCATACCCCAGAGGTTTAGAGGATTCCTGCTTACCCTAGCACATGATATTCCTCTGGCAGAACACTTAGGGCAAAGTAAGTCTTGGGACAGGCTTCTCCCTCACTTTCACTAGCCCCATGTGTCTAAGGATACAAAGGAGTTTTGTCGCTCCTGTGCCACTTGCCAAGCCAGTGGTAAGTCAGGTGGCACCACAAAGGCCCCCTTAATTATACTTCCAGTGGTTGGAGTTCCCTTTGAGAGGGTAAGGCTTGACACTGTTGGTCCCATGAACCCCCCAACTACATCTGGGCACCATCATATCCTGGTGTTGGTGGACCATGCCACTAGGTACCCAGAGGCTATTCCCCTTAGAACCACTATAGCTCCTGTAGTGGCAAGGGCCCTCCTGGGAATATTTTCCAGAGTGGGCTTTCCTAAGGAGGTTCTAACTGACAGAAATACAAACTTCATGTCAAGTTACATACCTGCAATGTGGAAAGAGTGTGGAATTAATTACAAATTCACCACACCCTACCAATCCTCACTGCAATGGGCTTGTTGAAAGGTTCAACAAGACCCTGAAGGGTATGATCATGGGTCACCCAGAAAAGCTCTGGCGAAAATGGGATGTCCCACTACCCTGCCTTCTCTTTGCCTACAGAGAGGTTCCTCAGAAGGGGTTGGCTACAGCCCTTTTGAACTTCTGTTTGGACATCCAGTTAGGGGTCCATTGTGTCTGTTGAAGGAGGGATAGGAGTTACCACTCAAACCTTCCAAACTGTACATAGTAGAATATGTATTTGGCCTGCGTTTTCGCATGGCTGAGTATATGAAGAAGGCCAGCAAAAACCTGGAGCCTAGCCAAGAACTCCAAAAAGCTTGTCATGAACAAAAAGGCTGTCCTGGTGGTTTACAAGCCAGGCCGGAAAGTGTGGGTGTTGGAGCCTTGGGCCCCAGCAGCTCTCCATGACAAATGGAGTGGGCCCCACACTATGCTTGAGCAAAAGGGTGAGTCACCTACTTGGTGGACCTAGACACTCCAAGAAATCCCCATAGGGTACTTCATGTGAGCAGGCTAAAACATTTTGCTGACAGGGCTGACATGGGCTTGCTTATGGCAACTGATGAGGGACAGGAAGAAGAGAGTGACACTCTCCCTGATCTCTCCTCTCAGAACCCTGATGATGGATCAGTAGATGGAGTGTTCTTGGCAGCCAGCCTCACTGATCAACAGCAGATTGATTGTAGGAAGGTCCTCAATCAATTCAGGCATATGTTTTCCGTGACACCCAGTCAAACCACCTGGTGTACCCATGAAGTAGACACAGGTGATAGTCTACCCGTTAATGCCAGAAACCGGTCCTAGGAAACTTGTTTCCGGTCCAGGGAAGACATGGCTTGGCAGTTCGGGCTGGACTGTTCCCATGAGGTACAGGGTCAGACTGATTTGCATATGGCCATGTCTGAACTGGGGTGGCAGAGTGGGCTAAAGAACGGTGATGGATTAAACCCAGATCAATTGACTGGGGGTGAGTGCTTGCAATGTTCAACACTCCGTCCATCATTTCCTTTGGTTTCTGCTTTGTTCGCCATAAGTTGGCAGGGTATGCTCAGACGTGAGTCCCTTGGTCACTTTGCCACTGGATTCAACCAAGCCTGGCTGAAGACGGCTGAAATGCCAGAAACCGGTCCTAGGAAACTTGTTTCCGGTCCAGGGAAGACATGGCTTGGCAGTTCGGGCTGGACTGTTTCCATGAGGTACAGGGTCAGACTGATTTGCATATGGCCATGTCTGAACTGGGGTGGCAGAGTGGGCTAAAGAACGGTGATGGATTAAACCCAGATCAATTGACTGGGGGTGAGTGCTTGCAATGTTCAACACTCCGTCCATCATTTCCTTTGGTTTCTGCTTTGTACCCATGAAGTAGACACAGGTGATAGTCTACCCGTTAAGAATAACATCTACAGGCAGCCTGACCATGTCAAAGATTGCATCAGGACAGAGGTCCAAAGGAGGCTCGATTTTTGGAGTAATTGAACCCTCAGATAGCCCTTGGGCTAGCCCCGTAGTCCTAGTACCCAAACCTCACACCAAGGGTGTAAAAAGAGAAATTATGTTTTGTGTAGACTACAGAGGTCTCAATGCAGTCACTAGGAATGATGCTCATCCAATTCCCAGGGCAGATGAACTCAGCCAAGTTTCTGAGTACATTTGTGTCAGGATCCCCTGGACTGCCCACCGCCATTCGCTCCCCAGCAGGGTTGGGGTTTCTGACTAGGGAGGCCCTCAGTGTGTTAGGTACACTCCCTAACATACACCGTACCCAGAAAGACTGCTTGTCAGATTGGGGCTCCTAGCAGGTTCTCTTACATCAAGCACACCTCGCCCTAGGCTCTTCTCTTCTTCCCCCCAATGTTCCTTAGGGAAGAAAACTTACTTGTAATGTAAAAGTGCCCTGTTGTGTTTATGGTTTCTTGTTGTTTTTCTTATTCCCTCCTCAGCCCGCACCGGAGCTGAATGAAGCACAAGCAAAAGACGAGTAAGACCGGCCCTGTGGCGGCTGGGGCCCCGCCTCTTCGCTTGGCTGGGAAGGCCCTTTGCAGCTGGTCCTGCGCTCTTCTGTCACAAGCTCAGAGCGGCCCTATTCAGCTGGGGAGCCCACTACATGACTCATCGGCCTCCTGTGGGCCATCTTGGATTGGCTGAGGTATTTAAAACCCGCCCGGACACAGCTTCGCATTGAGTTATCCCTGCTATGCGGTCCAACGGCTTGACAGCTTATCTCAGCAGGTGCCGGTCGAAAGATTCCTGGGCCACCCCGCTCCTGCTCATCGCATATAAGTCTCCATCCTTTCTTGGGTATACTTGCCTCTTGTTCCAGGTTGATTTCTATTTACCGGCGAGACCTTTGTTCACGGCGCACGGAGCACTTCACAGTCAGAGACTTCCTGACTTTGCTTTGTGTGTGTTGCAGTTCCCTTGCAGTTCCCTCATACTGCCGCTAAGACTAAATTCATGCCCCCAAGCCAGAATTCTGTTAATTTATCATGTGATTCTTTCGTGTTCTTTGAATATATATTGAGATATTTATTTATTCAGTTTATACATCTCTGTATTCCCCGCTGAAGGAAGGTCTTGGTAACGCTCTCAAGCCTTGGATATACTTCAGCAGCAGGGTGCAGATTATGTTTAACTCTTAGCATAAGTGTGTAATGTGTGTGCGTGTTTGATGTTCTTTGGCACAGTATTGTGTGCGTGCGTATGGTTTTCTTTGGCACAGTAAAGGGTGTGTGTGTTTTCTGATTTTGTCACCTGACTCTAAAGGTATCATTGACCTTGACCTAATGCAGAAGGTTATGCATGACTAGTCATTGTTTATTTGTGTTTCTTTTGATTCTTTCAATTGCTGCAGGAGCTGGTTTCCTTACTCATTCCTATTTTTAGGCTAACGTCCCAGATTGTTCTGTGACCCAGAGTTTACTTCTCCACCAGCACGAACGTGCACCAGTTGTTTCTTTCATTATTTTATCTTCTTATTTTATTAAGTAATTTTAGTTTATTGTCTGTTCCCAAACTCCCTTCCCTGAGATCATCACATGAGCACTGGTGTCTCTCGTTCAGTGTTCGTCGGATGGATTTCAGGGTTTGTTGGGGTCCAGCTGTCTCTGCATGCCCAGCAGAGAGAAGAACGCGTTCCAACGTTCATCGTCCCTGGTTCATTCCTGATAATTTGACCTGACTGCTGGCTACTGGCAAATCAGACTAGCTGAGATGTCAAGCCAAAGACAGCATTTTCAACCCCTAGTGGGCACTATTAATTTATTGTAATGCCCTTTGGTTTGAAGAATGCACATACCACATTCCAGAAGTTGGTGAATAAAGTTCTCACAGGCCTGGGAGCCTATGGTGCAGCATATCTAGATGATATGTCTTTAGCTACACCTTGGAGGATCACCTGGTCCACCTCAAGAATGTTCTGGAGGCTCTGCAGAAAGCAGGCCTCACTATCAAGGCCACCAAGTGCCAGATAGGACAGAGCAAGGTTGTGTAATTGGGCCACCTGGTAGCTGGAGGCCAAGTTCAACCATTACAGAGCAAAATACAGAACATAATGGAATAGATTGCTCCAACTACCTAGACTCAGGTCAGAGCTTTCTTGGGCCTGACTGGGTATTACAGAAGATTTGTGAAGGGATATAGGTCCAAGTGACTCCCCTGAAAGATCTGACATCTAAGAAAATGCCTAAGAAAGTTCAGTGGACAGTAAGCTGTCAGAAGGCATTTGATTACCTCAAGCAAGCCATGTACACTGCTCCCATTCCCATGGCTTAAACAGATGCAGGGTGAAAACCCCAAACATTTGAGGTGGTCCATTTTCCTACAGGGGATGGAATATACGGTGGAAGATAGACCTGGACTAACCATGCCAATGCAGATAGACTCTCCAAATATTTCCACTTAGAAAATTAAGACTCAACTGGGCAAGATTAGTCTCATCTCCTTCCGTTTGGAGGGTTGTAGGAAAGTAGGATCTGCTTTAACGGTTACCCCCACTTTTTGCCTGGTACTAAGCTATTGTTGACTAGTCTGACTGGGATCCTGCTAATCAGGACCCCAGTCTCTCTGCTTTCTCCTTTAAATTGTTATGTTTAGTACTTAGGCACATTCCAAATTGGATACTGAGGCACCCTTGTCAGTCCCTAGTATATAGTACTAAGGTACCCAGGGCATAGGTACCCCAGAGGTCCCCCATGGGCTGAAGCATGTTTTATGCAACCCCTGGGAGGTCATTCAAACTGCAACTACAAACCTGCTATTGCAGCCTGTGTAAGCTGGTGCTAGCACAACTTACGAAAGATATAGATTTCCTATATCTAAGGTCACTGCACTTAAAACCTATAAGTCACCCCTATAGCAGGCCTTTTGCAATCCTGAAGGCAGGGTGCTTGGTTCTGAATGTGAGGGTGCCCCTGCATGAGCAGCACACCGCTACAGCCTAAGGAGTCCATTCTCCCGGGTTGTAAGTGAAGAAGCAATATACCATGTAAAAGGGCGCTGCGTAATTATCTGATGACCATCTCGAAACTGGGTGCAATGAACCCCATCATGTTTGGTATTAAACTTGTTGGAGTCATACCCCCACACCATAAACGGTGTGGGAGGTATGATTCCAAGAACTGGAACGGGCCTCTGTTAGGCTCCCAGTGCTCCCGGTGTCAGTCTTCTATACTCGAACAGTACAACATAGCTGCCGCCGACCAGAGTCAAGAATCTGCACTCCTACTCCTGAGCCAAGATCAAGCAGGGGAAGGCAGAACAATAGGTATCTCATCACAGGGAGGTGTGACCACCTCCCAGACAGGATTTAGTGTATTGGGACCAGCACCACTCAGTCTGCATGAGGGGCACATTTGGTGTCCCCTTCAATAGTCCACTTCAAACCAGCTCTGGGAGCCATTGGCTCCCGCTATAGCGCAAAACTGGACAATGGACATGGAAGTATCTTCCCCACTGTCCATTTCCTCCCCTGGGAGGGAACCCTGAATCATCCCAACCCTTTCCTTAGGGTACTTAAGGGCTTACCTGGGTGTAGGTCCCTAGATAGGTCGTGCGACATGATTCAAGTCAGACACCACTTCAACTTCTACCGTCTGGACTCTCTGGACTTCGCTGCACTTAGTTTGGGCTCGACTTCATCTTCCTTCCAGTCTGCTGCATCGTCTGTGCCTGTGCACCATACAGCAACCTTGCAAAGCCTGTGGGCATCAAAGACAGCTGAAGAATCTCCCTTGGAGTGAAGGAGTCACTTCCTTGCATTTGCAGGCACCACATCTAAGCTGACCGGCCTGCTTATCCTGAGCTCCTATGGAATCCGAAAGACTCAGCAACACAGGAGGTGGTTCTCCACGTCTCTCAAGGCCTGCCCTGCCCTCTCACCAAGTTTGAGGGAACTGAACCCCTGTGCACCGCGTCGTCTGAGCGCTGCAAAGGCTTGGGGGCTTCCTTCCACCAAGATCTTCGGGCTCCAAGTAGCCCCAACTTCGAGCATCTCCATTGACCAGTATCTTCATCCACACCACATCTTTTGCATTGTGGCCTGTATCTTTTGGAGAGCTGCTCTAGGCCCTCTTGCGACTCCAGTGCCTCCGGCCTGTGGGTCCTGTTGAGGGTCACTTTTGATTATTTTGGGCTCCCCTGATTGGTCGAGGCCTGCCCTAAGTCCCCTGCTTGTGGTGAGTCCCCTGGATCATGCTGGTCCCGACATTACACCTTCTTCGACTTCCACGTTGTTTGCAGTTGCCAATGCTTGTTGGTGCTTCCGACGGAAACCGACCCCTCAGCTTTCGACATTCGACTTGGGACAGCTCATGCACGGCTCCTGGTCTTCCTCAGCATCGCCTGGACCTCACAGCTGCAGAGTCAAGGTCACTGTCAACTCTCCTGCAACACCCGACATCAGTGGGCATTCGTCTTCCTGGTCTACGGGTCACTCGTGAGTGACATAGACTCTGTCCCCGTTGCTTGCTGGTAACTCTCAACTAGAATCCATGTTCGATCTCCACCGGACACTTTCTCATTCTCCAGCAGCTGCACTTTCCTGAGGTCCTCCATTGGGTTCGACAGCGCTTTCCGACACTACTTCACACCTATGCACCCAACTTCCCTGGTGTGGGTAACATGGGTACTAGGGTATCCATGGTTGGGTGGCTCTCTAACCTTCTGTCTTCCATGGGATTTCTTCAGGGTCCACTGGGAAGGGTCTTTTTTGTTTAAAATTGCAACCGCAACTTACTCATTGATTTGTACGGGGAACACCGTCGTGTTCCCACACTGCACACGATCTCGGTGGGGTTCCTAGTCACTCTCCTTGGGTGGTTCCGTGGGTCCCTGGCACTTCTACGTCCTCTAGACAGTGTCTTGACCCGAGATGTGGTTCTTATACCACTTTCTTAATATATGGTTTTGTCCCCCCCTGGGGTCCACTGTGTATTCTGTGCTATTTACGTGATTCCATGCAAAGTATTGTGTACAGTGTGCATATCTCCAGTTGGGAGTTATCTAAACATCTTAGTGAGTATAATATACTAAATACATATTTTTATAGATACCTTGTGTGGTTCTTTTTAATTTAATCTATACCTATAAGATTGCGTTCTGCTAAAACAAGCTGCTTTACACTCCTTCTGGTTTAAGCCAGGAGGCTGCTCTCCACAGCTACCACTTAGAAAGCATTATATGGTTGTCTAAGACCTCCTAAAATCACCATTAGGGTTGTCTGGACTGGTGCACGGTGTCACCTTACAAAAGTATACATCATATACCAGGCCACCCTTTCACATTGGTGTGCAGCGGTTGGGATTCAAGCCTGCATTGTTTTACCAGATAAATCTTGGTGTGATTAATTGAAAAACCATCACTAATACTAGGCACATATAATGTAAGCTTAGAATAGTACGTTCTACGCAACTCAAGGTAGTTAAGGGTCTAGCACACCCTTTCTCCAACCTCAGAGAGTTTAGTTCCCAATAGGTTAGGTAGGTGCAACACCACACCACACTTAGGTGCCGATTCCGATCCTGGAAAAATTTCCCCCCGTCCGAATTGAATCTGGACTTTTTTCCGTCCGAATCGTACAAGTAGCGTACAAACTGCCAAGTACGATTCGCATGGGAAAAACTCCATACGAATCACATGGGGAAAATTTCCCCACACGTCCTCGGGTCGGAAATTGTGTCCGACACATCCCCGGACGATTTACCGTACGAATCGGAAAAATGAAGTCCGACCGCGCAAGTACAATCACTCCCGTCCTTTCGATTTCACAACTGTATGGAAATAACACCGTACGGACCGAACTCCCATAGCAAGCATGGAGACAGAGCCGAACACCCCACCACAGACCCCGCATGTATGCGCAAAACTCCCCCCGGCCGCGGATGTACGCGCCGAACCCCCACCAGTTTATGCATGGAGCGTACCCCCACCCATGTATGAATGGAGCGTACCAACTCCCCACCCGTGTATGTACGGACCGTACCCCCACCCGTGTATGTACGGACCGTACCCCCACCCGTGTATGCATGGAGCGTACCAACTCCCCACCCGTGTATGTACGGACCGTACCCCCACCCCACCCGTGTATGTACGGACCGTATCCCCCCACCAGTGTATGTACGGACCGTACCCCCACCCGTGTATGCATGCAGCATACCAACTCCCCACCCGTGTATGTACGGACCGTACCCCCACCCCACCAGTGTATGTACGGACCGTACCCCCACCCCACCAGTGTATGTACGGACCGTACCTCCACCCGTGTATGCATGGAGCGTACCAACTCCCCACCCGTGTATGTACGGACCGTACCCCCACCCCACCAGTGTATGTACGGACCGTACCCCCACCCGTGTATGCATGCAGCGTACTAACTCCCCACCCGTGTATGTACGGACCGTACCCCCACACCACCAGTGTATGTACGGACCGTACCCCCACCCGTGTATGCATGGAGCGTGCCAACTCCCCACCCAGACTACTATGGCGTACATGTACGCGAGCACCCCCATAGTGATAGGGACCGTACACACGCGTGTGTACGGGCCGGACTACTATGGCGTACATGTACGTGAGCACCCCCATAGTGATAGGGACCGTACACACGCGTGTGTATGGGCCGGACTACTATGGCGTACACGTACGCGAGCACCCCCATAGTGATAGGGACCATACACACGCGTGTGTACGGTCCCTATCACTATGGGGGTGCTCGCGTACGTGTACACCATAGTAGTCCGGACCGTACACACGCGTGTGTACGGTCCCTATCACTATGGCGTACGCATACGCCAGCACCACCATAGTGATAGGGACCCTACACACGCGTGTACGGTCCGTATCACTATGGCGTATGCATTCGCCAGCACTCCCATAGTGATGGGGACCGTACACACGCGTGTACGGTCCGTTGTAATGCATTTGGGGTGCCCTAGGGCTTTGGGACGCACCGTACCTGTGTTGTGACATAGGATTGCCATAGGGGACACATGAGGGACAAGTATAGGGGCCTAAATGCATTCTGGTTGTCATGGAGACCGAGTTTCAGGTTTGAATTTTGCATCATGTGGCCAGCAGAAGTCCGTTGGAGACAATATACTTTGTTGCAATGTGGTTGTTGACATTACATCATGCTCAATTTTAAAACCATGCATAGCCTGTCACTGGGGTAGTTTTAAATTGATTGGAGGACACGTAGGATGCAAATGTGACTGAGCCAATCACTCTGTACTCCTGTAAATGAAACAGGCCAGCAAGGAAGATATAAGGCAGCCAGGTCCCTTGAGAGAGCACTTGCCTGCACATCCCTTCATTCCACAACACTGCTGCTGCTTGTCTTTCCTCTGGCACCATGTCCAGGTCTGTGAAGAGGGCCCAGCCATTCACCATGGAGGAGAATATGGCGTTGGTGGATGTGATCCTCCCACAGTACACCATGCTGTATGGTTGACCAGGGGAGCAGGTGAGTGCAGACTCCACTAGCTTAAACTGTGCCCCTTTTTGTGACTGTGACTTCTGGCATTGTGTCCAGGTGTGACAGACGTGCAGGGTTCTTCATAGTGGTTCCCAGGGGGGGGGGAAGGGCTCATGTCTCCCATGCAGAGCATGCTGTAGTTCCTATGTGCACAACGCACTAGCATGGTGCTTACTGTGACGATCACTGCATGGTGCATGCCGCTTTCAGACTGCCTAATCCTCCTGGAAATGTTGTTCCTACAGTCCTGATGTGAGTCTGTGCTCCCCCCAGGGTGACAGGTGCCAGGACCCACAGATGTGTGTCTGTTCAGTGTACCTGTGGTGAGAGTGTCCAAATGATGTGTTCGTCCCCTGGACATTGGTGTGTGTGTGTGAGTCCCCTGTCATGTGGGTGTGTGCATATGTGGAGTGTTGCACCCCAGCTGCATGTGGGATGGATACACCCTGCCCATCTGATGTGAGCAGGGAGCTGTGCTGGATGTCTGCCATGCTGAGACAGCCCCACATCTGTGACACCCCCAGTCTAGTGGCACATGTGCAGAGTGAGGTTTGTAGCGGCAGTTGCCAATGCCAGGTGATTGTTCAGTGCCTGTATGTGTCTGTGTACTCTGCTGAGGTAGCGTAAGTGGGCTGGGGCATGTGACTGCTTAGGGGTACTGTTCAGATTCCTGTTGTAGCTTGGGATGCACAGTGTGAGCCTGCATCATTGATTGTGTTGCACCCCTCATGCCACCTGTGTACTTTCAATGGCACCTACTGCATTTGCCCATTCCCAGGAGGATGATGTCACTATGACAAAGGTGCAATGAGTTGGCTGCATACTATGGCCAGTTCAAACATGCATGATTTGTAATATGTGTGTCTCTGTATCATTGATAAGGTGGATTGATGTATTGTCACTTTTGCATCCTCACAGGTAGGCGTCTGTGCCAAGGGTGAGATCTGGAAGCAAGCCGTCAATGCCGTGAGGAGGACGGATGGTCAGAAGCGGCGCCTAGCCCAGGTGAGGAAACGCTGGCAGGACATCCGGTGCTGGACGCGGAGGATCGCACGGGTCCTGCTGGGGAACTCACCTGTGAGCCACAAAAACCGTGGGCGCCGCCGTCTGACCCACATCCAGAAGCGTGTGCTGGCGGTGGTCTTCCCTGACTTGGATAGGCGCCTAGCGGAAAAGCAGCAGCAGGAAGGGGGTAGGTACATGTTATGTTATGTTATGTTATTTTAATTTATTGAGCGCACAGCTACTCGGAAGTGTCCCGGCGCTAACAACAAACAAGGTGGCCAAGCAGCAGATGTCCATTAAAATAGCAATGTCTTCAGGGATTTTCGAAGCAGGTACGGATCACAGATAGCCCTCAGAGCCAAGGGAAGAGAGTTCCACGCGAGGCAGGCTCTGCGGGCAAACGAATTGCCCCCCATACGTACACGCTTAAATTTGACGGTCTCCATAAGCAGCAAAGCGGATGACCTCAACTTTCTCCTAGGAGTGTAGAAGGAGAATCTGTCCTGCAGATACTTGGGGCCCAAACCATAAAGGGCCTGTTGAACAATGGAGAGCATTTTGAATTTAAGACGAGATTCCACGGGGAGCCAGTGAAGTGTCCGAAGTTGAGCCCGAGCACTTTGCCAGGGGGACAAACCGCCCAGGAGTCTGGCTGCCGAATTTTGGACCACCTGCAATTTCAATACCAGGTAGCCCGGGCAACCTACCAGGAGGGCATTAGCATAATCGAGGCGGGAGAGAAGCAGAGCACGTACCACCGTCTCTCTGTCCCTAACTGGAAGCAAGGGTAAAAACTTCCTAAGGTTCTTCAGAAGCCCAAAGCAGGTGCCAGCAAGTTTTTTTATGTGCGAGGCAAAGTTCAGATTATCATCGAACCATTCGCCAAGATTTTTGACAGCTCCATTAATCGCCGGAGGACAAGGAAATCCGGAAGGCCAGAGTCTTGCTCTGAACTCAGAAGGAAAAGAGCCGAAAAGCAGCACTTCTGACTTTGCCACGTTACATTTCAACTGTGCATTGGCCAGCCACTGAAAGACGGAAGATAGACATTGATGAGGTCTGACCACAGAGTCGTCCACCTTATTCCAAGTGAACAGTAATTGGGTATCATCCGCGTAGGCCATCACTTTAGCCCCCAGAGACTCCACCAGAAAAACGAGCGGAGTCATATAGATGTTAAAAAGCAGAGGGCTAAGTGATGACCCCTGCGGTACCCCCGTGGTAACCCTCAAAGGGACCGAAGCACAAGGAGGAATCCAAACCTGCTGCATCCTACCCTCCAAAAAGGAGCTGATCCAAAGCAGAGCTTTCCCAGAAACTCCGATGTGTACATGTGTGTTTTTTGTGTGTGACCAGCTTTTGGAAGTGCGCAGTTGCATGGATACACTGCCAGGGTTTAAATGTGCAGTGCATATCCTTTTCCCCAAAGTAAAGCGGTGCTGTTCTTCCTCCCTTCCCCTCCTTGCCATGTGTTCCCTGGTCTGTGTGTAGTCACTCTTGCACAAGGTCATCTAGGCTGGCAGTTACTCCAAGTGCCCAATGCTTGCAGCATCATGTGTGGGGGTGGTGTGCAACAGGTTTTTGCACGTTGCCTGTGCCCTGGCCAGTTCTGTCATTGTGGGGTCCATGTTAGTTGGCACTGATGCTGAGTCCCGATATGGGAGTGTGTGTTTCATGTGTACTGCCTTACTGCCTGCAAGTCGAATGTTGTGCCCTCAGACATGATGTGCTTGAGTGTGCGATATGCATAGTGGAGGGATGGTGGCTTGTGTTCCAGTCATATCCATCCAGGGCCATGGAGTAGTGTGGCCACTACAGTCCCCTGGGGCACCTTTTCCTAGGTATCATGTGTGTCATCAGACAATGTGGACATTCTCTGTGTCTTCAGCATAGTTTGGGCCCTGTGGCATAGTACCCTGGCCTCATTTGTATTCACGTATACTGTGCTACATGTGTCCACTGTACAGGGTGACCTAATTTAGCTGGTGCATACTCACAGGGGCCAGTGCCTGTGTGTCTTGGTACAACTATCTGATGATGGTTGTTTGTCAATGATATATGTGGACAGGCGCACCAGGGGTAGTTTGTGTGCGATCAGGATTAATTGCAGGCTATGTGTTTTCATCCCAGACTGAGAGGTGTAAGTACTTCCTCTGTCTCAATCACATTGTCTCAGGTAGGGGGGGGGTTGGTGCGGGCAAGGCCTACATGTCCAAACCTGAAGTCTCCTTGCTCGGTCTGGCCAGTGTGTGATGTTTGTGTGGCCAAACACTCAAGGTGCAATGCCCCAGTCATGTTGGCCATGGTTTTCAGTATTACCTTTGCAGCATGTCCCAAGAGTTGCTAGACATGGTTCCTGCTCATCCCTTTCTTGGCTACGCTGTGCATCGCTGATGCTGTGCTAGATTGTCCCCAGAGCCTGGCTCCTCTGTACAATTTGATATCAAGTTATTTGCTATTGTGTCATGCTCTCCATATTTTAACAGTGGCATGGTGGGTCAACAAACTGTGTGTTGCAGGGCCTACATATGTACCTTGTATTGTAGATGTTACTCTTGTTGCTTTTCAGGCTATGCACTGTGACCTATGTAGAGTTGACTCATGTGACATATGTATACAGGTGTCTGATTTCTCCTGTCTCTTCACCTTGCCCACAGCATCGTCGGGGGACTACGAGGGAGACACTGGCACGGACCGTGAGGAGGGAGCGAGCACCAGGGCCAGCAGTGCTGAGTTGTCTGGCACATCGAGTGGCACGGAGGCCGACGGGAGTGCAGCGGAGGACCTGTCCAGTCAAACCACCAACGACTATGAGGCAGACGGGTCCGAGGCTGAGCACTCCGAGGGGGCGGAGGCTGCTCCCACAGCTGACACCAGCACTCCATCACTACCCGCCCCCTCCATTCCGATCACCAGCCTCCCACTTGCTCGTGTCCCTTCCCGCAGTGCTAGGTCACCACGTGTCTCCTTCTTGCCAGGCACCACACCCCCTGCCCCTGTCTCCACTGCTGCCACCAATGCCGAGTCTGTGGACATCCTGCGGCAGTTGCAGGTTGGTCAGACTGCGATGCTTAATGTCCTCCATGGCCACAGCCTAGTGCTCAACCAGATGGAGGCATACATGGAGGGCATTTCAGCTGCGCAGTCTGACCAACGCAACTTGCTGAGGTCCGTAGACTCGACACTGACTGCAGCAGTGGGTCTCCTGCAGCGCTACGTCCCCCCCACCCCTGAACCATCCACACTTCCCACTCCCATGCCTGTCCAAAGCACACCCAGACGTAGCCATGCATGCACACCACCAGACACAGGCACCACACCACCAGGGAAGGCAAAGCGCACACCTCCTGGCACGCACACACAGGGTGAAGTAGGCACACCCACTGGGTCGGGGGGGAAACGGAAGACACGCAGCCAGAGTGGGAGTCCACATTCCTCACGACCACCACCCTCCAAATCCACTCCCCTCAGCTCTCCTGGCCAGGATTCCACCAAAGACTCCTTCATGGCCGCTCTGTCCCTGAGCCCCAAAGTGACACCACCCCGCAAGTGGTCAAAGGAGTCCCCGGTCAGGGTGGTTGAGTCCCCCCCACTGTCCACACCCTCCCCCGGTAGCGCTGCGACCCATCCCTGCGACCCCCCCCCTCCACGGGGCCTGTGGTTCCTTCGGGTCCAGGGGAGACGCTGGGCGACCTGGCAGTAGTGTGCAGCGCCGTGCTCCAATCCACCTTTGGCGCTGCCCCACCCCCTGTGTTGGAGTCGTCCGTCCCTGCACCCACAACACCTACCCTTGCCCCTCCTGTCCCTGCGGTGCCTGGTCCTTCCCCCCCACATGATGCCCCCCCCCTGTGGATGACAAGGTAGTCTGAACTGTGCAGGCAAGCTAGGGGACATGCATCCCAATGTGTCCCCCACCTGGATTGGAACTATGGACTGCCCTATGGGCCTTGTGCATTTGGAACTCTTCATACAATTCATTTTAGAAAATTGCTGAATAAAGCTATTTTATTTTCCTTGGCACACTACTGCTTTTCTGGCATTGCTGTTGGTGGTGCTGCTCCATGATTTGGGGTGGCGATAATGTGTTAGGTGTCTGGGATATGTTGTAGTGTGCTGTTCGTGGGGTGGACCCTGTTATCTGTGTGCCATCACACGGTATTTGCTATCAAACTTTGCTCATGTAAGCTGTTACTGCATGGTGACATTGTCCCAAGGTGTGCACCTTCCTCTGTGGACCCTGACATCTTCTCTGCAGGGTGTTGTGAAGACATTTGTGCAGTGCTGTGTCTACATTTGCTGGGTGTGTGACGGACCCCTTCAACTTTGGCCATGCATGTTGGCCAAGGTCTCCACCTGCATCATTTGTGTCATCCTTGGGGGTCACTGTACTTGTGAGTGGAGTATATTGACAGGACTTCATGTGTACATGTTCCCTTTTCCGCACTATGCATGTGTGTACTCCCAGCCTCGCACACATGTGTTTCGTGTTCTGCTGGGTCTTTGAGCACCTGACTGACAATTGTGGCCATTGTATCTGTGTGTACTCAACCCCTTTCTTTCCATGGGCACAGCTGGGAGGACTCTGCACACACCCCTCCTGTGTCTGGGCACTGCTGGGAGGACTCTGCACACACCCCTCCTGTGTCTGGGCACTGCTGGGAGGGATAGGCACACATCCCTCCTGTGTCTGGGCACTGCTGGGAGGACTCTGCACACACCCCTCCTGTGTCTGGGCACTGCTGGGAGTGATAGGCACACACCCCTCCTGTGTCTGGGAACTGCTGGGAGGACTCTGCACACACCCCTCCTGTGTCTGGGCACTGCTGGGAGGTCTCTGCACACACCCCTCCTGTGTCTGGGCACTGCTGGGAGGACCATGCACACACCCCTCCTGTGTCTGGGCACTGCTGGGAGGACTCTGCACACACCCCTCCTGTGTCTGGGCACTGCTGGGAGTGATAGGCACACACCCCTCCTATGTCTGGGCATGTACGCTCGGGACATACACGGGTGTGGGTACGCTCCATTCATACACGGGTATGGGTGCGCTCCATTCATACACGGGTGGGGGTACGCTCCGCACATACACTGGTGGGGAGTGGGTACGCTCCATTCATACACAGGTGGGGGTACGGTCCATACATACACAGGTGGGGTGGGGGTACGGTCCGTACATACACTGGTGGGGTGGGGGTACGCTCCATTCATACATGGGTGGGGGTACGCTCCATTCATACACGGGTGTGGGTACGCTCCGTACATACGCTGGTGGGGTGTGGGTACGCTCCATTCATACACGGGTGGGGGTACGCTCCGTACATTCCCGTACCCACGGTTTGCAGGCCTGGGTACGTACCGTCCCCAGGCCTTAAGAGCGTGGGTACGAGTCGTACCACGCCCACCACTACGTCACCCCGACAATGGCGGTACGGCCGGTACCCACGTTCTAATGGCCTGGGTACTGGCCGTACCAGCATTGTTGGGGTGAGGTGGGTGTACGCGTGGTACGACCCATACCAATGCTCTGAGGGCCTGGGTACGGTGCAGACCCCCAATTGGGTGCCGTAGGGGTACGCACCGTCCCCAGCCCTTCAGAGCGTGGGTACGGGTCGTACCACGCGTACCCCTACATCACCCCAACAATGCTGGTACGGCCCGTCCCCAGGCCTTTAGTACGTGGGTACAGGCCGTACCGCCATTGTTGGGGTGACGTAGTGGTGGGCGTGGTACGGCCCGTACCCACGCTATTAAGGCCTGGGGACGGTACGTACCGGTATTGTTGTGTGGCCGGTTCACGTCAACATCCACTTCTGTTGTGGCGGATGCTTGCGTTGCTGGACACGCCCCCACCCCCTCGAGGTGACCAGGTCCTGCAGGTCAGGTATGTCCAGGGCATGTGTAATTTGTGACTTGTGTGGGGGTTATGTGTCCTGCCCCTGCCCCCCCCCCCCCTTTGCCCCTGGGTGTTATTCTGACCTTCTGCGGCATCTGCGTCGGTGCCTGTAGAGCAGGTGGACTGCTATGAGGGCTTGGATGACACGTAGGTTCGGGTCCATGGCTGTCCGTCGCGTACAGGTGCTCCTTGTGCGCGTCGTCCTGATTTCCCGGCAGTTTTTGGCAGCCGGAAATTATAATCCGTGCGGGGTGACGTCGGTGCGGATCGTACTTCCTGGTTCGTGAACCGCAGCCTGAATGCGTCCCGACGTCACGTCGGAGCATTCCCGGATCACATTCGTATGTATATTTTCGTCGGTCGATGTTTTTTACGATTCGTACGGAAATGGTGTTTCCGTGGGAATCGTACTTCCATGTTTGTAAGGTTTATTTCCCGGGTACGAGTCAGACGGAGAAAACGCTCTGACCGACGGTTCGTACCCGGTTTCTCCAGGATCCGAATCGGCACCTTAGTATGTTTTCTAAAGGAGATGCCAGTGGCTCTCTGCCTACTAGATACAGAGAGGTTTCGTTCCAAGAACTGAAAGCCCTGTGTGCTTCTAGCAAGCTGAAGGCAGGGAAAAATGCAAACACTCAACACCTCCTAGAGGTGTTACTGTTAGATGACCTACAGAAAGCTAGTGGGTCAGATGAACAGGACAGAGTGGGTGGGCAGGGGACAGAAGATAAGATAGGAGGGGAACCCCTCTATGACCTTGAGGCTGACCCTGACCAGGAGGAGCTTAATGGTTCCCACCTTAAAAACTCAGATCTCCCAGGGGATACTGCAGGTGGCCCTGAAAGTGCCCCCTTTGTTCCTCCTGAGAGAGTGCAGAGTAGACCAAGGAGGTCTATATTCCTCCCTGCAGAATCCAATCCTTCAGGACAGACAGTAGGGACCTCCATATCTAGTAAGAAGGAGAAGTCTTTTGATAGGGAATACCAATTTCTTGAAATTGAGAAAGGTAGGCTTAGGCTCAGGCAAGGGCAGTTAACCCTTGACAAAGAGTCCCTAGAAGTCCAGAAGCCTAGGAAGAAATTGGGACTAGAGTCCCATGATGGCAGCAATAATGTCCCTAGAGTTAGAAAAACTTCTTTTGACCATAGGAACGTGAGCAAGATAGTCCATCCCTACGATGTTGGGGGTGACATCCATAAATGGCTAACTGCCTTGGAAAGGGCCTGTAAAGTTTAGAAGGTCCAGCCAGAGCAGTAGGCAGCTATCTTGTGGCTCTTCTTTGCTGACAATGGTAGAGATAAGCTCCTGACTGGATGCTGATAATTACTCAATACTAAAGAGTGCTCTCATAGATAGGTTTGGCATAACCACTGAACAGTATAGGATTAAGTTCAGAGACACCCAGAAAGCATGCACTCAGGACTGAGTAGATTTTGTAGACAGTGCCATTAAGGCTCTGGAAGGCTGGATCCATGGAAGCAAAGTGCATGACTACAAAGGATTGTGCAATTTGATTATGAGGGAGCATATTCTTAGTAATTGTCAGAACCAGCTTTTGCACCAGTACCTGGTGGACTCTGGTCTGACCTCTACCCAAGAATTGGGAAATTAGGCAGCCAAATGGGTTCACACCAGGGTGAAGCAGAAAAACCAGGGCAATGGAGGTGACCAGAAGAAAAAATATTCTTCTAAATCCAAGGATTAGGGTGGGGACAAGGGCAAAGATAAGAAAGAGTCTTCCCAAGGGCCCCAAAAACCTGCATCTCGGGGGGAGTCACAAAGTTAAAAAAAAGGCAAAAAGATACCTCGGTGTTACTTCTGTAAAGTGAAGACCCATTGGACAAAGGATGCTGATTGTCCAGAGGTCAAGGAAACTACTTCTACTACCACTGCCCCTAAGGCAACTGCACCCCCTAGCTCCAGTACAAGTGGTAGTACAGCAACCAAGGGATTAGTAGGGTTAACCTTGGGTTCTGAGGTGGGTTCTGACTTAGTCAGGACTCCAGGTCAGGGTGTTTTGGTCTGTGATGGTGACATAGATCTTGCCACCTTACTGGTAATTCCCACTAACTTAGGCAAGTACAGGTAACAGCCTTAATAAATGGAGAAGAGGCAATGGCACAGGGGCTAGTGTCACGATGGCGACCGAGAAACATGTGTCTCCTGACCAGATCATACTTGAACAAGTGTACCAAGTGACCAATGCTAGCAATGTCAGGACTGACCATTCCTTGGCAGTTGTGAATCTCAGCTGGGGAGTGGTAACTGGACCTAAGAAAGTTGTGGTATCTTCAGACCTACCTGTGGATTGTTTGTTGGGCAATGATTTGGAAACTTCAACCTGGGCTCAAGTAAGTTCAGGACTCATGCAAAAATGTTCGGCATCCCTGCAAGAGTGTTTGCTGTCACCAGGGCTCAGGCCAAACAGCTTAGCACTGAACAGGCCCTGGATCCTGGAACAATGGACCAGGCGCCTGCCAAGAGAAGGAGCAGGAAGGGTAAGGCTTTGCCTTCCTCACAGACTCACAGTTAAGTTCAGTCTTTCGAAGGAGATAATCTTAGCCCCTGTGATGGTACTGCTCAGAGGAGCTTGGGTCTGAAAAGGCTGAGTTCTTGGGGGCAGGGGGCCCTTTCAGGGCAGATTTGAGTTTGGGGCAGCAGGCCTGTCCCTCTCTTGAAGACCTCAGACAGCAAGCTGCTGCTGAGGGCACAGGGAATATCAGTGGGTCCCATATGGTCTACTGGGAACATGAACTTCTTTACTCAGAGGGTAGAGACCCCAAGCCTGGTGCCACCAGGAGGTTGGTCATACCCCAGAGGTTTAGAGGTTTCCTGCTTACCCTAGCACATGATATTCCTCTGGTAGAACACTTAGGGCAAAGTAAGTCTTGGGACAGGCTTCTCCCTCACTTTCACTAGCCCCATGTGTCTAAGGACACAAAGGAGTTTTGTCGCTCCTGTGCCACTTGCCAAGCCAGTGGTAAGTCAGGTGGCACCACAAAGGCCCCCTTAATTATACTTCCAGTGGTTGGAGTTCCCTTTGAGAGGGTAAGGCTTGACACTGTTGGTCCCATGAACCCCCCAACTACATCTGGGCACCGTCATATCCTGGTGTTGGTGGACCATGCCACTAGGTACCCAGAGGCTATTCCCCTTAGAACCACTATAGCTCCTGGAGTGGCAAGGGCCCTCCTGGGAATATTTTCCAGAGTGGGCTTTCCTAAGGAGGTTCTAACTGACAGAAATACAAACTTCATGTCAAGTTACATACCTGCAATGTGGAAAGAGTGTGGAATGAATTACAAATTCACCACACCCTACCAATCCTCACTGCAATGGGCTTGTTGAAAGGTTCAACAAGACCCTGAAGGGTATGATCATGGGTCACCCAGAAAAGCTCTGGCGAAAATGGGATGTCCCACTACCCTGCCTTCTCTTTGCCTACAGAGAGGTTCCTCAGAAGGGGTTGGCTACAGCCCTTTTGAACTTCTGTTGGGGATAGAAGTTACCTCTCAAACCTTCCAAACAGTACATAGTAGACTATGTATTTGGCCTGCGTTCTCGCATGGCTGAGTATATGAAGAAGGCCAGCAAAAACCTGGAGCCTAGCCAAGAACTCCAAAAAGCTTGTCATGACCAAAAAGGCTGTCCTGACGGTTTACAAGCCAGGCTGGAAAGTGAGGGGGTTGGAGCCTGTGGCCCCAGCAGCTCTCCATGACAAATGGAGTGGGCCCCACACTATGCTTGAGCAAAAGGGTGAGTCACCTACTTGGTGGACCTAGACACTCCAACAAATCCCCATAGGGTACTTCATGTGAACAGGCTAAAACATTTTGCTGACAGGGCTGACATGGGCTTGCTTATGTCAACTGATGAGGGACAGGAAGAAGAGAGTGACACTCTCCCTGATCTCTCCTCTCAGAACCCTGATGATGGATCAGTAGATGGATTGTTCTTGGCAGGCAGCCTCACTGATCAACAGCAGATTGATTGTAGGAAGGTCCTCAATCAATTCAGGCATATGTTTTCCCTGACACCCAGTCAAACCACCTGGTGTACCCATGAAGTAGACACAGGTGATAGTCTACCCGTACCCGTTAAGAATAACATCTACAGATAGCCTGACCATGTCAGAGATTGCATCAGGACAGAGGTCCAAAGGATGCTCGATTTTTGGAGTAATTGAACCCTCATATAGCCCTTGGGCTAGCCCCGTAGTCCTAGTACCCAAACCTCACACCAAGGGTGTAAAAAGAGAAATTATGTTTTGTGTAGACTACAGAGGTCTCAATGCAGTATCTAGGAATGATGCTCATCCAATTCCCAGGGCAGATGAACTCAGCCAAGTTTCTGAGTACATTTGTGTCAGGATCCACTGGACTGCCCACCGCCATTCGCTCCCTAGCAGGGTTGGGGTTTCTGACTAGGGAGGCCCTCAGTGTGTCAGGTACACTCCCTAACATACACCATACCCAGAAAGACGGCTTGTCAGATTGGGGCTCCTAGCAGGTTCTCTTACATCAAGCACACCTCGCCCTAGGCTCTTCTCCTCTTCCCCCCAATGTTCCTTAGGGAAGAATACTTACTTGTAATGTAAAAGTGCCCTGTTGTGTTTGCGGTTTCTTGTTGTTTTGCTTATTCCCTCCTCAGCCCGCACCGGAGCTGAATGAAGCACAAGCAAAAGACGAGTAAGACCGGCCCTGTGGCGGCTGGGGCCCCGCCTCTTCGCTCGGCTGGGAAGGCCCTTAGCAGCTGGTCTTGCGCTCTTCTGTCACAAGCTCAGAGCGGCCCTATTCAGCTGGGGCGTCCACTACATGACTCATCAGCCTCCTGTGGGTCATCTTGGATTGGCTGAGGTATTTAAAACCCGCCCGGACACTGCTTCGCATTGAGTTATCCCTGCTATGCGGTCCCACGGCTTGACAGCTTATCACAGCAGGTGCCGGTCGAAAGATTCCTGGGCCACCCCGCTCCTGCTCATCGCATATAAGTCTCCATCCTTTCTTGGGTATACTTGCCTCTTGTTCCAGGTTGATTTCTATTTACCGGCGAGACCTTTGTTCACGGCGCACGGAGCACTTCACAGTCAGAGTCTTCCTAACTTTGTTTTGTGTGTGTTGCAGTTCCCATGCAGTTCCCTCATACTGCCGCTAAGACTAAATTCATGCTCCCAAGCGAGAATTCTGTTAATTTATCATGTGATTCTTTCGTGTTCTTTGAATATATATTGAAATATTTATTCATTCAGTTTATACATCTCTGTATTCCCCGCTGAAGGAAGGTCTTGGTAACGCTCTCAAGCCTTGGATATACTTCAGCAGCAGGGTGCAGATTATGTTTAACTCTTAGCATAAGTGTGTAATGTGTGTGCGTGTTTGATGTTCTTTGGCACAGTATTGTGTGCGTGCGTATGGTTTTCTTTGGCACAGTAAAGGGTGTGTGTGTTTTCTGATTTTGTCACCTGACTCTAAAGGTATCATTGACCTTGACCTAATGCAGAAGGTTGTGCATGACTAGTCATTGTTTATTTGTGTTTCTTTTGATTCTTTCAATTGCTGCAGGAGCTGGTTTCCTTACTCATTCCTATTTTTAGGCTAACGTCCCAGAGTTTACTTCTCCACCAGCACGAACGTGCACCAGTTGTTTCTTTCATTATTTTATCTTCTTATTTTATTGAGTAATTTTAGTTTATTGTCTGTTCCCAAACTCCCTTCCCTGAGATCATCACATGAGCACTGGTGTCTCTTGTTCAGTGTTCGTCGGATGGATTTCAGGGTTTGTCGGGGTCCAGCTTCCTCTGCGTGCCCAGCAGAAAGAAGAACGCGTTCCAACGATCATCGTCCCTGGTTCGTTCCTGATAATTTGACCTGACTGCTGGCTACTGGCAAATCAGACTAGCTGAGATGTCAAGCCAAAGACAGCATTTTCAACCCCTAGTGGGCACTATTAATTTATTGTAATGCCCTTTGGTTTGAAGAATGCACCTACCACATTCCAGAGGTTGGTGAATAAAGTTCTCACAGGCCTGGAAGCCTATGGTGCAGCATATCTAGATGATATGTCTTTAGCTACACCTTGGAGGATCACCTGGTCCACCTCAAGAATGTTCTGGAGGCTCTGCAGAAACCAGGCCTCACTATCAAGGCCACCAAGTGCCAGATAGGACAGAGCAAGGTTGTGTAATTGGGCCACCTGGTAGCTGGAGGCCAAGTTCAACCATTACAGAGCAAAATATAGAACATAATGGAATAGATTGCTCCAACTACCCAGACTCAGGTCAGAGCTTTCTTGGGCCTGACTGGGTATTACAGAAGGTTTGTGAAGGGATATGGGTCCAAGTGACTCCCCTGAAAGATCTGACATCTAAGAAAATGCCTAAGAAAGTTCAGTGGACAGTAAGCTGTCAGAAGGCATTTGATTACCTCAAGCAAGCCATGTACACTGCTCCCATTCCCATGGCTTAAACAGATGCAGGGTGAAAACCCCAAACATTTTCCTACAGGGGATGGAATATACGGTGGAAGATAGACCTGGACTAACCATGCCAATGCAGATAGACTCTCCAAATATTTCCACTTAGAAAATTAAGACTCAACTGGGCAAGATTAGTCTCATCTCCTTACGTTTGGGGGGTTGTAGGAAAGTAGGATCTGCTTTAACGGTTACCCCCACTTTTTGCCTGGTACTAAGCTGTCGTTGACTAGTCTGACTGGGATCCTGCTAATCAGGACCCCAGTCTCTCTGCTTTCTCCCTTAAATTGTTATGTTTAGTACTTAGGCACATTCCAAATTGGATACTGAGGCACCCTTGTCAGTCCCTAGTATATAGTACTAAGGTACCCAGGGCATAGGTACCCCAGAGGTCCCCCATGGGCTGAAGCATGTTTTATGCCACCCCTGGGAGGTAATTCAAACTGCAACTACAAACCTGCTATTGCAGCCTGTGTAAGCTGGTGCTAGCACAACTTACGAAAGATATAGATTTCCTATATCTAAGGTCACTGCACTTAAAACCTATAAGTCACCCCTATAGCAGGCCTTTTGCAATCCTGAAGGCAGGGTGCTTGGTTCTGAATGTGAGGGTGCCCCTGCATGAGCAGGACACCGCTACAGCCTAAGGAGTCCATTCTCCCGGGTTGTAAGTGAAGAAGCAATATACCATGTAAAAGGGCGCTGCGTAATTATCTGATGACCATCTCGAAACTGGGTGCAATGAACCCCATCATGTTTGGATTCAAACTTGTTGGAGTCATACCCCCACACCATAAACGGTGTGGGAGGTATGATTCCAAGAACTGGAACGGGCCTCTGTTAGGCTCCCAGTGCTCCCGGTGCCAGTCATCTATACTCGAACAGTACAACATAGCTGCCGCCGACCAGAGTCAAGAATCTGCACTCCTACTCCTGAGCCAAGATCAAGCAGGGGAAGGCAGAACAATAGGTATCTCATCACAGAGAGGTGTGACCACCTCCCAGACAGGATTTAGTGTATTGGGACCAGCACCACTCAGTCTGCATGAGGGGCACATTTGGTGTCCCCTTCAATAGTCCACTTCAAACCAGCTCTGGGAGCCATTGGCTCCCGCTATAGCGCAAAACTGGACAATGGACATGGAAGTATCTTCCCCACTGTCCATTTCCTCCCCTGGGAGGGAACCCTGAATCATCCCAACCCTTTCCTTAGGGTACTTAAGGGCTTACCTGGGTGTAGGTCCCTAGATAGGTTGTGCGACATGATTCAAGTCAGACACCACTTCAACTTCTACCGTCTGGACTCTCTGGACTTCGCTGCACTTAGTTTGGGCTCGACTTCATCTCCCTTCCAGTCTGCTGCATCGTGTGTGCCTGTGCACCATACAGCAACCTTGCAAGGCCTGTGGGCATCAAAGACACCTGAAGAATCTCCCTTGGAGTGAAGGAGTCACTTCTTTGCATTTGCAGGCACCACATCTAAGCTGACCGGCCTGCTTATCCTGAGCTCCTATGGAATCCGAAAGACTCAGCAACACAGGAGGTGGTTCTCCACGTCTCTCAAGGCCTGCCCTGCCCTCTCACCAAGTTTGAGGGAACTGAACCCCTGTGCACCGCGTCGTCTGAGCGCTGCAAAGGCTTGGGGGCTTCCTTCCACCAAGATCTTCGGGCTCCAAGTAGCCCCAACTTCGAGCATCTCCAGTGACCAGAATCTTCATCCACACCACATCTTTTGCATTGTGGCCTGCATCTTTTGGAGAGCTGCTCGAGGCCCTCTTGCGACTCCAGTGCCTCCAGCCTGTGGGTCCTGTTGAGGGTCACTTTTGATTATTTTGCGCTCCCCTGATTGGTCGAGGCCTGCTCTAAGTCCCCTGCTTGTGGTGAGTCCCCTGGATCATGCTGGTCCCGACATTACACCTTCTTCGACTTCCACGTTGTTTGCAGTTGCCAATGCTTGTTGGTGCTTCCGACGGAAACCGACCCCTCAGCTTTCGACATTCGACTTGGGACAGCTCATGCACCGCTCCTGGTCTTCCTCAGCATCGCCTGGTCCTCACAGCTGCAGAGTCAAGGTCACTGTCAACTCTCCTGCAACACCCGACATCAGTGGGCATTCGTTTTCCTGGTCTACGGGTCACTCGTGAGTGACATAGACTCTGTCCCCTTTGCTTGCTGGTAACTCTCAACTAGAATCCATGTTCGATCTCCACCGGACACTTTCTCGTTCTCCAGCAGCTGCACTTTCCTGAGGTCCTCCATTGGGTTCGACAGCGCTTTCCGACACTACTTCACACCTATGCACCCAACTTCCCTGGTGTGGGTAACATGGGTACTAGGGTATCCATGGTTGGGTGGCTCTCTAACCTTCTGTCTTCCATGGGATTTCTTCAGGGTCCACTGGGAAGGGTCTTTTTTGTTTAAAATTGCAACCGCAACTTACTCATTGATTTGTACGGGGAACACGGTCGTGTTCCCACACTGCACACGATCTCGGTGGGGTTCCTAGTCACTCTCCTTGGGTGGTTCCGTGGGTCCCTGGCACTTCTACGTCCTCTAGACAGTGTCTTGACCCGAGATGTGGTTCTCATACCACTTTCTTAATATATGGTTTTGTCCCCCCCTGGGGTCCACTGTGTATTCTGTGCTATTTACGTGATTCCATGCAAAGTATTGTGTACAGTGTGCATATCTCCAGTTGGGAGTTATCTAAACATCTTAGTGAGTATAATATACTAAATACATATTTTTATAGATACCTTGTGTGGTTCTTTTTAATTTAATCTATACCTATAAGATTGCGTTCTGCTAAAACAAGCTGCTTTACACTCCTTCTGGTTTAAGCCAGGAGGCTGCTCTCCACAGCTACCACTTAGAAAGCATTCTATGGTTGTCTAAGACCTCCTAAAATCACCATTAGGATTGTCTGGACTGGTGCACGGTGTCACCTTACAAAAGTATACATCATATACCAGGCCACCCTTTCACATTGGTGTGCAGCGGTTGGGATTCAAGCCTGCATTGTTTTACCAGATAAATCTTGGTGTGATTAATTGAAAAACCATCACTAATACTAGGCACATATAATGTAAGCTTAGAATAGTACGTTCTACGCAACTCAAGGTAGTTAAGGGTCTAGCACACCCTTTCTCCAACCTCAGAGAGTTTAGTTCCCAATAGGTTAGGTAGGTGCAACACCACACCACACTTAGGTGCCGATTCCGATCCTGGAAAAATTTCCCCCCGTCCGAATTGAATCTGGACTTTTTTCCGTCCGAATCGTACAAGTAGCGTACAAACTGCCAAGTACGATTCGCATGGGAAAAACTCCATACGAATCACATGGGGAAAATTTCCCCACACGTCCTCGGGTCGGAAATTGTGTCCGACACATCCCCGGACGATTTACCGTACGAATCGGAAAAATGAAGTCCGACCGCGCAATGAAGTACTGGGTATTTTAGACCCAGCGGTGCAGGGGCACACACCCTATGACTTCTGGGTTCACCCTGTTCCAGACCTACAGAAACACAGAGTCTTCTGGGTGAAGTCAAAGATTCGTTTATTGGCTGCAGACCAATTACAGGTATCCTAGAAGTACAACAGCGTGTATGTTCTCAGGAGACTGCTGAAAATCATAGGAACGGACATCATCTTAAATACCCTTTTCCTTGCCTCAAGCATACATTCCTAGGTTTTATGATACGGCAATATACAAGTGTACATTACAAAGAAAAGGCAGAGTCATGATGACCATCCCACATTCCAGTGCGGCCAGCCCACAATGATTTACACAGTAAGGTTCAGATCCCACATTTGATGTCAATAGACCCCCCAATAAACATGAGCATCTCCTGTTTTGGGAAACAAGTCATAAAGCAGGAACAAGCAGGTGTGAAAGAGATTAGCCGGAGGATTGTGTAGAATGAAAGGGTTTTATGACGGGTCAAGCCCTGATGCTAATCACAGGTGGACGGAGGAAGGGGAGCTCGTGAGACCGGTTTGACCTGGGGCAGCAGAGCCAGCTGCCCAGGTCACAGAGAAGTCAAAGGAGAAGCCCATGTACTGTGAGGCCCGTATTTACTCCATTATAGCCTATGTGAGGGCAATGACAAGATGGCCACTGCTTCCAAAATGGAACCCGCGTAGTTGAAGCAGAATAACGTGTACACAGTGCATTCATAGCTAGAACGATACATAAAGCACTTGTACATGCCGCATTTACCATTTGCGGTTTGTTAATACCAAGATAGACAGGGGTAGAGCCCTGTCCCCTACGCGGTCCCGAATATTAAAGTACGACAGACCCTCCTTTTGCCCTTACATAGGCAATCACTATACTCATCTTAATCCGAGTCTAGGTCAATATTCACAAAGTCATGGAGATGTTGCTGTAGCATCATCCTATTACTTAGTTCGTCCCTCGATACAGGTTTCCTTACACATAAGGTAGCACAGAGGCCACATATCGCAGGAGCACACTGTATGCACAGACAGAACAGGAAAAGAATGGCTAAGATCATTCCAATGATCATCAGAACTTTCCAACCCCAGGCAGATATCAATTCCCAGAACCACCCCACCAGTGACCAATCTCCCTTATCCACGTGTATGGATTCAGATATTTTATGGAGTTTGGAGATGGCTTGATACACTGTTGGAGCATTATCTGGTATGAAAATGCAGCAACTGGATTGGATGACCTTGCATACCCCACCGCGGTCTGCAAGAATAACGTCTAGAACCATGCGGTTCTGCAGAGTCATAAGGCGATCCGCTTGGAGCTCAGCTGTCAGATTACTAAGGGCACCAGCCGTTACATTGACAGTGGATTCAACCACACGAGTCAGCTGTCTCAGGTTCCTACTATTGACCATAGGTCCCCAAAACGGCAGGAAACCCAAGAAGAAGTCTCCCGCTTCCTGACCGGCAGTATCCTCCTTACTAATCACACCTCTCACAACTCTGGTCTTGTGATAGTCAGAGGCAGCAGTAAATGTCGGCGGTAGCAAGTTCGCAATATAACATGTGCCCGAGAAATCAGGGGGCAGCCATGTATATGCTCGGTCATTACAGATGAAATATGTGCCCTTGGCAGCCAAAAACGCAGGGGAAAACTGTGACGGGAAGGTGTACGTTTCAGTACAGTCACTCCTTCCCAGTTGAGCTCTAGGATTCTGACCATTACCCTGTAAGCAGAACCGACCCATGTGGGGTACGACCCAGATTGGAGATGAGATTTTTCGCTGTCTTTCACCCAGACTAATACTATACCCCGTCGCGTTCCATCCTACATAAGGTCTCAACTCTTCTTTGGGAATGGATGAGTATGCATCGATATCCCTACTCATATCGGCAACTCCTTTTATCAAAGCCTTATTATTGGTGATAGGTCTGATGGAACGCGGTTGGCGAGGGGAGTATGTATCTAGAGCATAGAGAAACATGGTTTGGAATGCCCATGACGATCCATTGTAACTATACGGCAGCACCAGGTAGGGAATACCCTTGTTAATGGTATGTGGCATTAACCCACACACCCAGCAATTGGTCGTATTCATTACCAGTTGGTGCTGGTGCAAGAGTTGGATAAACGAGTTATTTACGAACTCTGATCGTCTGGTCTGTTCGTGCTCAGGCAAAGGGTGAAAAGAGTGAGAGGAGGCGGTAGAAAGAGGTATAGGCTGTTCAGTGGGTTCAATGGGCTTTTGAGCGGAGAAAAACACAAATCCTACAATAAACATCATGATACTACACAGTGTAAAAAGGCACAAAAATACAAAACATTTACTTTTTACAATTCTACACATCCTTGCGTTAAAGTTCATTTCCTCAATCGGTCTCTCCATCTTAAAAAACTCCATCCTCTACTCGGGCCGCTCGCGGTGGATGAGTGTCTTCTGCTAAGGAGTACGCCTGTCAGTTCAGGGAAACGCCCTAGACCAACCAGAACCGTCGACCTAGCGTCTTCGGCCTGTACCCCAAAGTCTTGGCACCGCGACCCTGCGGCAGAACCCGGATGGTGGTTCGAAAAACAAAAATCAAGAAAGTCCTTCAGATGGGAGAGCAAAAATGTTAAAAAGGAAATAGTGAGGAAATCTTTATTTGTCCAAGGGCCTAGGTCTCAAATTATAGCGGAGACGGCCAGGTGCTGTTTGGTCTTGAAACAAAAGTTCAGGCTCAGTGGTGTCCAGTCGATTTGATGGTGGCACAGCTTCCTGCAGAATATTGTCACTCTCTTGGTCTGAAGCTGTGTCTTTTATGCGTGCATCACTGAATGGTACAAAACGAGGTACAGTGTCTGTCTCAGAATCGGCGATACCCTCCTTGACCCACTGGTCATATGGCAGAGGCAAGGGGACTACTTTGCAGTGGGTACCATGGATCCAGTGTTTCTTCCCTTTTACTCGCACTGCTGATCTTGTCGAAAGAAGAACAAGATGAGGGCCGATCCAGCGAGGCTCGTCGTTGCTCTTGCGCTGGAAGTTTCGGACTAGCACCCACGTACCAGGGTTGATAGGGTGTCCAGGAGTTTCAGAGGCTTGAGGGAGAGTATCATGTACCTGTTGGTGCAAAACACGCAGTTTAACAGTCAAATCATACAGGTAATCAAGCAGTACTGGATGCTCTATCTCACTGAACTTCGTAGGCCTCGGTACACCCCATATGTTGGCCGGACGGCCAAAAACAACCTCGTAAGGGCTAAGTCCCACTCGTGAGTGTATGGTCATTCTGGTGGACAGGAGTGCTAAAGGCAGAGCGTCAGGCCATTTAAGACCGGTGCTCGCCTGGATTTTGGCCAGCTTGAGCTTTAAGGCTCCATTGTAGCGTTCTACTAATCCAGCTGATTGGGGGTGATTTGCAGCGTGGAACTTCTGCTTTATCCCTAGCCCTTCACATACGTTCTTCATCACTTTACCCACAAACTCACTTCCATTATCACACCACACCATTCTTGGCATCCCAAACCTAGGGAAAAATTCCTTCACAAGGGTTTTGGCTGTGGATAGGGCAGTGTTATCTTTCAGAGGATAAGCCTCTATCCATTTTGAGAAAGCACAAACAACCACCAGTACATATTTCAGGTTGTTGCATCTTTCCATGTGAATAAAGTCCAGCTGCAAAACTTCAAATGGACATGATGGGGGTGCAAAGTGACCAGCTGGAGTTGGGGTTCCCCTACCAGGGTTGTACTTCAAGCATACTATGCAATTCTTGACCACATTCTCTGCACACTTGGGAATCCCAGCATTCTGCCATACTGGAGCCAACAACTTACAAATTCCTTTCGTACTGATGTGTGCCATTCCATGTGCCATAGTAACCACTGGAAGCACATATGCATCAGGCAATAACCATCGCCTATGTTCTGTCAGATCAATCCAACAACCATTCTCATCCAACTTACCCATACTTTCTCTCCACTTGCTTAACTCTTCCTCTGTGGCTTCAGCTTGAAGCAACTTCACACTCTCTATTGTGTTCTCACACATTCCCACATCATTAACCCATCTTGCGGGACCTGCAACATACATTCTAGTCTTCACATTCTGTGCTGTTTCTTTCGCGGTCTCATCAGCAAACGCATTCCCACGTCCAACATCATCTGTGACTTTCCTGTGCGCACTGCATTTCATGATCGCAACTTGCAACGGTAGGGTCAGTGATTCAAGGAGATCATTCACCAACTTGCCATTCTGAATTTTAGCTCCATGCGACGTCAGGAACCCACGCTCCTTCCACAGTCGCCCAAAATTATGAGCCACGCCAAAGGCGTACTGGCTATCTGTGTATATATTTACTCTCATTCCTTCAGATAACACACATGCTCTCGTGAGGGCGATTAATTCCGCTGCTTGGGCCGAATTATGTGGCACTCGTGCAGTTTCCACGACCGTGTGTAAAGTCGTGATAGCATATGCAGCAGTCGTGTCACCATTAGGGAGCTTGAAACATGAACCATCTACCCATAAAGTGCCATCACACTCAGTCAGGGGAGTATCTTTTAGATCTACTCTCCCTTTCGTCTCTTCTTCTGTTCTGAATAGACAATCATGTTGCTCAATCTCATCTGAGTCTGCTGGAATTGGCAACAATGTAGCTGGATTCAGCGTATTGCATCTTTTTATGTGTATGTGATTTGCTAACAGTGTAAGTTCATAGCCTGATAATCGCGCACTAGTCAAGTGTTGTGTCTTGGTCCTATTTAATAATGTGTCTACAGCGTGTGGAACCATAACAATCAATGTATTGTCCATTACCAAACCAGCAGATTGTCGGATAGACATCGCTGCAGCAGCTGTCGCTCTCAGACAGCTTGGCAATGCCCTCGCTACAGGGTCCAAGGTTGATGAAAAATATGCGCATGGGCGCGGTCTGTCGCCAAAAGGCTGTGTTAACACTGATAACGCACAACCATCTTTCTCGTGAACATACAATGTAAAAGGCTTACTGTAGTCAGGGGTACCCAACACAGGTGCTGAACATAATGCATTACGCAATTCCACAAAACTTTTCTGGCACTCTTCAGACCATGGGATAGGATTCGGTGTGTCTTTGCATGTTAAGGCTACTAAAGGTTTTGCCAATAAAGAAAAACTAGGGATCCAATGCCTACAGTATGAAGTGATGCCCAAGAAAGCACGCACTTCTCTCTGTGTTCTTGGCACACTCAACTGTGCAATGGCTTGAATTCTTTCTGGGGTCAGTTTCCTTCCCTCCTTCGATAAGAGATGACCTAAGTAGGTCACTTCTTTTCGACAATATTGCAGCTTAGAGAGAGGCACTTTGTGATGAAAAGCAGATAAATGGCGCAACAGTGACAATGTGGCTTCTTTACAAATCTTCTCAGTATCCGCAGCGATCAGTAAATCGTCCACGTACTGAATCAGGATAGCGCCACTAGGTAAAACAAGTGCATCAAGCTGCGCTTTCAAAGCTTGACTGTATATGGATGGACTCTCACAGTAGCCCTGGGGAGCGCGTTTGAAGCGGAAGCTTCGGCCTCCCAGACTAAAACCAAAAATGTCTCTGCTCTCTTCTGCAATTGGGATGCTAAAGAAGGCATTCTTTAAATCAATCACTGAAAACCATGCAGCAGAGGCTGGAATCATCGTTAACAAGGCAGTTATATCGGGGACAACCGGAAACTGTGGCACAACAATCTTATTAACCTCTCTGAGATCAATCACAAATCTGTAAACAGGTGGCTGTGAAGGATCCGTTCGTTTTAAGACAGGTAAAATCGGACTATTGCAAACGTTGCCTCTTGTCTCTTCAATCACACCCTTTTTAATCAAGTCGCTGACAATGTCTAACAATGCTTTCTGCCCTTCATTAGAGATCTTGTACTGGGGAATACGTGGCAGTCTGACATTAGCCTTTAAAGTCACCACATATGGCGGTATCTCCAAGAGGCCCACATCATTGGGACCAGTAGCCCAAAGGGCATCCGGAAGGGATGACAATTCAGGTGGCATTGTGTTTTTAGACAAGTACATTGGGGAAATCACTTTCTTGCCTAATGTAAGTTGTACTCCTGAAGGAGAACAATACAGTGTAGCATGCAATCTTTTCAACAAATCTAATCCCAGCAAATTCTCACCACAACCTGTTGTCAGAATCAGGGGTGCTTTCAGCTCGCAAGGTCCAACAGAAAGTGACATGGGACTAGAAATCGGGTTCCTAACTGGGGCGCCGGAAAAACCTACTGAAACATTTATATCGCCAGACAAAGGTGCGCCAGGGAGTTTTGAATACATGATTGAACTCTTTGCAGCACCAGTGTCTAGCAGAAAAGGCTCCGTTACATTTGCTGTAGTTACCTCAACATATGGTCCGCTCTGATCCACTGGCACTGAAACAACTCCCTCTCTCTGTCTATGGCTGTCCTAGTAATCATTACTTTCTGCATCACCATCCTCTGCATAATAATCATTATTATAATACTGGGCCGTATTACTAATCGCGTTAGCTTGCTGATCAAAGCTATTGATGGTATTTTGAGGCGGCAGAGGACGCGCGTTCTGGGGAGCATTTCCACGCCCTCTGCCTCCAGGAGCTTGCTGACCACCCCTACCTCTTGCGCCATACGCATTACCGTTCCGCTGCATTCATTTAGGGCAACTATATTTATAATGACCTTCCTCTTTGCAGTATAAACATTAGTTGGGACCTACAGGGACACGTGGTTGATAATACCCATTCATTTGCTGGTTGTTCTGAAACTGTTGGGGTTGGTGATAGACACCTTGGGGTTGCCTATAATTATTCTGACCTCCACGTGGCGGATAGGCCTGCTGTAAAAGGACCTTTGTCTTTAGTTCCTTCGTTTTCTTCTCTGTTCTATCTTTCTCGTCCTTATCTCTATTTTCATAATACTGTGCAGTAGCCAGTATTTGCGCTGAAGAAGAAACAGCCCAAGAACTTTCTGAATCTTTTAACTTTTTACACAGGTCAGGAAGTAAATTCTGCACAAACCTATCCACAAATAACCGTTGGCCACCCTCAGTACTCATATCCTGCCCACTGTGGTCAATAAATGTTTCTTCAAACCTAGTAAAGAAGTCTGACACTGTCTCATCTTTCTTCTGCTTACATGCAGATAGCTTGTCCCAATTTACGCGCATCGCAGGCATTATTGTCTTCATATACGTGATGATTCTACCAGGCAGTTCAGCTACTAAAGGTTCTGGTTTCGCGCCACCAGTTTGTCTAGCATCAGCAGCAACAATGTTAGCCCATGTATCCCCTAGTTCTGCATTGTGATCTACATTACGAATTGATCCCCATAGAGGCTGTGGAACAACATTACCAAACAACATGTCTATGTCGGCCAGATTCATAACGCATGACCCTGCCGTCTGCGACAACTCTTTATAATAACCTGCTGGGTTTTTACGGGGATCAGGCAATGACTGCTTAAGCGCTAACACCTCAGAGCGCTTCCATGGAACATGCACCCAAACACGCTGGAAATGCGCTGCCACAGCGGGGTTACCACCGGCAGCTGCAACCGCTTCCTTCCATACCGGGGGAACTTCTCTCATAGGGTATTGTCGCGCTTTTACCTTTTTCCCCACAAGGACATCTTGTTCAAACAATGACTGTTGGCAATCATCATTCCTAAAGGACAATACAACCGCAACTGCTTTATCTACTCCATGGTCCACAATTATACCAGTTCCAAAATCGAACCTCACTCTACACAATTCCTGCGGGTTCGGATTTTTACCACTATCCTCCAATTCTTCACAGAGAATTTCGCACATTTTCTCAAACACATATCTCTGTTTCGGGGCATCCCATTGATGGAAAACGTTGACAACTGATTCCACATCATACAGTGAAGGAAAAACAATCCATCTACGCGCCATGTTATCTATTACCTTTTTCTCATCGGGGTTAGGCAATTGGCTACGCAATTGCTTACGCTGTAAACCAGGAGTCGCACCAGACGAGTCAAAGAGAGGAGACATTAATGTAGTAACCACATTAGCTAAGCGCTGTCGCGCTGAAGGAGAAGCTGAGGCAAGAACAGGGGGAAAAACAGAGGGAAGAAAAGAGGATGTAGAGACAGGTACTGGAGTGGTGGAAGGAAGAGTGTCAGCGGAGGCAGCTGCTGTATTAGGCAAAGTCGCAGGAAGTGCGGGGGCAGTTGGAAGCACAACTGGCGGTCCTTGTGAGGGCTGCGCTATATGGATAAGAGCCGGCTGCAAAGCAACTGGCGGTTGCGGCAAGGCTTGCAGTATATTCACTGGAGGTGGCATATTTACAAGCTGGGGAGGTGCCGTGGCATTTTGAGCATACGGGGGTGGCGAACTCAACAAATGTGACATCAAGGGATCTTTCTCCTTTTCTTCTAACTCATCCTGCTTAGAATGTGGTAAGGCCGGGTAACATTTGTCAATCCCTAACTTGCGCTGCCTATGCAATTGCTCACTCATCTGCTCCTCTTCATTGTCTTTAAATTGTACAGCTGCTTGCATTACTGTCATACCTTTCTCTCTCTTATTCTTTTTCGCTAGCTTAATTTCCTTTTGTTTGGCTTCCTTTCGCCATAAGCGGAAAGAGTCAAACATCGCCGGCCGGGCTTTCTTCTTAAACAATTTAATTTCCAAATTATCTAAAATATCGGTATCAAAACTACCATTTTGGGGCCATTTTAAAACACCGTCTTTCCTAGTGTAGTGGATCCATACTTCGTTATATGCAATGGGGCCTACGCCATGTTTTACATAGAGCTCATAAGTTGGAGTTCCAACCGGAGGAACCGGACATGATTCCTCTAGCTGGAAATCTTTTCCACAACCCAAACAGAATAATCTACCAAATATTCCAGAACCAGGCATCTTTGCTCACTAGTCTAGATCCAAACGTCAAAGGATTATCGATTACGATATTCTCGTGAATACACGAGTCCTCTGGTTTTGGCGTTTGCAAACTCCAAAGTACCAAATTACCAAATCAAACGATCCCGAAGGATACCAAAAACAAATGGGAGACGCTCCACTTATACTTAACTGAATATTGCTGATCGATGGCGTCACCAGAAGACTCTCTCGATTGTTTCGCTCTCTCAAATTCGTCAAGGGTCCAAAACAGGTCGATTAATCAGGGCAGCAGTCCCTCGTAGCCGTCGGGACGCGGAGAACCTCGCAGAAAAGACTTTCGGACCACGTCGACATGCAGGGGTCGATGAAGTGGCGGCCTTCCTCCGGAATTTCCACACGAAGCTCCTCACGAACCTCTGGCTTGGACTGGTACCGCTGAAATCATCCCGAGTTGGGCGCCAAACTGAAGTACTGGGTATTTTAGACCCAGCGGTGCAGGGGCACACACCCTATGACTTCTGGGTTCACCCTGTTCCAGACCTACAGAAACACAGAGTCTTCTGGGTGAAGTCAAAGATTCGTTTATTGGCTGCAGACCAATTACAGGTATCCTAGAAGTACAACAGCGTGTATGTTCTCAGGAGACTGCTGAAAATCATAGGAACGGACATCATCTTAAATACCCTTTTCCTTGCCTCAAGCATACATTCCTAGGTTTTATGATACGGCAATATACAAGTGTACATTACAAAGAAAAGGCAGAGTCATGATGACCATCCCACATTCCAGTGCGGCCAGCCCACAATGATTTACACAGTAAGGTTCAGATCCCACATTTGATGTCAATAGACCCCCCAATAAACATGAGCATCTCCTGTTTTGGGAAACAAGTCATAAAGCAGGAACAAGCAGGTGTGAAAGAGATTAGCCGGAGGATTGTGTAGAATGAAAGGGTTTTATGACGGGTCAAGCCCTGATGCTAATCACAGGTGGACGGAGGAAGGGGAGCTCGTGAGACCGGTTTGACCTGGGGCAGCAGAGCCAGCTGCCCAGGTCACAGAGAAGTCAAAGGAGAAGCCCATGTACTGTGAGGCCCGTATTTACTCCATTATAGCCTATGTGAGGGCAATGACAAGATGGCCACTGCTTCCAAAATGGAACCCGCGTAGTTGAAGCAGAATAACGTGTACACAGTGCATTCATAGCTAGAACGATATATAAAGCACTTGTACATGCCGCATTTACCATTTGCGGTTTGTTAATACCAAGATAGACAGGGGTAGAGCCCTGTCCCCTACGCGGTCCCGAATATTAAAGTACGACAGCAAGTACAATCACTCCCGTCCTTTCGATTTCACAACTGTATGGAAATAACACCGTACGGACCGAACTCCCATAGCAAGCATGGAGACAGAGCCGAACACCCCACCACAGACCCCGCATGTATGCGCAAAACGCCCCCCGGCCGCGGATGTACGCGCCGAACCCCCACCAGTGTATGCATGGAGCGTACCCCCACCCATGTATGCATGGAGCGTACCAACTCCCCACCCGTGTATGTACGGCCCGTACCCCCACCCGTGTATGTACGGACCGTACCCCCACCCGTTTATGCATGGAGCGTACCAACTCCCCACCCGTGTATGTACGGACCGTACCCCCACCCCACCCGTGTATGTACGGACCGTACCCCCCCACCAGTGTATGTACGGACCGTACCCCCACCCGTGTATGCATGCAGCATACCAACTCCCCACCCGTGTATGTACGGACCGTACCCCCACCCCACCAGTGTATGTACGGACCGTACCTCCACCCGTGTATGCATGGAGCGTACCAACTCCCCACCTGTGTATGTACGGGCCGTACCCCCACCCCACCAGTGTATGTACGGACCGTACCCCCACCCGTGTATGCATGCAGCGTACTAACTCCCCACCCGTGTATGTACGGACCGTACCCCCACCCCACCAGTGTATGTACGGACCGTACCCCCACCCGTGTATGCATGGAGCGTGCCAACTCCCCACCCGGACTACTATGGCGTACACGTCCGCGAGCACCCCCATAGTGATAGGAACCGTACACACGCGTGTGTACGGGCCGGACTACTATGGCGTACACGTACGTGAGCACCCCCATAGTGATAGGGACCGTACACACGCGTGTGTACGGGCCGGACTACTATGGCGTACACGTACGCGAGCACCCCCATAGTGATAGGGACCATACACACGCGTGTGTACGGGCCGGACTACTATGGCGTACACGAGCACCCCCATAGTGATAGGGACCCTACACACGCGTGTGTACGGTCCCTATCACTATGGGGGTGCTCGCGTACGTGTACACCATAGTAGTCCGGACCGTACACACGCGTGTGTACGGTCCCTATCACTATGGCGTACGCATACGCCAGCACCACCATAGTGATAGGGACCCTACACACGCGTGTACGGTCCGTATCACTATGGCGTATGCATTCGCCAGCACTCCCATAGTGATGGGGACCGTACACACGCGTGTACGGTCCGTTGTAATGCATTTGGGGTGCCCTAGGGCTGTGGGACGCACCGTACCTGTGTTGTGACATAGGATTGCCATAGGAGACACATGAGGGACAAGTATAGGGGCCTAAATGCATGCTGGTTGTCATGGAGACCGAGTTTCAGGTTTGAATTTTGCATCATGTGGCCAGCAGAAGTCGGTTGGAGACAATATACTTTGTTGCAATGTGGTTGTTGACATTACATCATGCTCAATTTTAAAACCATGCATAGCCTGTCACTGGGGTAGTTTTAAATTGATTGGAGGACACGTAGGATGCAAATGTGACTGAGCCAATCACTCTGTACTCCTGTAAATGAAACAGGCCAGCAAGGAAGATATAAGGCAGCCAGGTCCCTTGAGAGAGCACTTGCCTGCACATCCCTTCATTCCACAACACTGCTGCTGCTTGTCATTCCTCTGGCACCATGTCCAGGTCTGTGAAGAGGGCCCAGCCATTCACCATGGAGGAGAATATGGCGTTGGTGGATGTGATCCTCCCACAGTACACCATGCTGTATGGTTGACCAGGGGAGCAGGTGAGTGCAGACTCCACTAGCTTAAACTGTGCCCCTTTTTGTGACTGTGACTTCTGGCATTGTGTCCAGGTGTGACAGACATGCAGGGTTCTTCATAGTGGTTCCCAGGGGGGGGGAAGGGCTCATGTCTCCCATGCAGAGCATGCTGTAGTTCCTATGTGCACAACGCACTAGCATGGTGCTTACTGTGACGATCACTGCATGGTGCATGCCGCTTTCAGACTGCCTAATCCTCCTGGAAATGTTGTTCCTACAGTCCTGATGTGAGTCTGTGCTCCCCCCAGGGTGACAGGTGCCAGGACCCACAGATGTGTGTCTGTTCAGTGTACCTGTGGTGAGAGTGTCCAAATGATGTGTTCGTCCCCTGGACATTGGTGTGTGTGTGTGAGTCCCCTGTCATGTGGGTGTGTGCATATGTGGAGTGTTGCACCCCAGCTGCATGTGGGATGGATACACCCTGATGTGAGCAGGGAGCTGTGCTGGATGTCTGCCGTGCTGAGACAGCCCCACATCTGTGACACCCCCAGTCTAGTGGCACATGTGCAGAGTGAGGTTTGTAGCGGCAGTTGCCAATGCCAGGTGATTGTTCAGTGCCTGTATGTGTCTGTGTACTCTGCTGAGGTAGCGTAAGTGGGCTGGGGCATGTGACTGCTTAGGGGTACTGTTCAGATTCCTGTTGTAGCTTGGGATGCACAGTGTGAGCCTGCATCATTGATTGTGTTGCACCCCTCATGCCACCTGTGTACTTTCAATGGCACCTACTGCATTTGCCCATTCCCAGGAGGATGATGTCACTATGACAAAGGTGCAATGAGTTGGCTGCATACTATGGCCAGTTCAAACATGCATGATTTGTAATATGTGTGTCTCTGTATCATTGATAAGGTGGATTGATGTATTGTCACTTTTGCATCCTCACAGGTAGGCGTCTGTGCCAAGGGTGAGATCTGGAAGCAAGCCGTCAGTGCCGTGAGGAGGACGGATGGTCAGAAGCGGCGCCTAGCCCAGGTGAGGAAACGCTGGCAGGACATCCGGTGCTGGACGCGGAGGATCGCACGGGTCCTGCTGGGGAACTCACCTGTGAGCCACAAAAACCGTGGGCGCCGCCGTCTGACCCACATCCAGAAGCGTGTGCTGGCGGTGGTCTTCCCTGACTTGGATAGGCGCCTAGCGGAAAAGCAGCAGCAGGAAGGGGGTAGGTACATGTTATGTTATGTTATGTTATTTTAATTTATTGAGCGCACAGCTACTCGGAAGTGTCCCGGCGCTAACAACAAACAAGGCGGCCAAGCAGCAGATGTCCATTAAAATAGCAATGTCTTCAGGGATTTTCGAAACAGGTACGGATCACAGATAGCCCTCAGAGCCAAGGGAAGAGAGTTCCACGCGAGGCAGGCTCTGCGGGCAAACGAATTGCCCCCCATACGTACACGCTTAAATTTGACGGTCTCCATAAGCAGCAAAGCGGATGACCTCAACTTTCTCCTAGGAGTGTAGAAGGAGAATCTGTCCTGCAGATACTTGGGGCCCAAACCATAAAGGGCCTGTTGAACAATGGAGAGCATTTTGAATTTAAGACGAGATTCCACGGGGAGCCAGTGAAGTGTCCGAAGTTGAGCCCGAGCACTTTGCCAGGGGGACAAACCGGCCAGGAGTCTGGCTACCGAATTTTGGACCACCTGCAATTTCAATACCAGGTAGCCCGGGCAACCTACCAGGAGGGCATTAGCATAATCGAGGCGGGAGAGAAGCAGAGCACGTACCACCGTCTCTCTGTCCCTAACTGGGAGCAAGGGTAAAAACTTCCTAAGGCTCTTCAGAAGCCCAAAGCAGGTGCCAGCAAGTTTTTTTATGTGCGAGGCAAAGTTCAGATTATCATCGAACCATTCGCCAAGATTTTTGACAGCTCCATTAATCGCCGGAGGACAAGGAAATCCGGAAGGCCAGAGTCTTGCTCTGAACTCAGAAGGAAAAGAGCCGAAAAGCAGCACTTCTGACTTTGCCACGTTACATTTCAACTGTGCATTGGCCAGCCACTGAAAGACGGAAGATAGACATTGATGAGGTCTGACCACAGAGTCGTCCACCTTATTCCAAGTGAACAGTAATTGGGTATCATCCGCGTAGGCCATCACTTTAGCCCCCAGAGACTCCACCAGAAAAACGAGCGGAGTCATATAGATGTTAAAAAGCAGAGGGCTAAGTGATGACCCCTGCGGTACCCCCGTGGTAACCCTCAAAGGGACCGAAGCACAAGGAGGAATCCAAACCTGCTGCATCCTACCCTCCAAAAAGGAGCTGATCCAAAGCAGAGCTTTCCCAGAAACTCCGATGTGTACATGTGTGTTTGTTGTGTGTGACCAGCTTTTGGAAGTGCGCAGTTGCATGGATACACTGCCAGGGTTTAAATGTGCAGTGCATATCCTGTTCCCCAAAGTAAAGCGGTGCTGTTCTTCCTCCCTTCCCCTCCTTGCCATGTGTTCCCTGGTCTGTGTGTAGTCACTCTTGCACAAGGTCATCTAGGCTGGCAGTTACTCCAAGTGCCCAATGCTTGCAGCATCATGTGTGGGGGTGGTGTGCAACAGGTTTTTGCACGTTGCCTGTGCCCTGGCCAGTTCTGTCATTGTGGGGTCCATGTTAGTTGGCACTGATGCTGAGTCCCGATATGGGAGTGTGTGTTTCATGTGTACTGCCTTACTGCCTGCATGTCGAATGTTGTGCCCTCAGACATGATGTGCTTGAGTGTGAGATATGCATAGTGCAGGGATGGTGGCTTGTGTTCCAGTCATATCCATCCAGGGCCATGGAGTAGTGTGGCCACTACAGTCCCCTGGGGCACCTTTTCCTAGGTATCATGTGTGTCATCAGACAATGTGGACATTCTCTGTGTCTTCAGCATAGTTTGGGCCCTGTGGCATAGTACCCTGGCCTCATTTGTATTCACGTATACTGTGCTACATGTGTCCACTGTACAGGGTGACCTAATTTAGCTGGTGCATACTCACAGGGGCCAGTGCCTGTGTGTCTTGGTACAACTATCTGATGATGGTTGTTTGTCAGTGATATATGTGGACAGGCGCACCAGGGGTAGTTTGTGTGCGATCAGGATTAATTGCAGGCCATGTGTTTTCATCCCAGACTGAGAGGTGTAAGTACTTCCTCTGTCTCAATCACATTGTCTCAGGTAGGGGGGGGGGGGTTGGTGCGGGCAAGGCCTACATGTCCAAACCTGAAGTCTCCTTGCTCGGTCTGGCCAGTGTGTGATGTTTGTGTGGCCAAACACTCAAGGTGCAGTGCCCCAGTCATGTTGGCCATGGTTTTCAGTATTACCTTTGCAGCATGTCCCAAGAGTTGCTAGACATGGTTCCTGCTCATCCCTTTCTTGGCTACGCTGTGCGTCGCTGATGCTGTGCTAGATTGTCCCCAGAGCCTGGCTCCTCTGTACAATTTGATATCAAGTTATTTGCTATTGTGTCATGCTCTCCATATTTTAACAGTGGCATGGTGGGTCAACAAACTGTGTGTTGCAGGGCCTACATATGTACCTTGTATTGTAGATCTTACTCTTGTTGCTTTTCAGGCTATGCACTGTGACCTATGTAGAGTTGACTCATGTGACATATGTATACAGGTGTCTGATTTCTCCTGTCTCTTCACCTTGCCCACAGCATCGTCGGGGGACTACGAGGGAGACACTGGCATGGACCGTGAGGAGGGAGCGAGCACCAGGGCCAGCAGTGCTGAGTTGTCTGGCACATCGAGTGGCACGGAGGCCGACGGGAGTGCAGCGGAGGACCTGTCCAGTCAAACCACCAACGACTATGACGCAGACGGGTCCGAGGCTGAGCACTCCGAGGGGGCGGAGGCTGCTCCCACAGCTGACACCAGCACTCCATCACTACCCGCCCCCTCCATTCCGATCACCTGCCTCCCACTTGCTCGTGTCCCTTCCCGCCGTGCTAGGTCACCACGTGTCTCCTTCTTGCCAGGCACCACACCCCCTGCCCCTGTCTCCACTGCTGCCACCAATGCCGAGTCTGTGGACATCCTGCGGCAGTTGCAGGTTGGTCAGACTGCGATGCTTAATGTCCTCCATGGCCACAGCCTAGTGCTCAACCAGATAGAGGCATACATGGAGGGCATTTCAGCTGCGCAGTCTGACCAACGCAACTTGCTGAGGTCCGTAGACTCGACACTGACTGCAGCAGTGGGTCTCCTGCAGCGCTACGTCCCCCCCACCCCTGAACCATCCACACTTCCCACTCCCATGCCTGTCCAAAGCACACCCAGACGTAGCCATGCACGCACACCACCAGACACAGGCACCACACCACCAGGGAAGGCAAAGCGCACACCTCCTCGCACGCACACACAGGGTGAAGTAGGCACACCCACTGGGTCGGGGGGAAACGGAAGACACGCAGCCAGAGTGGGAGTCCACATTCCTCACGACCACCACCCTCCAAATCCACTCCCCTCAGCTCTCCTGGCCAGGATTCCACCAAAGACTCCTTCATGGCCGCTCTGTCCCTGAGCCCCAAAGTGACACCACCCCGCAAGTGGTCAAAGGAGTCCCCGGTCAGGGTGGTTGAGTCCCCCCCCCTGTCCACACCCTCCCCCAGTAGCGCTGCGACCCATCCCTGCGACCCCCCCCCTCCTTGGGGCCTGTGGTTCCTTCGGGTGCAGGGGAGACGCTGGGCGACCTGGCAGTAGTGTGCAGCGCCGTGCTCCAATCCACCTTTGGCGCTGCCCCACCCCCTGTGTTGGAGTCGTCCGTCTCTGCACCCACAACACCTACCCTTGGCCCTCCTGTCCCTGCGGTGCCTGGTCCTTCCCCCCCACATGATGCCCCCCCCCCCTGTGGATGACAAGGTAGTCTGAACTGTGCAGGCAAGCTAGGGGACACGCATCCCAATGTGTCCCCCACCTGGATTGGAACTATGGACTGCCCTATGGGCCTTGTGCATTTTGAACTCTTCATACAATTCATTTTAGAACATTGCTGAATAAAGCTATTTTATTTTCCTTGGCACACTACTGCTTTTCTGGCATTGCTGTTGGTGGTGCTGCTCCATGATTTGGGGTGGCGATAATGTGTTAGGTGTCTGGGATATGTTGTAGTGTGCTGTTCGTGGGGTGGACCCTGTTATCTGTGTGCCATCACACGGTATTTGCTATCAAACTTTGCTCATGTAAGCTGTTACTGCATGGTGCCATTGTCCCAAGGTGTGTACCTTCCTCTGTGGACCCTGACATCTTCCCTGCAGGGTGTTGTGAAGACATTTGTGCAGTGCTGTGTCTACATTTGCTGGGTGTGTGACGGACCCCTTCAACTTTGGCCATGCATGCTGGCCAAGGTCTCCACCTGCATCATTTGTGTCATCCTTGGGGGTCACTGTACTTGTGAGTGGAGTATATTGACAGGACTTCATGTATACATGTTCCCTTTTCCGTACTATGCATGTGTGTACTCCCAGCCTCGCACACATGTGTTTCGTGTTCTGCTGGGTCTTTGAGCACCTGACTGACAATTGTGGCCATTGTATCTGTGTGTACTCAACCCCTTTCTTTCCATTGGCACAGCTGGGGGGACTCTGCACCCACCCCTCCTGTGTCTGGGCACTGCTGGGAGGACTCTGCACACACCCCTCCTGTGTCTGGGCACTGCTGGGAGGACTCTGCACACACCCCTCCTGTGTCTGGGCACTGCTGGGAGGGATAGGCACACATCCCTCCTGTGTCTGGGCACTGCTGGGAGGACTCTGCACACACCCCTCCTGTGTCTGGGCACTGCTGGGAGGGATAGGCACACATCCCTCCTGTGTCTGGGCACTGCTGGGAGGACTCTGCACACACCCCTCCTGTGTCTGGGCACTGCTGGGAGTGATAGGCACACACCCCTCCTGTGTCTGGGAACTGCTGGGAGGACTCTGCACACACCCCTCCTGTGTCTGGGCACTGCTGGGAGGTCTCTGCACACACCCCTCCTGTGTCTGGGCACTGCTGGGAGGACCATGCACACACCCCTCCTGTGTCTGGGCACTGCTGGGAGGACTCTGCACACACCCCTCCTGTGTCTGGGCACTGCTGGGAGTGATAGGCACACACCCCTCCTATGTCTGGGCATGTACGTTCGGGACATACACGGGTGTGGGTACGCTCCATTCATACACGGGTGTGGGTGCGCTCCATTCATACACGGGTGGGGGTACGCTCCGTACATACACTGGTGGGGAGTGGGTACGCTCCGTACATTCCCGTACCCACGGTTTGCATGCCTGAGTACGTACCGTCCCCAGGCCTTAAGAGCGTGGGTACGAGTCGTACCACGCCTACCACTACGTCACCCCGACAATGGCGGTACGGCCCGTACCCACGTTCTAATGGCCTGGGTACTGGCCGTACCAGCATTGTTGGGGTGAGGTGGGGGTACGCGTGGTACGACCCATACCAATGCTCTGAGGGCCTGGGTACGGTGCAGACCCCCAATTGGGTGCCATAGGGGTACGCACCGTCCCCAGCCCTTCAGAGCGTGGGTACGGGTCGTACCACGCGTACCCCTACATCACCCCAACAATGCTGGTACGGCCCGTCCCCAGGCCTTTAGTACGTGGGTACAGGCCGTACCGCCATTGTTGGGGTGACGTAGTGGTGGGCGTGGTACGGCCCGTACCCACGCTATTAAGGCCTGGGGACGGTACGTACCGGTATTGTTGTGTGGCCGGTTCACGTCAACATCCACTTCTGTTGTGGCGGACGCTTGCGTTGCTGGACACGCCCCCACCCCCTCGAGGTGACCAGGTCCTGCAGGTCAGGTATGTCCAGGGCATGTGTAATTTGTGACTTGTGTGGGGGTTATGTGTCCTGCCCCTGCCCCCCCCCCTTTGCCCCTGGGTGTTATTCTGACCTTCTGCGGCATCTGCGTCGGTGCCTGTAGAGCAGGTGGACTGCTATGAGGGCTGGGATGACACGTAGGTTCGGGTCCATGGCTGTCCGTCGCGTACAGGTGCTCCTTGTGCGCGTCGTCCTGATTTCCCAGCAGTTTTTGGCAGCGGGAAATTATAATCCGTGCGGGGTGACGTCGGTGCGGATCGTACTTCCTGGTTCGTGAACCGCAGCCTGAATGCGTCCCGACGTCACGTTGGAGCATTCCCGGATCACATTCGTATGTATATTTTCGTCGGTCGATGTTTTTTACGATTCGTACGGAAATGGTGTTTCCGTGGGAATCGTACTTCCATGTTTGTAAGGTTTATTTCCCGGGTACGAGTCGGACGGAGAAAACGCTCCGACCGACGGTTCGTACCCGGTTTCTCCAGGATCCGAATCGGCACCTTAGTATGTTTTCTAAAGGAGATGCCAGTGGCTCTCTGCCTACTAGATACAGAGAGGTTTCGTTCCAAGAACTGAAAGCCCTGTGTGCTTCTAGCAAGCTGAAGGCAGGGAAAAATGCAAACACTCAACACCTCCTAGAGGTGTTACTGTTAGATGACCTACAGAAAGCTAGTGGGTCAGATGAACAGGACAGAGTGGGTGGGCAGGGGACAGAAGATAAGATAGGAGGGGAACCCCTCTATGACCTTGAGGCTGACCCTGACCAGGAGGAGCTTAATGGTTCCCACCTTAAAAACTCAGATCTCCCAGGGGATACTGCAGGTGGCCCTGAAAGTGCCCCCTTTGTTCCTCCTGAGAGAGTGCAGAGTAGACCAAGGAGGTCTAGATTCCTCCCTGCAGAATCCAATCCTTCAGAACAGACAGTAGGGACCTCCATATCTAGTAAGAAGGAGAAGTCTTTTGATAGGGAATACCAATTTCTTGAAATTGAGAAAGGTAGGCTTAGGCTCAGGCAAGGGCAGTTAACCCTTGACAAAGAGTCCCTAGAAGTCCAGAAGCCTAGGAAGAAATTGGGACTAGAGTCCCATGATGGCAGCAATAATGTCCCTAGAGTTAGAAAAACTTCTTTTGACCATAGGAACGTGAGCAAGATAGTCCATCCCTACGATGTTGGGGGTGACATCCACAAATGGCTAACTGCCTTGGAAAGGGCCTGTAAAGTTTAGAAGGTCCAGCCAGAGCAGTAGGCAGCTATCTTGTGGCTCTTCTTTGCTGACAATGGTATAGATAAGCTCCTGACTGGATGCTGATAATTACTCAATACTAAAGAGTGCTCTCATAGATAGGTTTGGCATAACCACTGAACAGTATAGGATTAAGTTCAGAGACACCCAGAAAGCATGCACTCAGGACTGAGTAGATTTAGTAGACAGTGCCATTAAGGCTCTGGAAGGCTGGATCCATGGAAGCAAAGTGCATGACTACAAAGGATTGTGCAATTTGATTATGAGGGAGCATATTCTTAGTAATTGTCAGAACCAGCTTTTGCACCAGTACCTGGTGGACTCTGGTCTGACCTCTACCCAAGAATTGGGAAATTAGGCAGCCAAATGGGTTCACACCAGGGTGAAGCAGAAAAACCAGGGCAATGGAGGTGACCAGAAGAAAACATATTCTTCTAAATCCAAGGATTAGGGTGGGGACAAGGGCAAAGATAAGAAAGAGTCTTCCCAAGGGCCCCAAAAACCTGCATCTCGGGGGGAGTCACAAAGTTCAAAAAAAGGCAAAAAGATACCTCGGTGTTACTTCTGTAAAGTGAAGACCCATTGGACAAAGGATGCTGATTGTCTAGAGGTCAAGGAAACTACTTCTACTACCACTGCCCCTAAGGCAACTGCACCCCCTAGCTCCAGTACAAGTGGTAGTACAGCAACCAAGGGATTAGTAGGGTTAACCTTGGGTTCTGAGGTGGGTTCTGACTTAGTCAGGACTCCAGGTCAGGGTGTTTTGGTCTGTGATGGTGACATAGATCTTGCCACCTTACTGGTAATTCCCACTAACTTAGGCAAGTACAGGTAACAGCCTTAATAAATGGAGAAGAGGCAATGGCAAAGAGGCAATGGCACAGGGGTTAGTGTCACGATGGCGACCGAGAAACATGTGTCTCCTGACCAGATCATACTTGAACAAGTGTACCAAGTGACCAATGCTAGCAATGTCAGGACTGACCATTCCTTGGCAGTTGTGAATCTCAGCTGGGGAGTGGTAACTGGACCTAAGAAAGTTGTGGTATCTTCAGACCTACCTGTGGATTGTTTGTTGGGCAATGATTTGGAAACTTCAACCTGGGCTGAAGTAAGTTCAGGACTCATGCAAAAATGTTCGGCATCCCTGCAAGAGTGTTTGCTGTCACCAGGGCTCAGGCCAAACAGCTTAGCACTGAACAGGCCCTGGATCCTGGAACAATGGACCAGGCGCCTGCCAAGAGAAGGAGCAGGAAGGGTAAGGCTTTGCCTTCCTCACAGACTCACAGTTAAGATCAGTCTTTCGAAGGAGATAATCTTAGCCCCTGTGATGGTACTGCTCAGAGGAGCTTGGGTCTGAAAAGGCTGAGTTCTTGGGGGCAGGGGGCCCTTTCAGGGCAGATTTGAGTTTGGGGCAGCAGGCCTGTCCCTCTCTTGAAGACCTCAGACAGCAAGCTGCTGCTGAGGGCACAGGGAATATCAGTGGGTCCCATAGGGTCTACTGGGAACATGAACTTCTTTACTCAGAGGGTAGAGACCCCAAGCCTGGTGCCACCAGGAGGTTGGTCATACCCCAGAGGTTTAGAGGTTTCCTGCTTACCCTAGCACATGATATTCCTCTGGCAGAACACTTAGGGCAAAGTAAGTCTTGGGACAGGCTTCTCCCTCACTTTCACTAGCCCCATGTGTCTAAGGACACAAAGGAGTTTTGTCGCTCCTGTGCCACTTGCCAAGCCAGTGGTAAGTCAGGTGGCACCACAAAGGCCCCCTTAATTATACTTCCAGTGGTTGGAGTTCCCTTTGAGAGGGTAAGGCTTGACACTGTTGGTCCCATGAACCCCCCAACTACATCTGGGCACCATCATATCCTGGTGTTGGTGGACCATGCCACTAGGTACCCAGAGGCTATTCCCCTTAGAACCACTATAGCTCCTGTAGTGGCAAGGGCCCTCCTGGGAATATTTTCCAGAGTGGGCTTTCCTAAGGAGGTTCTAACTGACAGAAATACAAACTTCATGTCAAGTTACATACCTGCAATGTGGAAAGAGTGTGGAATGAATTACAAATTCACCACACCCTACCAATCCTCACTGCAATGGGCTTGTTGAAAGGTTCAACAAGACCCTGAAGGGTATGATCATGGGTCACCCAGAAAAGCTCTGGCGAAAATGGGATGTCCCACTACCCTGCCTTCTCTTTGCCTACAGAGAGGTTCCTCAGAAGGGGTTGGCTACAGCCCTTTTGAACTTCTGTTTGGACATCCAGTTAGGGGTCCATTGTGTCTGTTGAAGGAGGGATAGAAGTTACCTCTCAAACCTTCCAAACAGTACATAGTAGACTATGTATTTGGCCTGCGTTCTCGCATGGCTGAGTATATGAAGAAGGCCAGCAAAAACCTGGAGCCTACCCAAGAACTCCAAAAAGCTTGTCATGACCAAAAAGGCTGTCCTGACGGTTTACAAGCCAGGCCGGAAAGTGAGGGGGTTGGAGCCTGTGGCCCCAGCAGCTCTCCATGACAAATGGAGTGGGCCCCACACAATGCTTGAGCAAAAGGGTGAGTCACCTACTTGGTGGACCTAGACACTCCAACAAATCCCCATAGGGTACTTCATGTGAACAGGCTAAAACATTTTGCTGACAGGGCTGACATGGGCTTGCTTATGTCAACTGATGAGGGACAGGAATAAGAGAGTGACACTCTCCCTGATCTCTCCTCTCAGAACCCTGATGATGGATCAGTAGATGGATTTTTCTTGGCAGGCAGCCTCACTGATCAACAGCAGATTGATTGTAGGAAGGTCCTCAATCAATTCAGGCATATGTTTTCCCTGACACCCAGTCAAACCACCTGGTGTACCTATGAAGTAGACACAGGTGATAGTCTACCCGTTAAGAATAACATCTACAGATAGCCTGACCATGTCAGAGATTGCATCAGGACAGAGGTCCAAAGGATGCTCGATTTTTGGAGTAATTGAACCCTCATATAGCCCTTGGGCTAGCCCCGTAGTCCTAGTACCCAAACCTCACACCAAGGGTGTAAAAAGAGAAATTATGTTTTGTGTAGACTACAGAGGTCTCAATGCAGTATCTAGGAATGAGTACATTTGTGTCAGGATCCACTGGACTGCCCACCGCCATTCGCTCCCCAGCAGGGTTGGGGTTTCTGACTAGGGAGGCCCTCAGTGTGTCAGGTACACTCCCTAACATACACCATACCCAGAAAGACGGCTTGTCAGATTGGGGCTCCTAGCAGGTTCTCTTACATCAAGCACACTTCGCCCTAGGCTCTTCTCCTCTTCCCCCAATGTTCCTTAGGGAAGAAAACTTACTTGTAATGTAAAAGTGCCCTGTTGTGTTTGCGGTTTCTTGTTGTTTTGCTTATTCCCTCCTCAGCCCGCACCGGAGCTGAATGAAGCACAAGCAAAAGACGAGTAAGACCGGCCCTGTGGCGGCTGGGGCCCTGCCTCTTCGCTCGGCTGGGAAGGCCCTTAGCAGCTGGTCTTGCGCTCTTCTGTCACAAGCTCAGAGCGGCCCTATTCAGCTGGGGCGTCCACTACATGACTCATCAGCCTCCTGTGGGCCATCTTGGATTGGCTGAGGTATTTAAAACCCGCCCGGACACTGCTTCGCATTGAGTTATCCCTGCTATGCGGTCCCACGGCTTGACAGCTTATCACAGCAGGTGCCGGTCAAAAGATTCCTGGCCACCCCGCTCCTGCTCATCGCATATAAGTCTCCATCCTTTCTTGGGTATACTTGCCTCTTGTTCCAGGTTGATTTCTATTTACCGGCGAAACCTTTGTTCACGGCGCACGGAGCACTTCACAGTCAGAGTCTTCCTGACTTTGTTTTGTGTATGTTGCAGTTCCCATGCAGTTCCCTCATACTGCCGCTAAGACTAAATTCATGCCCCCAAGCAAGAATTCTGTTTATTTATCATGTGATTCTTTCGTGTTCTTTGAATATATATTGAAATATTTATTTATTCAGTTTATACATCTCTGTATTCCCCGCTGAAGGAAGGTCTTGGTAACGCTCTCAAGCCTTGGATATACTTCAGCAGCAGGGTGCAGATTATGTTTAACTCTAAGCATAAGTGTGTAATGTGTGTGCGTGTTTGATGTTCTTTGGCACAGTATTGTGTGCGTGCGTATGGTTTTCTTTGGCACAGTAAAGGGTGTGTGTGTTTTCTGATTTTGTCACCTGACTCTAAAGGTATCATTGACCTTGACCTAATGCAGAAGGTTATGCATGACTTGTCATTGTTTATTTGTGTTTCTTTTGATTCTTTCAATTGCTGCAGGAGCTGGTTTCCTTACTCATTCCTATTTTTAGGCTAACGTCCCAGATTGTTCTGTGACCCAGAGTTTACTTCTCCACCAGCACGAACGTGCACCAGTTGTTTCTTTCATTATTTTATCTTCTTATTTTATTAAGTAATTTTAGTTTATTGTCTGTTCCCAAACTCCCTTCCCTGAGATCATCACATGAGCACTGGTGTCTCTCGTTCAGTGTTCGTCGGATGGATTTCAGGGTTTTTTGGGGTCCAGCTGCCTCTGCATGCCAAGCAGAGAGAAGAACGCGTTCCAACGTTCATCGTCCCTGGTTCATTCCTGATAATTTGACCTGACTGCTGGCTACTGGTAAATCAGACTAGCTGAGATGTCAAGCCAAAGACAGCATTTTCAACCCCTGGTGGGCACTATTAATTTATTGTAATGCCCTCTGGTTTGAAGAATGCACATACCACATTCCAGAAGTTGGTGAATAAAGTTCTCACAGGCCTGGAAGCCTATGGTGCAGCATATCTAGATGATATGTCTTTAGCTACACCTTGGAGGATCACCTGGTCCACCTCAAGAATGTTCTGGAGGCTCTGCAGAAAGCAGGCCTCACTATCAAGGCCACCAAGTGCCAGATAGGACAGAGCAAGGTTGTGTAATTGGGCCACCTGGTAGCTGGAGGCCAAGTTCAACCATTACAGAGCAAAATACAGAACATAATGGAATAGATTGCTCCAACTACCTAGACTCAGGTCAGAGCTTTCTTGGGCCTGACTGGGTATTACAGAAGATTTGTGAAGGGATATGGGTCCAAGTGACTCCCCTGAAAGATCTGACATCTAAGAAAATGCCTAAGAAAGTACAGTGGACAGTAAGCTGTCAGAAGGCATTTGATTACCTCAAGCAAGCCATGTACACTGCTCCTGACTAGTATACCATTTTCATTGTCCAGACAGATACATCTGAACTGGGGGTAGGGGCTATGTTATCACAACTGAATGCAGAGGGCCAGGATGAACCAGTTGCTTTTATCAGGAGAAGGTTGACCCCCAGAGAGAAATGTTGGTCCGCCATTGAGAGGGAGGCCTTTGCTGTGGTCTGGGCCCTGAAGACGTTGAGGCCATACTTACTTGGCACTCACTTCATTGTTCAGACAGACCATAAGCCCCTCTTATGGCTTAAACAGATGTAGGGTGAAAACCCCAAACATTTGAGGTGGTCCATTTTCCTACAGGGGATGGACTATACGGTGGAAGATAGACCTGGACTAACCATGCCAATGCAGATAGACTCTCCAAATATTTCCACTTAGAAAATGAAGACTCAACTGGGCAAGATTAGTCTCATCTCCTTACGTTTGGGGGCTTGTAGGAAAGTAGGATCTGCTTTAACGGTTACCCCCACTTTTTGCCTGGTACTAAGCTGTTGTTGACTAGTCTGACTGGGATCCTGCTAATCAGGACCCCAGTCTCTCTGCTTTCTCCATTAAATTGTTATGTTTAGTACTTAGGCACATTCCAAATTGGATACTGAGGCGCCCTTGTCAGTCCCTAGTATATAGTACTAAGGTACCCAGGGCATAGGTACCCCAGAGGTCCCCCATGGGCTGAAGCATGTTTTATGCCACCCCTGGGAGGCCATTCAAACTGCAACTACAAACCTGCTATTGCAGCCTGTGTAAGCTGGTGCTAGTACAACTTACGAAAGATATAGATTTCCTATATCTAAGGTCACTGCACTTAAAACCTATAAGTCACCCCTATAGCAGGCCTTTTGCAACCCTGAAGGCAGGGTGCTTGGTTCTGAATGTGAGGGTGCCCCTGCATGAGCAGGACACCGCTACAGCCTAAGGAGTCCATTCTCCCGGGTTGTAAGTAAAGAAGCAATTTACCATGTAAAGGGGCATTGCGTAATTATCTGATGACCATTTCGAAACTGGGTGCAATGAACCTCATCATGTTTGGTATCAAACTTGTTGGAGTCATACCCCCACACCATAAACGGTGTGGGAGGTATGATTCCAAGAACTGGAACGGGCCTCTGTTAGGCTCCCAGTGCCAGTCTTCTATACTCGAACAGTACAACATAGCTGCCGCCGACCAGAGTCACGATTCTGCACTCCTGCTCCTGAGCCAAGATCAAGCAGGGGAAGGCAGAACAATAGGTATCTCATCACAATGAGGTGTGACCACCTCCCAGACAGGATTTAGTGTATTGGGACCAGCACCACTCAGTCTGCATGAGGGGCACATTTGGTGTCCCCTTCAATAGTCCACTTCAAACCAGCTCTGGGAGCCGTTGGCTCCCGCTATAGCGCAAAACTGGACAATGGACATGGAAGTATCTTCCCCACTGTCCATTTCCTCCCCTGGGAGGGAACCCTGAATCATCCCAACCCTTTCCTTAGGGTACCTAAGGGCTTACCTGGGTGAAGGTCCCTAGATTTGTCATGGGACATGATTCAATTCAGACACCACTTCAACTTCTACCGTCTGGGCAGTCTGGACTTCGCTGCACTTCATTTGGACTCAACTTCATCTCCCTTCCAGTCTGCTGCATAGTCTGTGTCTGTGCACCATACTGGAACCTTCCAAGGCCTATGGGCATCAAAGACTCCTGAAGGAATCTCCCTTTGAGTGAAGGAGTCACTTCCGTGCATCTGCAGGCACAGCAACTAAGCTGACGGGTCTGCTGATCCTGAGCTCCCACGGACTCCAAAAGGCTCAGCAACACAGGTGGTGGTTCTCCACCTTTCTCGAGGCCTGCCCTGCTTTCTCATCAAGTTTGAAGCCACTATCCCTCGTATCTGCAGGAACTGAACCCCTGTGCACCGTGTCAACTTGTTGCTGCAAAGGCTTGTTGGCTTCATTCCACCAAGATCTTCGGGCTCCAAGTAGCTCTGAGCTCGAGCATCTCCAGTGACCAGAATCTTCCTCCACACCGCATCGTTTGCATCGTGGCCTGCATCTTTTGGTAAGCTGCTTAAGGTCCTCTTGCGACTCCAGTGCCTCCTGCCTGTGGGTCCTGTTGAGGGTCACCTTTATTTATTTTGGGCTCCCCTGATTGCTCGAGGCCTTCCCTAACTCCCCTGCCTGTGGTGAGTCCCCTGGACCTTGCTGGTCCCGACATTGCACCTTCTTCGACTTCTATGTTGTTTGCAGTTGCCAAGGCTTTCTGTTGCTGCTGACAGACACTGGCACCTCAGCTCTCGACATCCAACGTGGGCAGCTCATGCACAGCTTCTGGTCTTCCTCAGTGTCGCCTGGTCCTCACAGCTGCAGAGTCAAGGTCACGGCCAACTCTCTTGCAACACCCGACATCGGTGGGCATTTATCTTCCAGGTCTACGGGTCACTCCTGAGTGACATAGACTCTGTCCCCTCTGCTACAGGTACCTCTCAACTAGAATCCATCTCCGGATTCCACCGGACACTTTCTCCTTCTCCAGCAGCGGCACTTTCCTGAAGTCTTCCATTGGGCTCGACGGTGGTGCATACAACATATCCATTGGACTGCTAAACTGTGAGAATGTCCACATAGTCAATGTAGTGCTACCATGAGAGAATCTCAAAATGTATTCTGTAGTAAAATGTTTCTTATTGCTTGTTTACTATTGGTGTATATCCTGAGAAACATGTACCCATGCAGAATGTATGACTGTCTTTGTCTAATGTCCTATAAAAGGACGTAGAATTCTATGGGAAGGGACTTCCCTTTCCCAGTCTTAGAAGGCAAACCTATGCCGGATTTCACCTAGAACTGTACTGAGTTCTATATATTTAGTCTATTCTATTAATCGGTTTTGTGAATAGTATGGCTACCCGACACTGGGCTTCCCAGCACTATCGGTTTGGTTGGAGTGAGGGAAATACAAGATTAAAAATAACTAAAATGAATTAGGGAAATAGATAAATCTTCAGCTTATTTCTGAAACTCATGAAGTTGGCATCTATTCTCAGGCTAATAAGCAAGGAATTCCAAAGCTTAGGTGCGCGGGAATGTAAAAGACCGACCTCTACTCCTCACTCTTTTGATTCTGGGCACAACAAGAAGTTCAAGGTTATTTGACCTAAGGTCCCTGTTGGTACGATAATGAGGTAGCCAGTTGATGTAGAACATCTGGACCTGAGCTGTGCTGTTCTCCATGTATGAGGCATTATGCCTTAAATTGTACTCTGCAGCTTATGGGCAGCCAAGGAAGAGTTTTGAGCGATGCACCTGTTGACTGTGCTTTAGGAATACCTAACAGAATTCGGACTGCTGTGAATGATTTGGAGTTTTTATCACTGATATTGGACTGCCCAGGTAAAGTGAGTTGCTGCAATCAAGGCGAGAGAGAACCATCCTTGAACCATGATTCTTCGTGACTCCATCGGGAGCCATTTCCAAATCTTTCTCTTGGCTCTCAGGAGGTCGAAGCAACTGCAAGCCACCTTCTTTACTTGAGAGTACATGGTTAGCTGTTTGTCCAGGATAATCTCTAGGCTCTTTACTTCCAATTTAGGTGATGGGTGTTCTTCTAGAGGAGGGGGCCAGAAAATCCATTCCCAAAGCATTGGATTGTTACCTAGAGCCAAGACCTGTTTTCTCGCCCTTTAACCTCAGGCAGCTGGCTGCCATCCATTCAGACACCTTCTGTAGGCAGCTATTGAGTCTCATAGAATTAGAGTCCATATCTGGTGACAGTGTGACAATCAGCTGTGTATCGTCTGCATAAGATACCATCTTAAAACCAAAAGAGCAGATGATATCGGATAGAGGACGGACTTATATGCTTTGTTGCTAAATTCCCTAATAACATATATTTTGTAGCCTACCTAAAATCCTTTATATAAAGCTTTGAACCTACAACCCTCGTTTGCCATTCTTATAACAATGTTTATCATCTGCTACTGAACTTCAATAAGTGACTGCTCCTGTAGGGGAGCAACAAAGTCCCAGTTGTTAGAGCAGTAAACAACTGTTACAATGCATGCTTTACAACGCATGATTTTATCCTGCATGCCATTACAACGAAATGGCTTGCTGTAGGGGTTATACGGTGTTGGATTTAACTTCAACACCTTCTCTACTATTGCACAGACTGGAGTTGGAATAGTAAATTATACTATTCCAAACTCCGGCGCACCCCCGACAGCAAGCCGTTGTAAAAACATGCGTTGTAACGGCATGTGGGGTAAAAGCATGCGTTGTAACATCATACAACCTGTTGGCGCATCCCATCAAGGGCATTTAAGGTAGAGTGAAGCGCACAGACACTATAAAAGGTCGCGTACTGAATATCAAGTTTGTATAGTACTGATTCCACATCGTGACTTTTTAATCAACCACCAGGCACTCCCAGCCTCTTTATTTCACTTATTTCTTGTGATCCTTCTTTCCTTCTTTTGTGTTTTTCTTTCGCTTGCTCTGTGCCAAACTGTTAAGGAAAAATAACTGTTGGTTCTAAACATAAGTGTCTGTGGGTCCCATCTGCAACCACCGGCTTAAATTAAGCACTGTTGCAACCCCTTTCTAAATGAGGCCCTTTGGACCCATTATACTAATACTGTATTTTAGCTAATATATCTACACACACATTTGTTCCCTGTATACCAATTATTTCTATGCCATTAGTCCATAGACCAGCTCTTCCTGTACTCAGAGCCACCCCTAAATTGAATTGACCGGGACAATCCCCGGGCTGGAAGGAAAAATTGGTGTTTATTGTGGGGGCAGGGGGTTGTTGCACTTTGACGGTAGGAGGTGTGAGGAAGATGGGAGGAGGGCAGGGGGTCGATGGAGTTCTAAAAGTTACACTGAGGTACATTCAGGGCTGATTAAGATGTCTTTAACGGGACTCAATTGAGACGAAGTGCGATGGTTGACATGCTGTTTGCATGACATTAAGTCAGGCAGCTCCCAGCTGCTCCCCTCAGAATATTTGCACCCTCGGTCTGGGCCCAGCTTGCCCTTGCCCTCCATGTACTATGTTCTTCTTTATGCAAATTGTTCCTATGTGATGATGGTCTCCATACCCTCTCACACCACCAATTCTTTACTTACAGTCAACTACGATGTATATACAATCTGGTAGTGGCAGCTAGTAGCGACCAAGGGTGCCTAGGTGGGGTGGCACGGGGTTTGAAAAATATATCTTTTTGAAACACTTACCTTTTCCACTGTCTCTCATCGTTGTCTCCGCTTCTCTTCTCTTCCTGACTCCAGTCCTGAAGAAGCAGGAAGCAAACAGGCTCCCCTAAGCCAATCACAATGCTGTAATGCAGCGTTGTGATTGGTCTGAGTGCCGTGGATCGTGCGCAGATGGGAACAGGAAGCCCGTGCATGTTTCCCAACAGGCTGAGCATTACAGCCTGGTAGGGAACATGCAAAGTGCGCATGACTGTTTGACTGACCAAAGATGGCCGGCCAAGCAGTCGTGCGCCCTTAGTGTGCACAAACCACTCCTTCCTGACCCACCAGCCTTGAAGAGCCCTAACCCAGCCCCGCAGCACCGAAAAATAAAATGATAATAACTTTATTATTATCATTTTATTTTTCCCTTGTTCCCTGCTCTAAGAGCAGTGGGGCGACGCCCCTCCGGATTGCCTCCTATGTCTGCACTCTCAGCCTTTTAATGCCAGTAATTTGCATTGCACAGCATCTGAACATAGTGTCTATATAGGCAACACTCCCCACCTTTTGCAAAGTTAGCATGCACAATATAATAAATAAATACACAACTCCATTTTTGTTGGGAAAAAATTGCTGCAGGTTTATTCCATACAAAAGTATGCAACATGGTGGGTTAACTAACGGGCAATCCAAGGGCAGGCAGCGGTGACTCACCTACGCTGCCTTGCCCGCCTGATGAGCCAAAATGCACTGTGGCCAACCCAATCAGTGCTTCCAGTTATGATGGGATCCCCTACCTTGGATCCCGTGGACCACTGGTCCACCATCTTACTTACGCCCTTTTCCGGGCGGAGTGTTGCAAGGCAAGCCCCTGGTTGTTCAGGCTTACCACCGCCCTAAGGACTAGTGGTGCACTAACGATTTTCCTCCACGGACCTGCCATAAAGACTCCTGGGATTTGGCACTGGCACCCATATTGTGTTCCTGAAGAGGTACCCTTCTGCACTCTTCCACCTCCGGATTGCCCTGTAACTCCGCCTGCAAAACACACAAAAGCATTAAATAGTCCTACCTAACCGTGCTCCCCAGCCAACACACCGGATATGTGGTAGGGTGGGAGATGGCGTGTCCAGCAGCAAAGAGGGCACCAGAAAGTCGGGGGCAGGTATAAATACCTTCCCCCAACCCTCTGTGCGCTGTAAATTACATGACCCGCACGTTGGGCTGTGGGACTCCTCCCCAGGGTCCCAAGAACTAGAGGGGTGGTTGTGTGTCTAAGTGGCACTAAGGTGGCCACCCTTCTTGGTGGCCCACTGTGTGAGCGGTGGGCAGCCGCACAGTGCCTGCAAAGTTAGCATGCACTATGGAATAAATAAATACACAACACCATTTTTGTTGGGAAAAGATTGCAGCAGGTTTATTCCATATGCAACATGGTGGGTTAACTTACAGGCGATCCAAGGGCAGGCAGTGGTGACTTACCTACGCTGCCTTGGCCGCCTGATGAGCCAAATTGCACTGTGGCCAACCCAATCAGTATTACCAATTATGATGGGATCCCCCTCCCTTAGATCCTGTGGACCACTAGTCCACCATCTTACTAATGCCCTTTTCTGGGCGGAACGTTGCAAGGGAAGCCCCCGGTTGTTCAGGTTTACAACCGCCCTAAGGTCTAACGGATCGCCGACGATTTTCCTCCAGGGACCTGCCATAAAGTCTCCTGGGATTTGGCACTGGCACCCCTCTTGTGCTCTTGAAGAGGTACCCTTCTGTACCCTTCCACCCACAGAATGCCCTGTAACTCCGCCAAAGCTCTGGAAGTGGCCCTGCCGCCTCCAGAGCCCCCCCACCAAGGACTGTCGTTTTCTTTACTTGCAACCTGCTGTTTCCAGCCCCACGCTAATGTGCAATAAGAACAGATCCATGCCCATCTTTGACAGGTGCACCCAGTCCTCCTCAAAATACCCTTTGGTGTTGGCATGAATTAGCCTGTGCCTGATGAAGCTAAAGCCCCTTTGGTCCGTGAACTTGTGCATGGCGCTGTTTACCCTTCTCTGGTAATGTTCAACTGCCTCACATGACCTGGCACCTTGCCAGACTCTTCGCGGGACTATTTCCGACCACCATTGCTCGCATTGCCCAATGTATTTGCTGATTTCACCCATTTCCTGTAACAATGCCCCTCTGCCCATAACCGTGAGGTTGTTGCCTCCAAGGTCGATGACCAAGATGTTCGCGGGCCTCCCCCCCTCGCCAGTCACTGCTGCAGTTTGTTGAGCAGGCTGTGCCATATCATGCCAGGGTACACCAATCAGACTATCTGGGTCTGGAAGAACCCATGCTTCCAAGTCCTGTGTTCTGCCCATGGTGCCAACCTGGTGACGCATGAGTGGTCGATCACCCACACCTTGAACCCTGGTGAAATAAATTGATGCAAATTTTCACACACTATTTAATGATGCTACATAATACACGGCAAATCTAGTAAAAAAACATATCACACAGCAAGCAACACTGCACAATATACATAAACTAATGACACTTATGAGCATATCATTCCGTTGGTGCCTAGCAAACCCCTCTGAGCCCGTTCAAACCCTTCACGGGCGGATGTAGCGCTCATTACAACGTGAGTCCCAGCGTCCCACCTTTTTTATGTGCTCTGGTGAGGGGCCAACCTTGAAGCCTATGGTGGCTGCCCCGATTCTAAATGGATGACTAGAAAACTTCTTGTCTGGGTGCGCATGTCCTGACAACACCAAGCATGCCACCATGATCTAGTCCACCTGAAATTTTGTGAGTGCCACCAGAACAGCATGATTAAAAAATAGCCTGCTGAGTTCGGGCGGATGGATTAATAATTGCTGACCCGTGCGACCGGGCAGTACTGTATGTCCCCCAGAGGCTGTAAAACTACGTCACTCCCTCGCCCCGCCTGTTCAGTTTTGGATCTTCAGATGTGTATCTTTAGGGAGTTACTTGTCAGCTGGACATCCTGGCTACATAAAGCGTCTCCCGACCCATCCTATTTGGATCTAGCTACCAATTCTCTCATTCTAAATGCATCCAAAAATTCCAGGTTGAATACTGTTTCAAAGAGACTGGCCTCGAAGTGGGAATTCATGGCCTTGCTAACCACCTCTAACATGCCTTGCAGTGTGTTAAAATCAATAGATGCCGGGGGCGTGGCTTAGCAAGCCATCATGGCGGACGTGTGCTAAGCGAGCTCCGTCCAGCCCGATTCACATCCTGCAATTATCCTGACTCCTCCTGACCACCAAGAGATCCTGGAGGCGATTTTGAAGCACCAACCAACTACAGGTGCTATCCGAAGCGAAATTGCGGAACCCGAGACAGCTGGAAGCGGAGAACTTGAGCCGCGCATGAGGAGCGGCCTAGCAGCCGGCGGAGGAGCTGGGCGTTGCGTTGGGCGTGCCCGGAGGGGGCTGAGAGCCGTGGGTGACTCCTGGTCCCGCCCACGAGTGCTGTGCACTGCCTGGGGTGCCCCCCGGGTGACCGAGGACAGAGGTGGCAGCTGAGGAACTGACCGGTCCCCGGAGGCTTGGCGGTGCGGCTAAGAGACGAGCCGGAGGGAGGAAGCACAGCGGCTGATTCGGGCCGGGCTGGTGAGGAGCGGAGCACCAGGGCGGAGGCTGCAGCCTACGGCCTGTTTTCCTGGCTGCCGGTGCGCTCTCCGATGGTGGGAGCTGCGGCGAAGAGAGGATCAGAGACGTGGGCATTAGGGTGACGTCCCGCAGCGCTCCCCCCCCTGGCTCAGGGCAACATCTGGGGATCGGTGGCACGATCGGGCCGCGTAGTGAGGCCACTGGAGAGCTGGCGTTGGATTTTCCCCTCGTCTTCCATGGGAAGCTATCGGAGGCGGCACCCTGGTGGCATTGAGTGACTATGTTGGCGGCCCCTGGGATTAGCCGGTGTCTTGCGGCCCTGCAACAGCCTGTGCGAGTTTAGAGGAGGAGGCACGGTGGCCGATTCGGGCCGCACAGGCCGCACAGGTGAGGAGGGCTGCAGAGAGGTGGGTGCTGTGATCAAGGACTGAGCGACCGGACTATTGGGGCCATTTCTGTCGAAGGCCTGTTGTGTGGGGTCGGTACGGCCTATTGCAGCGGTTTTCCCCCTCATACCTCTGAGACACAGTGGTGGATCTGTGGCGCAGTCAGGCCATGGGGGGAGAGCAGGAGTACTCCAGTATCCCTAATTCTGTCAGCGTAAAACCCCCCTCCCTGGGGGCTCCCACGTCGACGGTCGGGCAGACCGCAGGGCCCTGAAGTTGGGGATTGCTGCAGTCCACTGCTGAACTACGCAGCTTGGGGAATGTTTGGGGGGGCCCCCCTATCACCTAAAAACGTGAGTGCATCGGCCCTCGATAGACTTGGGCTCCTGACTTGGGCTCCTGGGGTGGCTCGCCGGTCCTGGGTCTGGGGCGATTCCCCATCAGAGACAGACTGGGATCCGGATCGGTCTGTGCGTGCCTGCGCTGAGGGAGACGCCGCGTCGGCGCTTGGCCTGGATCTGCGGGGAGATCACAGAGGGCAGATATGACAAGGGACAAGGGCAACAGTGGCTCGACACGCCATGGGCCCATCGATAAATTCACTGGCCCGGGAGTTGCGGCTGGTGCTACTGGGGGCCAGCAGGAGGCCATGCCGGACAACGCGGCCCTCATGGTGGCAATCACTCAATCCAGGGACATGCTTGACGCCAAAATCGAGGCGGTGGGCTCGGACGTCATGCTATTGCTGCAAGATCTGCGGAATGCGGTGTCCCGCATCACTGAGGTGGAGACCCGCATTTCGGGAGTAGAAGATGACATCACGGTTCTGAAGCAAAAGGTGGCGAGTATGGAGACCATTCAGAAGGGCCTGGCACTCCGAGTTGAGGATGCAGAGGGATGGGCCCAGTGGAATAACCTGCGATTTGTTGGATTTCCGGAGGGCTGCGAAAATGGCAACATGGAATGCTTCCTCACGTAATGGCTAGAAAGTTGGCTCCCTTCAGAGGCCATGTCCCGGTGCTTTGTTGTGGAGTGGGCCCTTAGAGCGCTTATCCAGAAACCCCCAGTGGGGGCCCGCCCACAGCCAGTAATAGCAAAACTCCTAAAATACCTCAACCGGGATGCTATACTGAAGCAGTCCCAGGCCAAAGAACCTCTGCTCTATGATAATGCACGCATCCTAATTTTTCCGGACTACACGCGGAAGGCACAGCAACAGTGCCAATCGTTCATGGCTGCGAAGGCCCGCCTGAGAGACCTCAAGCTCCCATACGCCCTCCTGTTCCCGGCTCGCCTGAGGGTGGTGTACCGATCCCGTACCCACTTCTTTGATACCCCGGAGGAGGTATTCAAATGGACAGATGAAATGGTTCGAGTGAGGGTGCACACGCCACCTGGGCGGGAGTCGGATTCCTCAGCGAGTGAGGTGGCACTGAGGGGACCCCGAGAACAGCAGCGGAGGGGTAACAGACGATCTCGATCCCAGCGACGCTCCATGTCCTGCGGAGCCTCCTCACGGGGGGGCCCCGCTCCTGGGCAACAGACGTTGGAACCCTACCTTCTGATATCAAGGCGGTGCTGTGGTGCTTCTCTAGCTGAGTTGGTGAATGCTTTGACGTATATTTGTTGGGGGGAGTCCCAACGTGGGCTGGGTCCCCACCTGTCTTGTGCTGGTAGGGGGCATGCTCGGATGACATGGGCTGTAAGTTAGGGATCCATTGGCTGGGGCGGCCCTTGTCCCCCCGTTGGGGACTGGGAGCCAACCCTGCCGTGACAAGATACTTCAGTGTTCTTGAGGTATGGGGTCGGGGGTTTGTTTGGGGGGTTGTTTTTAGTGTACGAGTGGCACTTCCACCAAGGGTCCACTACACTACACACGCACACCGTCACAACCTTCTGTCCGTTGTATGGCAATGCTAGCTCCCTTATGGCTAGTCGGCCTGATAGAGGTCAGGTGACCCCGGGTACCCTCCGCATTTTCAGCTGGAACGTGCGCGGGGCCCTAGACAAAATTCAACGCGGGGCTATACTTCATCAGGCAAAGAGGGCAGGAGCCGATATCCTCTTGCTGCAGGAAACTCATTTCATGAGTACGAAGGCCCTGTGCTTGCAGTGATATGGGTTTCAGTAGGTTTTCCATGCAGGGTTTACGAGGGGCTCGAGGGGAGTAGCAATCCTGGTACATCGCAGAGTCCCATGCGTCCATGCGCAACAATGGGCTGATGCCCAGGGGCATTATTTGTTTATCCGAGGCAAGATCGGGGAAGACCCCCTGGTACTGGGTTGCGTGTATGCCCCCCCTTACAGTGGACACTGGTGGAGAGGCTCCATACCTTGTGGGCTGATATGCCAGATGGGATCTCCGTTGTGGGCGGAGACTGGAATGATGCTATGGATGTGGTCAAAGACAGGAGCAGGGTTGGGGGCAGCCCAGGTGGTGGCTAGTCCATGAAACTGCACTCTCTGGTGGTGGGCCTTGACTGGGTAGATGTGTGGCGGCGCGTACATGGGGACAGGTGGGAATACACATATCTTTCAGCGGTACATAAGTCCTTCTCCAGAATCAACTACATTTTCGTTCCCCGAGTGATGGCTGGCAGGGTGGCGTCAGCTGAGATTCTTCCCCGCGGTCTCTCGGATCACTCCCCGGTGTCCGTTGAACTCCATATAGGCAGGGGACGACAACCATTCTGTTGGCGCCTCTCGGTGTGGCACCTGCAGAATGATGAGTACGGGAAGCGTAATATCTTATCATTAATGAGGGGTCGGTCTCTAGTGCTGGGATATTACGGGAGGCGCTGAGGCCTACTCTGCGGGGGGGTAGACATATCCTGGTGTGGAGGCTCGTAGGAAGCGCAGGGAAGAATTGGTACGGGCGGAGGCAGATATAGAGGCGCTCGAGCGCCAGAGCCAGGAGGCAGGTGAGGGGCAGGTTGTGAGACAGCTGCTCCTAGCTCAACAGTCCTATGCTGCTCTTCTGATGGACGAGGCACACCAGGTTTGGCTGGCAACGCGTAGCAGTATATGCCAATGGGGGGACAAGTCCGGCAAGATGCTGCATCGGCTGTGCCAGGGCATTTTTCACTCCCAGGCCCTTCCGGGTATACTGGACCATGCAGGGGCACCGATTACGGACCCTATTGCCATAGCGGAGAGTTTCGCTACATATTATGCGGCTCTATATGCCCCCGAGGAGTGTTTGCCAGAGTCCACTGTTGACAAATTCTTACCAGATTTGCCCCCTAAAGCGGTATCGGATGAGGTACGTGATAGGCTGGAGTTACCTCTGATGGATGAGGAACTGGGCACGGCATTGGGTGAGCTCAACTCTGGGAAGGCTCCTGGACCCATTGGGTTACCAAGCGAGTTTTTCAAACAATATAACTTACAGCTGGCCCCTTATTATCGGGCAGTCTTGGAAGAGCCCAGGGAGGAGGACCGGCTTTCCCCGGACTGGAGGCATGCGGAGATGGTGGTGTTACATAAGCCCGACTGGCCCCCGGAGCAGCACGCCTCCTATCGCCCCATTTCTCTTTTGAAAGTGGAAGCCAAAATCTTGGCCAAAGCATTGGCTGACCGCCTCCTACCTCACGCTTCGGCACTTGTACACCCTGATCAGGGCGGGTTCATGCCCCAGAGGGCGACCAGGCATGACATTAGGCAGGTGCCTGTAGCAGTGGCAGCCATCAGACAGACGGGGGAGCCGGTGGCTCTCCTATTGGCTGATATGAACAGGGCGTTTGATTCCCTCAGTTGGGTGTTTCTGTTTGCTCTACTGCACAGACTTAATCTTGGCCCACACTTCTTGTCGTATTAAATGCTTCTATATGCGGATCTGACGGCGTCAGTGCGGGTGGCGGGAGCGGTCTCTTCCAGCTTCTCTATCAGACGGGGCACCCGGAAGGGATGCCCCCTGTCACCGTATTTATTCGCCCTGGCTATGGAGCCGTTGGCGGCGTGGGTGTGCATTGATGCGCAGGTCAGGGGCTTTGAGTGGGCTCCGGGTCTGTCAGACAGGATCGCACTATACGCGGACGATGTCCTCTTTTTCCTCAAGGCTTTGGACAGAACGGGGCCACGTTCCTGCGGATCATGCAGATCTTTGGTGAAACATCAGGGCTATACATGAACCCCCGCAAATCCACGCTGTGGGCTCTGGGGGTTCCCCTCCTTCACAATTCACGTCTCACCCTTGCATTCGTCCCATTCACACTCTGAAGTAATTATCTGTCCACAAACGACCGGACAATCACTTCTCCGACTGCCTACGACAGTCTCTCAAAATGTGTTGACCTCAAACCTGGCAACTGTCTGTCCGCGAAACGTCCGGACAATCGCCTCAACTGATAGGCTTCAAATACTCAATATTCCACATACAACAACCCACGACCAGCGTCAGTTACTCACGCACTCACGCATTCGCTCCCCCTATCTTGTTCTGGGTAATCAATGACGTCTCATGATTCCCTTTCAATGATCAACAAAATCTACCTTGGATGTCTTCTACACCACAACTTCCCAGACTACTTGTCGAGTCTAAGAATTCCCAGGCTGCGCGCGCTCACAGCCGAATCTCACAATCACTCAACTTTCATACTAACTCCGCAAGACATCACATAGTCAAATCAACACCGCAATCTACAAAGTACATCACCCTATTCATACTCACTCCTCCACGAACTGCTGCTTTCCGCCACACCGCTACTTTCCATCAATCTCCATCAACTGCCGTCGTCTGACGCTCACCATCCGATGGGTCACTATCCCTCGAATTCTATGGGCCTCTAGAATCTCTTATCTTGATCTAGATCTCCCCTCACTATCAGAGATAACCATCCTACTCTGCTACCAACTGATGATGCCGGATTCTTATCTACTTTACTATCACCAAGAATCCTCTCAGGTCAACAGGATCTTTTTAGCTGCTAAATAGTGTAGAGGGGAGGAAATCAAATTTTAACACATAATCAATAAGTTAAGGTTAATGTCTACAGGACCACTGACTCTGAATCTTCAAATTTTAGGAATTTATTACAATTAAGAATAATTGAACATACAAACACCTTAGTACAAGGTGAAGCAAATAAATGGGCACTAATGCAAAAGAAATCTTATGCAGGAGTCTCATCCGACTCAGAATAAGAAGAATAATCAATTCCAATAGTATTAGAAATGTGATCATTACTCCAGTCTCTATATTTGAAATCATTAGCCTAAAAGAAAATCAGTTAGTCTATCCCTACTCTAACTCTAAGGTGACATCCCTACTTAGCATTTTCCCTTCCAGGCAAGAGAGTAAAAAGGTGTCAGAAGTAAAGAATTCCTTAGAAGTGTTCTCACTTAGTCAGAGCTCGCTCTAAGATGCTCCTTTTAGCTTCCCATCTAAGCCTCAACTGCTCAACCATCAGGGCACTGTCCCTAATACAAAATCCCAAAAACATAGAACACGCCCTCCGGCACACCTCTTCAGCCAGGTCCTCTTCCAGTACTTTTCCAGTGAAACTTGTATCCCATCCAGCGATGGTTATCTTGACCTTGGGTCCCAAGCACCTCCTCTGCCGCAAGTATGATCCTTAAATTCCGGTGTACTCCCATATTGGCTTCCCGTACCATCCTAACTCCTAAAACAAAGGCCTAGTCTCTCTTAACAAGCTAAGTGTCCGTGCACCTGCAACAAAAACATGAGAACGAGAAACTTTCCACTTCTCAAAGATTTTCTAACATCCTGAAACCCAAAGCCTTACCAAGGGAAATCATTTTCGGCCTACAGCATTTAGCTATCATAAGAAATGAAAAGGCCATTCTCTTTAAACGTATATGCGATCAGGCCTTTACATTTTTAAACCTGCTCTTCTAAAATCACATTATAAGAGTTAACTTTGTTACACTTTATATATGAAAAAGCAAACTACATGTGCAGATTTTAATAAAGTGCACGTTTAAACATAATGAACCGCATTACATGGAAACCAATCATTATGCGTTGGCTAAAATACATTTGCAGTGAACTATGACATTTCTCTTCATGAAAAGCATGGTTACATGTCTGATCATAATATTATAAGCAGATTTGAGTAATACATTTCTAAGTCACACCTTAATACAGTTTCGATTAATATGTGGGTGCGGACTAACAGTGAACATGTTGCACCCTTACAATTTTCTGAATAACGTGGCGCTCTATCACCACCGTCACAAGACCTATGCGACTTTCTATCCACCTTCTTTCACCGCAAGATCGCAGACATCCATGACAGCTTCCACACCCAGACCCACCTGACAGCAACCAATACCACAGACTCACAGCTGCACCAACCTCCTTCTCTCCGAGACCCAAGTCAACGACAACGTCAACGACACCGGCAAGTTCATGAACACCATCCACTCTGGCTCTCCATCTGACCCCTGCTCTCACCACATCTTCAACAAAGCGAGCTCCATCATCGCACCCCAACTCCGAAAGACCATCAACAGCTCCTTTGAGTCCGCCACCTTCCGCATGCCGAGGTCAACGCCCTTCTCAAAAACCAAAGTCGGACCCAAAGGACCTCAAGTACTTCCAGCCCATCTCCCTGCTCCTGTTCCCAGCGAAAGTCATTGAGAAGATCGTCAACAAGCAACTAACCCACTTCCTCGAGGAGACCAACATCCTGGACCTGTCCCAATCCGGGTTCTGCAGCAACCACAGCACTGAAACCGCCCTCATCGCTGCCAACGATGACATCAGGACCCTGCTGAATAGCGGCGAAACCGCTACCCTCATCCTCCTGGACCTCTCGGCTGCCTTCGACACCGTCTGCCACCACATCCTTCGTACACGCCTCCACAAAGCAGGAATCCGTGACAAATCCCTGGACTGGACCTCCTCCTTCCTCACCGACAGAACCCAGAGGGTTCATCTCCCTCCATTCCATTCCGTTCCATTCCGTTCTGAAGCCACGAAAATCACCTGCGGCGTACCCCAAGGTTCTTCACTCAGCCCAACCCTTTTCAATGTCTACATGGCACCGCTCGCCAAAATCGTCCGATGACACAACCTCAACATCATCTCTTATGCCGACGACACCCAGCTGATCCTCTGCCTCGCCAAGGACCCCGCCACCGCCAAAACCAACCTCCACGAAGGAATGAAGGCCGTCGCCGAATGGATGAAGAACAGCCGCCTGAAAATGAACTCGGACAAGACAGAGGTCCTCATCCTCGGCTCCACCCCCTCCACCTGGGACAAATCCTGGTGGCCGACCGTACTGGGAGCCGCACCGACATACTCCGACCACACACGCAACCTGGGGTTCATCCTGGACTCATCACTCTCAATGACCCAGCAAGTCAACTCCGTCTCCTCCTCCTGCTTCAACACCCTCCGCATGCTTTGCAAGATCTACAGATGGATCCCCACCGAAACCAGAAGGACAGTCACACAGGCCCTCGTCAGCAGCAGACTGGACTACGGGCAACGTCCTCTACGCTGGAACCACGGGCAAACTCCAGAAAAGACTACAATGCATACAGAACGCCTCCGCACGACTTGTCCTCGACATCCCCCGCCACACCCACATCACAGCTCACCTGAGAGACCTGCATTGGCTCCCAGTCAACAAGAGGATCACCTTCAAGCTCCTCACCCACACTCACAAGGCACTCCACGACACCGAACCAGTATACCTCAACAACTGTCTCACCTTCTACACCCCGAACCGCCAGCTTCGCTCCACTGACCGTGCCCTCGCCATCATCCCACGCATCCACAGGTTGACCACCGGCAGCAGATCTTTCTCCTACCTCTCCGCCAAAACATGGAACACCCTCCCCACCCACCTGCGACAGATTCAGGACCTGCTGACCTTCAGGAGATGACTCAAGACCTGGCTGTCCGAGCAGTAGCTGTACCCCCCTCCATTCAGCACCTTGAGACCCTCACGGTGAGTAGTGCCCTCTACAAATGCTTGATTGATTGATTGAATGTCTGCCTTTGCCAACCAAGCCCCTTTACCTGCTCTCCTCACCATGTTGACCGCTACGTCAAACAAGCAGTAGATGGAACAAGTTCCGTCCTCCAGCCAGTGGTTCACTGAATTGCCCTCGGGGTAAGACATGTTGTGGATCAATTTGAAAGTCCCCGGATCTTTTTTAGGGACCAGCCCCAAGGGGGGAATTAAAAAGTTTTCAAGCGGGGGCTGAGCGAAAGGCTTCGCCACCCTACCCAAAGATGCTTCCGTCGTAACCTTATCTTATAACACCTTTGGGAGTTCTCTTGCTGACCTGAGGTTATCTGTGTCCCTGCATCCCAGCGGGACTAGATATGGGATCCTGAAACCATCAATGAAGCCATCAGCCAAGAGCGCGACGTCCTTAGTATTTGGGTAGGCCCTGAGCAGGGGGAGGGGCAGGGGTGGCCTCGCTACCTGATGCTGGCTAACTGTCCTGTCTGCTGGTGGATGTGGAGGGGGCCTTCCACCTGACACTGCAAGACACTGCTGGTTGAGGGGCCCCACACTTGTTGCAGCTGTGGGCAAATTTGCATGCCTTCCCCCAAGAGCAAGACCCTGAATTGAACAACCTGCACGTGCCATCGTTAAACCTTTTCCCATTTCGTCTCTGACCATTACCTCCCTGTGCCCCTGAAAGGGCTGTTTAAAGAAGCGCCTCCCTGACTGGCCCTGTTCTTTGAAAGGTGCCTGCCCATTCTGACTTTTGGTCAATTTGTCTTTTTGATACGGGGTAAACCTACCCATGTGCTCCATCCAGAGCTGGACCTCCTTCTGGTCCCACCCCAGCTCTGGACACATGGCCATTTTCTTCCTAAATTCTCTTTCGTAATTGTACCACCTAATACCACCCGACTTTAAGGCCTCATTATGGATAGAACGGGAATACTGAAAAAGCGCGAGCTCTGATCTGGATATTTCTCCATTACCACTGCTGACAGTATAGAGAACACCTCCAACCAGTTCTCAATGGTCCTCTCAGGCCAAGCCTGGTATTTCACTTTTTTCTCATCATCCTTTCCGCCCATCTTACTTGCATCCAGCCCATCCAACCCGTGCATTAATAATGTGAAGATGTCTATTAATTCCCGCCTCCAGATCACCTCTTTAGCCGCTAATGGCACCTGCCATGCAAGTGAGCATCAGCCCGATACTAAGGGCTCGACTGTGACCAATGGTGGCCGCGCTGTTGCCAAAGGAGTTGCTTTGCCTGCCTCAATCAACATGGAAGCGGGCTGACATCCTGGGGATTTACCGGGAGGTTTGTTAACACGCCTTGCACACTCGGCCCTGGATTGCCTGCTGGGAGGACCAGGGGGTGGGTGCTGGAATGGGTTGCCCGATTGGTGAAGGGGCGCTGCTGCTTGCTGTAGCGCTAATGGTGGCCTGCGCTTGTGTTGCCTGCAACTGCTTCTCTGGGTGTGCCGGTGGGGCTACCTCAGTGGAGGCTGAGCCTGCTAGACTCTGTTTGGATGCCGCTGACCTGATCAGCCAATACCTCTGCAATGGCTTGTGCCCCTCCTCCCACAGGGGCTGAGTCCCCGCGACGGAGCTGCGCCCCGGGTTAAGAAAACGGGTTCTGGATTCTGCCATAATGCTCAATATTGAGTCCATTAGCTTACACATTTTGTCAATGTTATCTCCGCTCGCTGCGGTTGTGTTCACGGTGCAAGGCGGCCCGCCACGGGCACTGCTTCTTGTTGCGGGGGCGTGACTGTGACTTTCGGTGCGGGGGGCTCTGCAGGGAACTCCTTATTCGTGGGCCGGCAAGCCAGTTTAGGCCTGGTAGGTACAGCCTCCGCTGTTCCTGGCTGGGACGCCCCTGGCATGTCCGATACTACCCTGGAGTCTTCTGGATCTCGCGTGTGGAGTATGCCTCTTACCCACTCTAGTCCTTTTACCTTCGCCATTATCATAAAGCTCGCCCAAACCGTCTCCTGCGACATGCTAGGCTGGGAATCATCGACCGTGGTGATTTGGGAAAACAGTGGGGGTGATCCTTGGTTATCCATGCCCATGGCCTGTTGCCCAAGCAAACCACTTGGTAGGTCCTGCAAGGATAGAGAAACGCAATAAAGGATGGTCCCCACCGCCATTTTCACCGCTGATCTGAGGAGATCCGGTAAACCAATGCAGCCCCATCGAATGTCCCTTGTGCCCCAACGTTGGCCAATACTTACTTTCTCCCTTGATTGAAGCCCAACGATGCCCTGATGAAGCGTATTCTGAAGAGTCTGAGGTGTGAGGGATAAGCACCGGTTATATGTATGTCATGTTCGCATGTGATACTCCGGGCACCTGCACTTGGCTTCTACCCCCCAGCCCCCCCCCCCCCCCCCCCACGAGATACCTAACTTACCCTATATATCCTCATCTGCCCAGAATCACAGACCGTTGAGCCGACGCCCAGACTCGGACCTCGTTTCCCAACTCGAAAGTCGGCAGCTCTGACCGTTACGACACATCTTCTCAGAGGGATTTGACAAAAAGGGTCGTGGAGCCAGACACCTGCGAGAGGTTTCTTCAATCTTTGCATAGAGATATAAAAAAAAGCGATCACGCTCAGCTGAATTGTATTAGTCACACTGTTCATATCCTTTATTGCCCTGTATTCTTTCCTTTATTTGTATTTCTCTCACAACCGTCTCGCCATAACTGTGCAGTAGAGGGCGCTCCTGTACCATATTCGTCGCAAATGTCTAAAACTTCCATTAACTCTGTATTTAATGGGTTTCTGAATGCAAATTCTCAATGATGCTGAATGGAACAAATTCCACAACGATGGCTCCTTGGAAAGACAAGCACTAGCAAAGCCAATAGGTCGTGCCTTTGTGACTGATTGGTTTTGCCAGTACTTTCAGGCGATGCTGTACAGCATCGACAAGATACTGTGCAGCTTCACTAAAACAATAAAAATAATTTTAAAACTGGTACAATGATGTGGCTGATGCGTTCCTGTTATTTTGTAGGCACACTTAAACCTGATGAAATGTATTGTTATACATGAGCCCCTACAAAATGACGTGGGTACCATTTTTGTATTTACCTACAAGATGGAGAGGTAAATTAAACAACATGAAAAAAGAAGTTGTGTGAAAGAGATCTATTTTTTATGTGGGACAGCTGTCAGCAGTGCGGGGTAGGAGGAGAAGCACATGAGTGAGAAAGCAACATGGAACGTGAGGACGGAAAGGGGGCTTTATTGGGGGACAAACACACGATTCAGGGCCTCGGCAGTCATAGGGGAGTCTCCGCATTCCGGGCAGAATCTCCGCAATGAGGATTGTGACTCCGGCCCAGAGAGTTAGCAACACAAGGGAGATGGCAACACAGAGAGTGGGGGATAGTATTTGGAGGGGAGAAGCACGAGAGAGAGCTGTAAAATGCATGCATTCTTGTGGAGCGCTTAACTAAAAAGAAAAAAGTAGCTCCCTAAAAGTGAGCAATGGAAAGATAGTAGGCAGACAATCAGAGAGATGGTAATGAGGCTAAGCTCCAGGGGAAGGACAAACACAACGTGGACAAGGCGGGACGAGGAAAACCGATGTATAAGAAGCTAGAAAACGAGAGTGACAATAAAGCCAGCCAATGGGATACAATGGGTGGGCTATAAACTCCTGTATGTTCTTCAAAAGCCCAGAACTGGAACCAGAGAGCTTGTCTGAAAGGCTTGACCTAATGACCAACAAACACTACATGCACAAGGAAAATTGGGTCCAGTGGCTATGTCTTGCTCAGTGGTGTAGCAAGGGTCATATGGGCTTTAATGTAAACCCGACAAGCTAATACCATTCTTATCCCGAATATGATAGTTAAATACAACCAGATTCTAGGTGCAGCTGCTCCCTCTGTCCTCCAGGTTCCAGTGTCACTGTACCTGCTGCACTATTGATAGCTACGCTCCGTTCATACAAATGAATGCAAATAGGTGCCATGCACATTTATTCTCCCTTGGATACATCTACTAACTTGCCTTGCCTTGTGAAAGGCATACCTGGGCAACGCAGCTGCAGGAAACTTACAATCCACAATGTAAAAACATGCATTGTGATTTGTTAATGTGACTGTAAGTCAGAGTGCCTACTTTTTGAGCCTTGTAATTGACAGGGGCAACAAAGGACTGCTGTCCACTTCTTCCCACTCACAATAAGTGTTTTGAAGGTAGAATTGACCACTGGGTACCTTTTTCACCTGGAAAAAGGTGTCAGAGAAAAAGATGTCATGCAGAGATCAGCTGGCAGGTTGTGTGAAATGGACATTTCTACCATTATGCCTTGTGCATAGTGTATGGTTAAGTATAATAAATGAGTTCCTTGCTCCGCATGGAGTTTTAAGGTGGGTTTAATATGGTCATGTTTCTTCCAATTGAGGGCCAGTCCTGCTGCCTAATAATCTATGTGTTGGAGTCACAGCTAGATTTTAATATTGACAAATGTAAATCACCTTGCAGTAGCCCAGCCACGAAATGACTAAGGATGTTGTTAACAGTGTTTAACTTGTAAATAAAGAAATAAATAAATGTGCTGGTGCACACATTTTTTTAGGAGGCCGCTGCCCACTTCCTCCACTGGTAACATGCATTTTCCACACCGATGTCCCCCACTTGTCCCATTGGCTCTGTCAAATGTCAATATGGACAATGGCCAAATCTGGATTGTAGCAAGCAAGCCTAAGAACATTTTATTTACAGGAGTTGTAGGACGATGATCATGGCCACGGTTTGCACACCTATGGGCAAATTTATGAAAAAGTGACGCAGTGCAGCTCTGCAAGTCACCTTGCTGTGCTGTGTCACTGGGAAAGGGCAGGAATGTGCTGTATTTAAGGCACACAGGCAGTCCTGACTATTTCCCCTGCACTGGTGCACAATGTGCCGCCTAGCACCCACACAGGCATCCTCGCACCAGGATGCAAGGGTACCTGCGTTGCATGTAGGAATATTTTTGTGCAGGATAGACCACATTACTGCACAAAAACAATTCTAAGAGGCATATGCTTCTTTCTATGTGTGCAGCAGCACACATAGAAAGAGGAAAAACGAGGAGAAATAAAGGTGTTTTCTCCTCATTACGCCTCTCCTGGGGAGGCGCGTCTTTTTGGCGCATTCCCAGGTTGCCAAAGTCTTGCAAATCTGGGAACAGGTCAAAAACCATGGGAGGTGTGTGGGGACACCCATGTAATGCTTATGGGACACCTTTCCAGGGCAGAGTAACGCAATGCAGCGATTTGCCCTGCATTGGTTTATTCCAGATTTTTGGAGCCACTCTAAGCCATGCAAAGGGGCTTTGCATGGCTTAAGAAATATGACTGTCAAGCATATACCACGCTGCATGGTGCAAACGTGATGGAACCCTCTCATAAATATGCCCCCAAATGTGGCTTGGCATGTACTGGAACAATGGTAGGCCGAGATAACGCTTAAGACAGAGGATGAGGGACGTTGGGGCAGCAGCGTCTGATAACAGACAATGCTAGCAGAGGGCCTGGCGATCATCACCGGACTGGTATGGAGCAGGTGCACCACGACAAAAGGGAATCCATGGGAAGAGAGAGAAATCAGGACGCAGAGAGAGTGTGAAGATATAGGGGCATGTTCAGAAATGAAAAAACAAACCTTTTCAAAGCGAAAACCTATCCCTAGGATTTTTGTAAAGTTGCACTCTTATAGGGTTCATTGAAACCCCCAGAATAGAAGTATGTAAATCTAGAGAAAATAATATATTCTGAACCGGTGGATTTTCCACATGCAAAATCCAAGAGATTACAGTCAGAGTTGTGATCACACAGGTTTTACATTTTTTCTCCACTTTGCAGGTAATGAAATAAACGTAATAGAGAAAAAAAACTTAGGATCAATTGAGACTGAGGCAAATCAGTGTCAGCTGTGATACATTTTCTCCCTATATTTGTTTGAGTTTTTATCTGCTTCCTTTGTCACAGAGCACTGCTACATCTGCACTTTTGTGAAAATGCTGTCACTTGCTTTTTAGTGGAGTTGATAGATTACAACACTGGGTCCCGGCGCTTTTCGTTAACTAATATCATGATGCGATAATTTAGTTTGCATTTTAATAAATATTCGTCTTTTGCCATAAGCACTTTACTGGGTTTCCCGGTCATGTCAGTCAGTCCTGGGGGGATATTTCCAATGTGTTTGCTCCACGCAGGTCAAAAGGTCATGCGCTACACCATGGGGTATTGAATGCAGCGGTGTAGTGAAACTTGAGGGGCCCCCCGGCAAAAGTACATGGAGCCAACGTCCCTCCCCGGACCCAGTCAGGAGCTCTCATGCCAGGGGCCTGCCGCCCGTGCACTGTGCCATAGGGGGCCCCCATGGAGCTCGGGGGCCCCCACACACTGCGGGGGCTAATGTTCAGCCACTGATTCAAAGGGAATTCTTCCTTTGCTTTGGAAACGCTTCAGAGACCCTTTGTTAGATCCTTAGGTGTGGGTGCAGCATCCAGTAGAGGTTACGCCAAAAAACGTTAAAAAAGTCAGAATGCCAATTTATGTGGAATGTTCATTAATTTACCAGTAAAACCAAAGCATACTAAATCTGTCAGTGAGATTAAATCTCAGGTGACTATTCGTAAACTGCATTTTATAGTGCATAAAGTAGTAGTTCAGTTGCACCACTCACATCCTACAAAATGATATTCACAAACTTATGACCAAAGACCCCTGCCTCCACCTCCCCTATCATTGCTAGGTAGAGATCTCTGCATGGGTGACGAGATCTCTGAACAGGCAGGTGTACTTTTTATTAGTAACTGTGGAAGGGACTTTGGGCAGTGTCTGGAAAATGGGGAATACTTACTACTGAATGGGAGGTATTTATGCAAATTTAAGGAGGGGTTTAGGGAGGCACATGCTAAGACAAACACACACCCACAAAAGAGTAAGACCATTTATATTTACCAATTACACATCTAAAGTTACTACAGCCTAAAGGGGTTCATCGTCGTTCAGGTAACACCCTCTGATTGTTTCAAAACAGTTATGTTTCTCTACAGCACTCCAATCAACTCATTCGCTAAATTGATTTTACTGAGACAAAACAATGGGTGACATATTTTGTCGAGAACGCCTTTCTCAGGTTCTGGGTTTGAGAGAGATGCTGGAGTGTTGACTTGTTCTGTGGAGAAGCCGAAGTGTGATGCTGGAGTATTGACTTGTTCTATGTAGGAGCAGAACCGTATTAAAATAAATAAATATATATCTATTTCTATTTTCTATTTCTATTTAAAATTATTTGTACAGCGCACGTACACCAGCGGTTTCTTGGCGCTAAAAACTGAAAGAGGTCAGAGAAGAAGTCCCGGGTAAGGGGAAAAAAGAGAGACTAAGGTATTAATTAAAGGATTTGGCAAAAAGGTATGCCTTGAGTTGTTTCCGAAATAACAGATATGGGGTTGAAGCCCTGAGTACTGCAGGCAGAGAGTTCCAAAAAGTCGGGGCGAGAGTCGCAAACTTCGAGCCTCCCCATTTCTTTCTTCGGAACCGTGGGACAGTGAGAAGGGATTGGGAAGATGACCTCAGTTCCCTAGATGGAACGTAGGGAATGATCTCCGAGGAGATGAAGGCTGGCGCCGTGCCCAGTCGTGCTTGGAAGGTGATAGATGCAAGCTTAAACTGGACACGGGCCCAGACGGGAAGCCAATGTAAAGCTTTCAAAAGGGGAGTGGTGTGGGAGGATTTAGGGAGTTTGAACACCAGGCGTGCCGCCTGGTTCTGGATCTGCTGCAAACGCCGAAGACTATATGCAGGGATACCTGCATATAGGGCGTTGCCATAATCCAGGCGGGATACGACCATGGCAAGAGTGATAAGTTTTAGGGCATCAAAAGAAAAGAAACGGGACACCTTGCGAATGGTGCGAAGAGCCAGAAAGGAGGAAGAAACCACAGAGCTCACCTGGGAGTGAAGGGTGAGTTGTGAATTGAGCTTGATGCCTAGGGTTTTAACCGAGGTGGAGGGAACAGGTGGGGCACCAAGGGAAGGGGGCCAGAAAATGGGGGACCAGGGGCTGGATGAACCACCCGTCAACACCAGCTCGGTCTTATCTGGGTTGAGCTTAAGATGGTTGTGGTTCATCCAGTCTCGGATGTGAATCATGATAGTTTGAAAGTTGGAGACAGAATCGGGGGAAGAGGAGAGGTTGAACACAAGCTGGAGGTCATCCGCATAATTAAATACGGTGACCTCCATTTGTTGCAATGAAAAGATAAGGGGGGAGATGTAAAGATTGAATAAAAGGGGGGAAAGGGAGGAGCCTTGGGGAACCCCGCACTGAACGTCACGGAAGTCTGCAGTGAAATCACCCAGGCGGACAGCCTGGGTGCGATCCCTCAGGAAGGAGGATAACCAGACCAACGCGGTACCCCCGATCCCCGCCGCCCTGACACGGGAAAGTAAGATGGAGTGGTCCACCGTGTCAAAGGCGGCTGAGAGGTCGAGGAGAACCAGGGCCTGAGGTTGGTTGGTATCCATTCCCTCCCTGAGGTTATCAAGGACTGAGAGCACTACCGACTCCGTGGAGTGTGCGGGGCGAAACCCGGCCTGGCGGGGGGCAAGAGCCCCGTTCTTCTCCACGAAAGAACTCAGGGCGTAGGTGACGTGACGCTCGAGTACTTTCGCCAGGAAAGGTAGGAGAGAGATGGGGCGGAAATTGGCTGGAATAGATGGATCGGCACCAGACTTTTTCAGGATAGGGACTATTACAGCAGATTTAAGTGAGCTGGGTACCACACCCTGGGATAAGGAGCTGTTGAGAAGGTGAAGGGGGGGATCTGGGCAGTTAGAGAAGATATGACGGAGGATATGAGCCGGGCAGGGGTCTAGCGGGGACCCTGATTTAACAAGTGGGATTATGGCAATTATTGATTCCTTAGTTAGAAGTGGGAGGGTGGTGAGATGGTCCTTGGGAGGGGGACACTGAGGGTCCACAAAGGCAGGGGAAGGAGGGGGAATATTGGTTTTAATGGTTTCGATTTTTTGAATGAAGAAATTATTTAGGGAGTGACAGAGTTCCAGAGAAGGGGTGGGTTTGAGAGAGGTTCTGTCCGAGTACGCTAGATTGTGAACAATCGAAAAGATTTCCTTCGATTTGCTTTCGGCTGCGAGGATTTTGGAGGAAAAGTAGATGGTTTTTGCCTCAAGGATGTTTTTCTTATATAGGGTCAGGATGTTTATAAACTCTAAGCGTAAGGAGGGGCAATAATTTTTCCTCCAAGCCCGCTCCGCACGCCGCACCGCCAGTTTAGTGGCTTTAAGATCTTGATTAAACCACTGGTTGGCGTCCTTCTCTCGTTTGGTTGAGACCCGCTTCAGAGGAGCAATGGTGTCACAGCCTGCAGAGAGCCATTGGTCAATGGCCGTGACCTGGGAACAGGTAGATAGGTCTTGGAGGAGGGGAGCGGAGGAAGTGAGTATGGAGGATAGACTGTTAGGGTCTACTCGGCCCCATGCTCGAACCCAGGTGTTTTTGGGGAGCGGGGGCTTGATCGGAGGGTGAATGGGAAGAGAAAAGGAAATCAGGTGATGATCGGACCAGGTGCAGGGTAAGATTGAAAGGGATTCAATGGGACAATTGGAGGACCAGATCTGGTCGAGAGTGTGACCTTTGACATTGGTGGGAGAGTGAATGTGGGAAGTAAAGTTAAGGGAGGAAAGGGTAACTGAGAACTCCTTGGAAGATGGGCATTCGGCTTGGTCAGAAGGCCAAAAATTAAAATCACCCAGAAGTAAAATGGAAGAGTTGTTGACTGTGATAGTAGCCAGAACTTCCAAGAAATCCGGAAGGAACAATAAGGGAGATTGGGGGGGACGATAGATGAGAATACAGGTGAGAGGGGGCGTGATGGAGGTGGTACGGATGGCTAAAAATTCCGTAGTAGCGATATCAGGAAGGGACAGGGGCTGAAAGGGGAGGTCGGTTCGAGCGATGACCGCCACCCCACCTCCAGCTTTGCCATTAGCCCGATCGGCACGAATAGCATAATATGGAGCTGGTAGAGTAGCCAATAAGGTGGGGAGGGAGTCATCGCGGAACCAAGTTTCTGTTAAGAAAAGAAGGTTGGGGGCATGGAGATCCAGCAGGACCGACAGTTCATGGGCGTGGGCAACTGCAGACCTAGTGTTCAGATAGAACGCCGTAAGAGACCTAGAAGCAGCTGGAGAAGCGCTACCGCTAGAGGGAGTCGGGGGCAGAGGTTGTGGCCAAGGTATTGTCAGAGGGGCAAGAGGAGCTAAGCCAAGAGACGAGATGTGGGAGCGGGTGGAGGCAGGTAACGGCCATGGGCCCCGAAGGCAGCGCAGTTGGGCAGGTGAGTAGGTGGTAAAGCAGGCAGAGTGGCGTGCCCCTTGCCCCGGACGGTCGCGGACGAGCGCAGACGAGCTTGCCTTAAGCGCGCCTTCGGCGCGCAATCGTCGCGCCCGCTGCGCTCGTCCGCTGCGCTTCCTGCCAAGGCACATAATTTATGTTGGTTGGTCGGGGCGTTGGAGGGGGTGTGGCCAACCGAGGTGGGCGTGTCTCGTGGCTCGCCTCGCCGTCAGGAATGGCGACCAAGATGTAAACAAGCGTTGCAGCGCGAGGCGCGCTGTTCAGGAGAAGCAAGGATCAAGCAGTAATTAAAAGGTACATGTTATCACAAATTTTAAAAAAAAGATGTCTTTCGCCCTCCCGGCTTCCGCCTCAGGAGTCTCTATCAGTGTCGCGCTTAGAGATCTGCGCGCACTATTTATAGGTTTGGTGAGGGGGCGTGGCCAACCGAGGTGGGCGTGTCTCGTGGCTCGCCTCGCCGTCAGGAATGGCGACCAAGATGTAAACAAGCGTTGCAGCGCGAGGCGCGCTGTTCAGGAGAAGCAAGGATCAAGCAGTAATTAAAAGGTACATGTTATCACAAATTTTTAAAAAAAGATGTCTTTCGCCCTCCCGGCTTCCGCCTCAGGAGTCTCTATCAGTGTCGCGCTTAGAGATCTGCGCGCACTATTTATAGGTTTGGTGAGGGGGCGTGGCCAACCGAGGTGGGCGTGTCTCGTGGCTCGCCTCGCCGTCAGGAATGGCGACCAAGATGTAAACAAGCGTTGCAGCGCGAGGCGCGCTGTTCAGGAGAAGCAAGGATCAAGCAGTAATTAAAAGGTACATGTTATCACAAATTTTTTTAAAAAAAGATGTCTTTCGCCCTCCCGGCTTCCGCCTCAGGAGTCTCTATCAGTGTCGCGCTTAGAGATCTGCGCGCACTATTTATAGGTTTGGTGAGGGGGCGTGGCCAACCGAGGTGGGCGTGTCTCGTGGCTCGCCTCGCCGTCAGGAATGGCGACCAAGATGTAAACAAGCGTTGCAGCGCGAGGCGCGCTGTTCAGGAGAAGCAAGGATCAAGCAGTAATTAAAAGGTACATGTTATCACAAATTTTTAAAAAAAGATGTCTTTCGCCCTCCCGGCTTCCGCCTCAGGAGTCTCTATCAGTGTCGCGCTTAGAGATCTGCGCGCACTATTTATAGGTTTGGTGAGGGGGCGTGGCCAACCGAGGTGGGCGTGTCTCGTGGCTCGCCTCGCCGTCAGGAATGGCGACCAAGATGTAAACAAGCGTTGCAGCGCGAGGCGCGCTGTTCAGGAGAAGCAAGGATCAAGCAGTAATTAAAAGGTACATGTTATCACAAATTTTTAAAAAAGATGTCTTTCGCCCTCCCGGCTTCCGCCTCAGGAGTCTCTATCAGTGTCTCTATCAGTGTCTCTATGTATGTGTATATATATATATATATTCACAGAAAAAACATAGGTTTCAGGGACATTATAGTTAGGAGTTAGCATTTAAAAAACCTTTGAAATTCACTGAAAAAAACATAGGTTTCAGGGATGTTGGATATTTCACTCATAGAAAACCATAGAAATTCCCCTGTTATAGTTAGTTGAGCTAACTATAACTCGCGCCCCCGCAATGAACTGCTTATGACGTCACATATTACATCATTCATGACATAATCAGTGACATCACTGATGACATCATCCAGTGAATGTGTATTTCTATAAAATGTAAATATGTTTCATATATATATGCCAAGGTGTATTGAAGAATGAATGGGTGTATAAGAGTCAGGATGGATGATTAAGTAGGTGTGTGACTGACTGTATAAGTGAGTGATTAATTGTGTCTTGCTTAATTCATGTGTTAGCGACTGATACAGACATTCAGGTTGTCAGTTGGTGTGTAAGCAGTTCCATGGTTTGGTTAGCAACTAAATGAGGATCTATATGAACTACTGATTGCTTGTCTGGGTGCCTGAGTGTCTGTGTAGGTGGGTGGGGGGTGTGACTCTGTGCATAGATGTGTGAGTGGATAATTCACTTGGTATATGTGTTCAAGTCTGTATCTGTGAAGGGCTGTATGGCTTGGTGAGTGTGTGAATGATTGTCTTGGTGAGTAAATGGATTCCTCAGTGGTACATGTGTGATAACTCCATATGTGAAAGGCAGTCTATATGAGTGTTGGACTGTATAAATGACTATATGTGAGAGTGACTGATTGTGAGAGTGCCTGTATGGATCAGCGTGTGCTTGTATTATTTATTGTATTAGAGTGTCAGTATGTGTTAGTATATGTTTAAATAAGTGACGTGGTATGTGTATAACTGTACAGGTGAGTAAATTAAAGTGTGATTGATTATTTCCATTACTGACTAGGTGTGTGAATAACTCTATGAATGAGAGGCGGTGTGTGAGTGCCTGAATAGATATGTGACTGGATATGATAATGCTGTATTGATGGCTGACTGTATGTATGAGTGACTGTATGAGTGAATGAATGGATGTGTGTAGACCTACAAATTAGAGAGTGGATATGCACTAACTGCTATTGGTGTGTTAATGGTTTCAAAAATTATAGTCCGTATTTTAGAGTGGGTGTATCAAGTGTTATATTAGGGTCTGATAAGGTGCATCAGATTTTGACTTGGATGATATCATCAGTGATGTCATTTGAGATGTCATCAGTGATGTCATCAGTGATGTCACTGACCCTGTCATGAATGATGTAATATGTGAAGTCATCAGCAGTGCATTGCAGGGGCGTGAGTTATAGTTAGCTCAACTAACTATAACAGGGAAATTTCTATGGTTTTCTATGAGTGAAATGTCCAACTAACTATAACATCCCTGAAACCTATGGTTTTTTCAGTGAATTTCTAAGGTTTTTTAAATGCTAATTTCTGACTATAACGTGCCTGAAACCTATGGTTTTTTCTGTGAATTTCAAAGGTTTTTTAAATGCTAATTTCTAATTATAATGTTCATTAAAACAATTTTTTTTCTGTGTTTTTTAATTCTCAACCCATTCTCAACTTGGTGAAAACTGCAAATCACACCACTCTTCCATCGATACCTTATGCCAACAAAATCGCCACAAATGAAAGCCACAACTAACGCTAATGAAATGCAAAGCAGTCGTTCCCGTACAAAAAAAACCGAAAACACCACTTCCCCATATTTTCAACGACCAGCCAAATCTGCAATGCGATCCAAAAAGCAGGTGATAAGCCGAGTTAGCAGTAACAAATTACCATCAACCTTTAACTGGTGTAAGGAGGTCGACTATCTACTCCGTGAATTGGACCCAACTCAGAGCCACATCTAAAGACCAACACGTGATAGAGCTACTGGTCATGCAGGTCCGACACGCAACAAGACCACAACACCCAGTGCCACCACCACCAGAACCCCCCCCCCCACACCACCCTCCCTACTACCACCAAGGCAGCGCAAAATAGGACAACGGACCTTCCCAAAACACCATGCCCCTCAGCCACACAATAGCTGAATGTTGGGAGATGTGGCAACCAACTATATATGAAGGAGGCAAGTCACCCTTCAACAATAAAGCACACAATGCCAAGTGTAACGCTGATGTTCTGCACAGACCTCACTATGCAAAGCACAAACCTCTCCATGTGGAGGTATACTGTTGATACTTGTAGTGTAGTGCACAGTGGACACAACCATGTTACCTCAGGCAGTGGGGAAGATCTCGGTCATGTAGCAGTGTTGTCTCCCCCTGGAAGTGGAAGCGGAGTGGGCTACTCCAACGTACGCCACTCCAGCGTAGCAGTATGAATAAATAGACCAGGCCCTAGGCGTGGTTCACTTGAGGGAAGACCAACCAGTCTGTCACAGTGGCAGCCCTCACCCTGGCATGTGGCTGCCGCCATAACCGCGGGCCTCCTCGACAAAGCCCCCCTGTGAACCCAGTGGCACAGCACCGCAGACTTATATCAGTACCGACTACTGCCTTTGATCTACACTGTGGAGAGCAGCGCTCACAATTCATATGCAGTGGCGATTGCAGATGTCGCAGTACAGTTCGCAAGACACTTTGCTTCCAGTGCGGCCCGCCCAGACCACGCATCATCGCACGGTGCGCATACGCTGTGTGCTTCAGGTGCTACTAACTCACTGCACCATAAATCATCGCCACATAGCTGTGCGCCCATCCTGACCGCTGCCTCCGCCCTACACTCGGGTTACACGGTTCACAATTAATGGGGTCCATCAGCTTGCTGTCTAAAAGATGCTGGCGCAGCTCTGGAACACATAGACTACTCAAGTGCTCCCAACTAATTAAATGCAACAACCCCTTATAATCAGTTACTTTGCTGCCCTTCATCCAACCTTCCAGTGCACGTGAGTACAGATTCACACACTCCATCCAAGTCTCAGACTCTTTCTTCTTGGAGTTCCTAAACTGCAGTCTATACTGTTCTGGAGTAAGTCCATACCTGAGACAGAGGGCCTCCTTCATATTGGGATAGGTCATGGTACCTGCTAATTCTAAGGGCTCTAGAGCACTCCTCCCAGAAGCCTCAAAATATTTCCACAGGCCCGCCCCCCAATGCTGCACAGGCATACCATTCATTCTCAATGCAATCTCATATGGTGGAGAAGTGTGGCTCAATGGTTAGAGTGGCAGACCTCGATGCAGAGCACTGGTCCGGGACCAGGGTTCGATTCCCGTCACGGCAGGGTCTCGGGCTATAAATTCCGCGGACTGGATATTCTCGCCTCAGTGCCTATTCTAATCATGGGTCCCACGCTGCAACTCTGGGCAATAGCTTGCTTAATCTCCACAACGGCCCCAACAGCGCTGGGATGCCTGGCCTCACCATGGGGGTGCCCAGGAGTGGACACCTCACATGGAAAGCCAGGAAGGGTTCCACAGCGGTATGAGTAAAAGCGCCAGGATGCCCCCGTTGGGGGTGGCAGTGCGCTATACAAGTACAAACACACATTTACATATGAGGTAAACCAGGCATAGATATCCTCACTCCTATTATAATTCTGTACCAAATCCTTGGGGATATATACTTTACCCCCCTGCACTGGCTGTGCACTGCCACCATTGGAACCGGACTCCGCCTGCTTGGCCTTGATATCCAGTTCTCTCATGCTCAACTCATGAGCCAGAAGCAATTTCTTCTCCTCCAAGGCACAGGCATTCTTGCTCTCCTCCGCCGCCTTTTCTTTCTACTTCTAATTGCTTCATTTTCATTCTCATCATTTCCAATTCATGGTTTTTCACTCTTTGATTTTCCTCTAACTCCTCTGGAGTGAGACACCTACTGGAATGGGTGCTGCCAGGCCTTGAGCCTGGGTTGCTCACAGGCAAATCGTGGGGTTCAAAACCATCCTCCCTATATGCATCATTTCCAACTTGGGCCTCCCACCAGGCCTTCAAGCTTTCTGTAGCACATCCTTTCTAGATCTGCTTTTCACAGGGCAACCAAGGTCTTTGCAGAATTGCTTGAGCTCTTCAGCTTTGTATGAATACAGATCCTCAATGGAAAACTCCAATTCTGCCCTCTCACTTGTTGCCTTCTGAGACATGATGCTCTTGAAGAGGTATTCCAAAATAGAACCAAAAATACAGTATGTGGTTGCGTAGTGGTCTGCACTTAAACTAGTGATGTACACCAATTACTGTGGGTCAAGTATAAATACAAGTTCTAATCCTCACCGCTGACCACCAACGTTAGATCTGGGGGTCTCTAGTTGGCCGAGGTAGGTACCACTGTCCAAATAGGGACCCTTACTTCTAGTCAGGGTAAGGGGGATACACTCTTTAGATAACCCCTGCTCACCCCCTTGGTAGCTTGGCACGAGCAGACAGGCTTATCAAAGGCAATGTGTAAAGTATTTGTACCAACACTAACAGTAACACAGTGAAAACACCACCAATGGACTCCACACCAGTGTAGATAAATAAAGTACTTTTATATAAACTACACAAGACCAAAACGACAAAAATCCAACATACACAGCTCAAGAATATGGTTTCAAAAGAGTTCTTAGCTTAGCGGCAAAATAATTCACCTTAGCGTCAATTTTAGCCAACAGTACCTGGTGATGCGATAAAAGTTCTTAGCGGCGCTCAGGCGTCAGTCCTGAGACCCTGGGGAGGCGATGCGACAATCCCGCCGCACGCAGCGGGCGTGGGCGGCGAATCCGGTCTGTAGGGGGAGTGAGGCGATACTTGTATGGATTCCAAGGCGTAGCTTTTCCGGTAGAAATTTACTCGCTAAGGCACGATACGACAAAATTCGGCCCGGTAACGAGCGGGGCGACAATTTCACCAGCGATGATCTGGGTTGGCTCTGCGACGATATTCGCAGCGATAAAATTCTGCCCGCTAATGAGCGGTGCGATGATTTTGGCTGGCTCTGCGATGATGTTCGCAGCGATAAAATTCAGCACGCTAACGAGTGGTGCGATGATCTTGGTTGGCTCTGCGACGATCTCACCCAGCGGCGGAAGGCTCTGCGACGAAGTTCGCAGTGATAAAATTCTGCCCGCTAACGAGCGGAGCGGGGATCTGGGCTGGCTCTGCGACGATGTTCGCAGCGACAAAATTCGGCCCGCTAACGAGCGGGGCGACGATTTCACCAGCGATGATCCAGCTCAGCGGCAGCAGGCTCTGCGACAATGTTCGCAGCGATAAAATTCTGCCCGCTAACAAGCGGAGCAACGGAAATTTTCTCGCTAAGCCGGCTGTGCATGAAAAAGTGTAGATCCTTTGCTTCTTTCTTCTTGGTCAGCTTCCCAACAGCAGGCACAACTTTCAGAGGCCCCACAATTGGCTCAAGCACTCTAGGAAGGGCAGAACTCACTCAGCAGAGTTCAGGGGGAAGCTGGGGGTGAAGTCCTTTTGTTCCTGGGACTTCTTAACAGGAGGCCAGCTCTTCTCAGGCCCTTAGAGATCTCTTCAAGCAAGGGGACGCAGCAACAGCAAAGTCCTTCCCCTCTCCTTGGCAGCAAAGCAACTGCAGGTCAGCCCACAAACACACAGCAGGACAGTCCTTTCTCTTCAGTCTTCCAGCTTTCTCCTTGGCAGAGGTTCCTTCTTGATTCCAGGATGATCTAATTTTCTGTAGTCTGGGTCCCAATACTTATACCCCAAAATCCTTTGTCCTCTGCAGGCAGAGGGGCCTTGGCCTAGTCAGAACCAGTTCTGGCCAGTCCTGGAGCACTCTGTTTACTTGGTTTCTTCTTTCCTTTGAGAGAGAGGGGCAGGGTTGTCAGCCGCCCAGAAGGGGGTGGAGCCAGCATTGTGGAAGGCAGGCACAGCCCTATTCAGGCCCAGGTGCTACTCCTCCCACCCATCTACAGGGGAATTTCCCTATTCAGCCCTGGGCTGTCTCATCCAGCCTCTAGGAGCCACCCCTGTCCCTGTCACTCACAAACCAGACAGTAAATTCACAAACAGGCCAAGGCACACAGAAAGGGCAGAAAAGGAAAACAGCCACCTTCTAAAAGTGCTGTTTTCACACACAGGATTTAAAAAACAGCCTTCCTAAAAGATGTGTTATTAAATTCTGAATTCAGGGATACCAGACTTTAGCTTTCCATCTTGCTCCTATGGGAAGATATGCAGGTAAACATTATACTCGCCATTCCCCATTATAGCCTATGGGCAAGATAGCCATTCAATAGTGAAAAACGAAAATGGCTGTAATTCACTACCAGAGCATGTCACCTACATCAATACAGGCTCTACCTTTCACATACACTGCACCCTGCCCAGGGGGGTACCTAGGGCCTTCCATAGGGGTGTCCAATGTGTACAGAAAGGGAAGGGTTAGGCCTGGCCAGTGTGGACACTGGTCAGGTCAGCATGGCAGTTAGCAACTGCACCCAGGCACTGCAGTGGCAGGCCTGTGACACCATTTTAGGGCTACTCCTGTGGGTGGCACAATCAGTGCTGCAGGCCCACTAGTAGCATTTGAATCACCAGCCCTGGCACACTCAGTGCACTTTACTAGGGGCTGACAGGTGAAACAAAGATGCCAATCAGGGATAACCAATCAATATAACAATTTACCTAGGGAGCACTTGCACTTTGACACTGATCAGCACTGGCAAAGTGCCCAAAGCATCTAAACCGCCAAAAACGAAATCCAGCACAGCGTAAAAAATACAGGAGGTAGAGGCAAAAGGTCAGGGGAAACCACGCCAAAGATGCCAGGTCTAACATATATCATCTTTGAGTTGTTTTGATTACTAGTGCCACTAGCACATTGTCCATTATGTGCAACAACTAAGTGTATAGTAGTAGTAACAAACTTGTAAAAGAAATGTGCTTCATGATTGCCAAATTTTGATAAATATAGCGAGAGCAAAATACAACAAATTAATGATTCTCTAATGTCCAAACGCTACAACATCCCCATATTCAGATGTCTCCATCGGGGAGTACGAGATTCAAACAAAAAACAGGAGAACAGCACACTCATGATTGTAGTAAAGAAGTGCTGACTCCCGGGAAATGAACAAAATAGCAAAAGGCCAGTGTCCCGCTGCCAAACTACGAACATCCCAACCTAATCAGGACGGTAGTAGCGGAGCGTATATCTAAAATCAAAACGCTTACCTACAAATCCGATCGGGTCCGCATATCTGACTCTGGCGGGAGTGTCATCTTCGTCTCTCTGACTGTATTCATACCCAGAAGAGACCAATGTGACGTGTGACGTGGCTACCTTACGTCTCATCACGTGATCAGCGTCACGTTAGAAAGGCTTTGTTTATATCTTCGTCATAGCAACCTCGTCTATTTTAACGTTGTACAGCCTCAAAAGCGGCAAAAATTATGTAGTGTAAGCGGACATTTAAAATAAAATAAAGTTGTTGAAATACAGGGTATTTAGAGCGTTTGAAAAGAACATGCACGCACATAATTGAAAATTTAAAACATCGCAAGAAATATATCATAGTGTATATTTTGTAAACGGATATCTGCCATAAGTTTCAGTTGTTGCAACAGGGAAATTTTGAAAGTGACCACGTACCCGTATAAATGTGTAGCAAATTGTATCATTGTTCTCTATGGAATAAAACAGATTCCAAAGGACCCATCATTTTATGGTAATGGGGTTTATCAATAACCACCCACCTGAAGTCTAGTTCAGTGTGTCCTGCATCGAGGAAATGTCTCGTCAATTTGGTATTAGACTTTTTACATTTGATGGCACTTTTATGTTCAATCATTCTAGTTTTGACTCACCCTCGGGTGAGTGAGGGTTTTCGTCCATAACTTGGTTGTGCCCAAACTTTGTTCAAAAACTTGCTACCCTATACATAGTGTGAGTTGTGACTAATTGGTAAATAGGCTTTAGTAGCAATATTCTACCTCAGACCCTCTTGTGTGTGATACAAAAAAAAGTACTTCCCCATCTTTAAACATATCTCTTATTCTACCAAGGAACTGCATGAGCTACAGACATCTTTCCATACTTTCCAACTATACCTTCAAAATACTAGAGTGTATCGTAGGACATAGCTATATTTTCAGGTGCAAAAGGTATGCCGAACACAGACGTATAGATTTAGACCTAGGTTTACAAAATGTGGACATTAAATGGTTTACACAGAGAAGATAGAAGATGCACCAATTGCATCTTCCACACCCTGACCTCATGATTGTGCATTGTGGTGGAAATGACCTAGGCACATTGACTGGGGTAGGTTTGGAAATGCTTATGAAGGACACCTTTTCACACCTCAGCTCAGCACCATGTGACTCTGGGCAATAGCTCACTTAATAGCTCACATAATTTCCACGCCCGCCTCGAGGGCCTTCAGACCTATAGGGGTGAGTAGTTTGCGCTTTACAAATACCGTATTGATTTGATACGCGCAAATTTACCTTCGCACTCCCTGTATAACACCCCTAAGCACCATACACAAGTTACAATGTTCAAAACAAAAGTTCCTCCGAGTAGGTATAACTACATGTTGACACTACTTGACAGATGTGGCACAGCGGCCAGAGCACATGACTTCACAGCATATGACACACAGTTTGGACTCACGCTTTCATACCCGACACCAGCAGCATCTCAGCTTAGCACCATGAGACCACCGTTCCCTTTAAGGCATGGCGCGCGTGCGCACTGTCCCTGACATCAGCGCGCACTGCCGGATGTGGAGCGCGCACAACGCAACCAGGACGTCCCGCAGCCGGAGAGAGGCAGAGGCGCCTCCGCTTTACGAAGCGGGCGGTGTGAAAGGCAGGCACTTTTCCTCTGGTGCCGGAGAGGAGTCGTCCAGAGTGCAGGTAAGGGGGCTTGTGGGGGCTTGAGGGGGCTTGAGGGCTTGTGGCGGCTTGGGGGGGGCTTGGGGCGGCTTGTGGCGGCGTGTGGCTGCAGAGTGCGGGCTGATTGTGGCCTTTTGTTTAAGTATTGATGGTAATCAGAGCCCCTTAATGGGCTGTGATTACCATCAATACTTAAACAAGAGGCCACAATCGTCCCCGCGCTTTACTAACAAAAGAGTAGAGTCCGTTTAAAAACACAGCGTGTACCAAAGTACACGCTGTGTTTTTAAACTGGCTCTACTCTTTTGTTAGCAAAGCGCGGTGCGGGGACGATTGTGGCCTCTTGTTTAAGTATTGATGGTAATCACAGCCGTGAAGGGGCTCTGATTACCATCAATACTTAAACAAAAGGCCACAATCGTCCCCGCACCGCGCTTTACTAACAAAAGAGTAAAGCCAGTTTAAAAACACAGCGTGTACTTTCAGACAGTACGCGCTGTATTTCGAAACTGGCTCTACTCTTTTTGTTAGTAAAGCGCGGTGCGGGGATTATTTCAGGCATAAACTTTGGGGCCAGAGTTCCAGCCTCGAGGTCGCGTCCACATCCTGTGATTGTGGGCAAATCACTTAATCTCCCTCACAAAAAGTATTTCTTAGAAGTAGTAGTACAATAGCATTGCCTTCTCCTCCACCATTGAGTACACAACAAAGTCATTGAAGGAATTCTTCCTAAATGCTGTGGCTGCGTGAGCAGTAAATGGCCAATAGCTTAAGCTGTGTTTCGTCTTTGAGTTACTCTGACGTTGAGTATGTAGATAAGGTTTTTCCTTTCCTATTGGTTAGCATGCACTTTATAGAAGTCTACCCACTCTTTATTTTGAGACCAATCAGTGGGATTTCACAGAGGTATTGGAGAAGTACAGAAGGGAAGTCACCAGAGGGTCAGATGTAACCTACGGTGATAGACCAACCACATAGGTAGTACTTATTCCTTCGGCATAAGCAGGAAAGGAAGTCCCTGCTCACCTCATGCCATCGATCATCATTCTCAAATGAGAGGTGTCAGACTGATGGTCATGCTCAGAATAGCAGTCAGATGGAAGGCCGGTAAAATGTTCTCTCTAATGAGATATTTTTTGGAGCACTCATTCACAAAGAAAGGGTCATCTGGAGCTGCGTTAAGATAGAAGTTTTGATACCTTTGATCACTCACGGCAACAGAATTCCCCAAACATTATCACCAGCTAGCCCATTGAAATATACCACTTGAGTGGAGACAGTAGCCCATTGCAGTACCCAAGCAGCTTGCGAGCCAGCAATGTGCCACCTTGCGAAGTGTAAAACAAAATAGTACAGCACACATTCCCAATTCCCCAGTTCTTGGTGAGCCTGTCTTTTCCCTTCTTGGCCTATCACAGGAGCTCCAAGGTTCTAACACTCACTCCTCCTACATCGACAAGCAAACCTTAGGCACTCCAACTAATTCATGCAGATAGATGGGGTAAGTAATCCAGAGACCTGACCTGCAGAGGGAGCTGCACAAAAACTGACAAGCTCCTAACCCCATGGTAATGTCATGTTTGGGTATCTTTTAAAAAGAGCACGATATCATAATAAACCTTCATGATGCTTGGGGGCGGGGGGGAACTAACCTGAAAGGACCTTACATATGCTTTCGAGTTCTAAAATATGCAAAAAAAAATCAGTGGGACAGTAACAGAAAGTAAGTGGGGGCGGAGGGGTAGACGGACAAATGGGGAGGTATAGGGCAGGTTTCAATTATCTAATGTAGCACAGAGGGTTAATATGCCTGCTGCAAAGAACGCATACCATGTATTTTACAAAAACAGTATTTTATGTGCATAGGTCAGTTGGTTACTGCTTTTGTCACATAGATTCTTTTGCTACTCTGCATCTCATAAGAGACAGTCATAATCTAGCACAGTGACCTATAAACTGTCATCAAAGATCTGCTTACACATTGCATGGTACAAATTAGTAACTTATGTTTTTCCCTGTCTTTCATTATCCTGATGCTGCTAAAGGGGTTTATTTGGGTGGAAATACATTTTTATTGTTAAAGTCAATGCTACCCACTGTGTTATGTTCCGAATCCTGAATTTGTGCTTTTCCAGACAAGCACTCTTTAAAAATGCCTACCTGTATGAATGACATATGACTCCTACACCTTGTAGTCCCCTTTGTTTGTAGCATTTTCTCTACACTGATTTACACACATGATTCATTGTCTCTGTGTGTGTGATGTAAAGTGCTCTGACATCCTACAATGGAATGAGACAGTGGTTCCCAAACTGGGGTCCACGGACCCCCAGAGGTCCATGACACATTCCCAGGGGGGGCCGCAGGCAGCAGTTTTAAAAGCAATGCAAAGTTCCTTGTATAAACAGCAGTTTTTGGGCAGCAATAAAAGGGTCAAGATAACTCCAGTGATTAATGTACCTGCTGCAGAGATAGGGGGTTTGTCCAGTGGCAGCTTTGAGCTCAAGTTAAGAATATTTATTAAAATCTTATGATGGTACCACCGTTTAAGTCTTGTGCTTTTCTAAACTTGAAGTGTACTTGCCTGTGTAACCAATTAATGTCATGGCGTGTTTATCCAATTTGGAAACTGCCGTTAAGACACTTATTGTGGCACTGTATGTGTGAAAATGCACCATCTTTTCACTTTTTTAAGTAAACGTTCTGAGTGACATTTGGCGCCGCGCACACGCGTGGTCTGGTTCCTGGCGCACAGTGCCATGGTTGCAGCGCACGGAGACCCTCCACTGACGCACACAGAGGAAATAAATTAGAGGGAACATTGCATGAGACTCTAGACAATACCTCACATATTTTCCGTACCCCAGGACTTTTAAACCAGTAAGAGTCAGTAGTTCGTCCGAGTAGGTATAAACACATGCTGACACTATTTCCACAGGTGTGCTGCAGCGGCCAGGGCACATGACTTCACACCATAAGACACACAGTTTAGGCTCACGCTTTCATCTCCGACTCCCGCAGCAGCTTACCTTAGCAGCATCAGACTACGCAATACCTCACTTAATTTCCGTACCCAGCATTTTCAGACCGGTATGTATGAGTAGTTTGCTTCGCACCCCCTCTATAGCACACCCTAAACACCCCACAGAGGTTACAGTGCTCCTACCCTCCTCTTTCCCACATTTTCCCCCCTTTTTCCCCCTTACTCACTTCAATGGAATCACAAAATGGCGGTCAACACTTCCTCCTTCCATGAGACTCTAGACCAGAGGTCTTCAAACTTTTGGGTGCCGAGACCCCCCTGTCAACATTTTCAGTCGTAAGGACCCCCTCCTGACAAACATTTCTAAACCTGTAGGCAGGGCTACTGGAATTATGAGGCAAGTCAGGAACAAATTACACGACAGGCTTGACTAAATTGTGTGGGAAGAAAATGTAAATAATGTCATGTGATGCTGCGTTATTTTGGGATAGAATTGCTTCATTATTCTGACATTTTTTGTACACAGTAACACTGAGGAAAGATTTCACCCCATCAATACTAGTTTATAACCAAAATACAGCAATTAACATCAGAAAGATGTCTAGTCAACCTTTGTGATGGGCCTTCCACTCCACAGGAATTCGCGCTGCCTCGTTAGAAGCTCACCTGGCCCAGGCCAGGAGCAGCAAGGGTCCCTTAAAACCCTGGCGGTCTTGTGCAGAGTTAAGAAATGTACCCATGCTGCTTTCCTCTCACCCCTCCTTTCCATCCTTCTCTCCTCTCCTCTCCCAATCCCGGATCCCTCTCTCACTTTGCAGGCCATTTTCTTTCACCCCTTTTTACAACTTCTGAACTCTCCCCATTCAACTTCTCACTTCACCCTTAATCACCTCTTGCCATTCTGTCTTTTCACTGCCCTCATCTCTAACAGTGTCTCGCATTTATCTCATGGCCTCTCTGGCCCTGTCACCTCCCGTGCCCATGTGCACTTCTCATTCACCTCAAGTCTCTCCATTCAAATTGTCTATTTGTATCTTACACCTCTCCAGTTCCCCATTCATCTTTCACATCTCTCCTTTGTTCTTCCACACCTTCTTCAACCAATGTCCCTCTCCCCTGTTACCTCAGCACCAGTGCTTAATTTGAGCAGGTGGTTTCCGGTGCTCCGCACTAGCACCTAATTGTGCACACTGGCACTATGACCGTCTGCCACATGGTGGCTCTGTCTGTGTAATTTAGAGATGAGCAGAACAGCTGTTTATTAATTCAATATACATTAAAAACTATAAACTCCTGACATCCATGCCATTCTTATAGCCTTGGGGGCTTGAAATTGTCAAACTTATACAAGTGTTATGATTGGTAGACACACAGTTTAGGCTCACGCTTTCATCTCCGACTCCCGCAGCAGCTTACCTTAGCAGCATCAGACTACGCAATACCGCACTTAATTTCCGTACCCAGCATTTTCAGACCGGTATGTATGAGTAGTTTGCTTCGCACCCCCTCTATAGCACACCCTAAACACCCCACAGAGGTTACAGTGCTCCTACCCTCCTCTTTCCCACATTTTCCCCCCTTTTTCCCCCTTACTCACTTCAATGGAATCACAAAATGGTGGTCAACACTTCCTCCTTCCATGAGACTCTAGACCAGAGGTCTTCAAACTTTTGGGTGCCGAGACCCCCCTGTCAACATTTTCAGTCGTAAGGACCCCCTCCTGACAAACATTTCTAAACCTGTAGGCAGGGCTACTGGAATTATGAGTCAGGTGAGGACCAAATTACACGACAGGCTTGACTAAACTGTCTGTGACACCAGGCAAACCCTGGTGCTGATGGACAGTACAATGTAAATAATGCTCCCCTCGCCCTGGGAGATGACTCAAAATAAAGAAAGAAAACTGTTTGGTGCAGGAATGCGTCATGTTGATGCAACTCTGCACCAAAGAGCAATATGCATTGGCAGGAACCGCCATGATGGCGGTTCATGCCAATGCTTTAGAAATGACCAACAGCTTGGCAGTCATTTATAAATTCGGCAGTCAAGACCTCCACCAGGGCGATGGAGGGATTTACTACATTACCCTAGTGAAACAACGGCCCGAACGCCAAAATATAAATCAGGCCAGAAGTGTTTTCGCTAAATGTATACACTTCAAGGATATGAAGTCTAAGAAGCTGGAACAGCATGCGATGAGAATTAACATATTTTGGACGAGATGATGGTAGAAAATGGTACCATTTTTTCAAATAGTAGGATGGTCAACTCCTGTGCTTTTTGGGTGGTTTGTCCTGTTGCCTGCGATGAGCTAATGCAGGATGCCAAATGTCCTGCTGGTTGTTCCCCAAAGACACCTGCCTGCCAGGACACCTTGACAATAACAAAAAACTGCTGTCCCATGATTATTTCTATTATTTCCTCAACAATAGGCGGGGGACCCATATAGTCCTGAGGAGGCGACAGTTGCCGGCCCGAAACACAAAGTATGGATATTGGTATCATTTTGAGATAGAGAAATGAAAATATAAAAACAGATTTACAGCTATCTTGAGTAGTGCTATTAAAAATGCAAGGTCAAGCACGCATAAGTGATCCAAAAGTAATTAATAGACTATTGTTAACGAAATATTAGATGTAATCTATACCTCATGGGCCAGCAGTTTTTTGTTATTATTGATTTGCCCAAGGCCTAGAGGGTTATTTGGGCTTCCCTCCCTGTTATGTACATGCTGCATGGCAGTGTGTTCACATCTCACTATTCCAGCTATCTATGAACTATGAAAGAGATGCCCCGTTGGTGGTTGAGAGGGAGGAGCTGTAGCACGTGCTGGTGGTACTGCACAACAAAGCTTCAGGGACTGGCTCACCTTCACAGACGCTAATAGGGAATGCGGAGACCTGCAGTTAAACAACCCTGAATATGTGACTAAAAAACGTGCTGAGAGAATAGACTTGCAAAATGGCCATGGTGGTTATTTCATCAATTTGGACTCCTCCAAGGTGCATGCACATTGTCAGCTATGCGGGAAGCGGCGGAGGTAGAGTATGATTTGTCCCAGATCAAACAATTTAGAAACGAGGTAGACATAAGCTTCAAATGCAATACTACTCGTTCCAACAACTATTACGTTACTACAATATTACATTTTGGTGAATAGACTATGAGAGTCTCCCTTATCAAGTCCCACAAAAATGATGCCGGAGGAACAAGCTCAACAGGAATTTGCTGAAGAGCACCGAATGTATCCAAATGAGAAGGCTTGGTTTCAAATCCAAGTGTCCTAGCTCCACAGTTTCCGACTAGCCCACTAGACCACCACTGAGATGGCAGTGATTCTGAAGGAAAGGCCAATGGACCACGTAGCCAGGGAAATGTCACTGTACTATGGGACCTACCCAGATTTCAGTAAATCAGTACATTTTATTTGATTCAGACCTCAACTGAGATCAACAAATTCAAAGATAAAATTGTTATTATTGAATTTAAAATGATTCGATGATAAAGCTTTTGCTTTTAAAACACACTATGAAATGGAGCAGTAACAATGTTCTATTACCTACCCATACACCATTTTGCTTTAAGACACACTATAAAATGGAGCAGTAACAATGTTTTATCGCCTACCCATACTACAATCTATTAAGATAAGATAAAAACTTCTGATTAACTTTAGAACAGCTTCAGAAAACTTTTTAAAAACGCATACAGGTTATGGCTTACAAATTCATTGACTGGGGAGTTACACAACATAATTAAATCTTGGGCCAAAAATGCATTATACTTTAATTGAATTGGAATTATATATCGACGTCGTGCCGCTACTATACTTGCATTAGGACAGATTAGTAAAACGTGAACCAAATCTTGTCGGCCACCTTTACATAACTCACATATGCCTCTGGGATTATTTGTACCTTCCCAGCTAGCTAAGAATGTTGCCAGAGGGAGTATACCCAAACGTAAGATTTATATTTTAGTATTTATTTCCAGCTTAGTGGTAAAGTAAGAATTAGATTCTAATTTAGTAATGATGTCTGCCCACTTCGGTGAATAGCCCACAGTGATAGGGGTCCTGGAAAGGTTTTTTTTTATAGCACTTGATGCCTGTATTGTGCTTACTTCTAAGTACCCATCCCAAAATACGTTCTATACAGAATAAAGACAGATGTAGATTGTGGAACCTTTTCTTTACGTGCACGGGCAGTAGGTGGTTAAAGGGCAGTATCTATTGTTGTTTACCATTGGTGTTTCAATTTTCAGGCCGGTTCATTTCATTTGATTTATGGAGGTATTGATTTTTTAAACTTCTCTCTCCAGGCGTGCCAATAGTCAGTGATACTCTAGGATTTATTAAAGGGGTTGAAAGTCAAGTTCAGTATGACACAGTAAATGGACTTGACACGCTGCACAGATGACTGTGTTACCTTTTAAAGAGTCTGCTTTAGAAGAGAGTATTACGGAATTAAATCTCAAAAATAGGCCCTGCAATTTATAATCCACCCTGGTAACCAACAAATGTCTTCTGGTGTGTCTGCACACGTAAAGTTTTCTGCGCATGCAAAATGACTACATGTGGTCTCAAAGCTAGAACAGCCCCATCCCAGATGTGAAAGGATTAACTGCCCACAGCTTTCAATGTCTTTCTGATCTGCTTGATAATGTAGCTCCACACCTATTCGTTTATCTGTAATGATCTATCATTTTGTAATTTCTAAACCTTTGAAATTATTTCTGGTAGTATCTATACATTTTACTTCATCTGTAACTTCCACGTAACAAAATATTTCTACTGTAAAGCTCTCAAACACATTTGGGTAATATCCATGCTATAAATATATAACTAACTAACTACCTAAATAAAATAAAAATGAATGGCTGACCACGCTTTCAAAACGTAGGACCTGCGACGATCAAAAATCCAGAGATTTTTATTGCCTCTGGTGTCAGGTTTGTCTCTGCTAAGTGTAATGGCCGCCAGCACTGTATTTCACCCCTAGGAGGCTTGCAAGATTCAGAGAAGGGCACGGAGCTGGCGCCGCGTGGGATGAAGGTCTCGCCCAAAGGGCACGGCCCACTGCAGTAGGTAAATAGGGCGACCCCGCCTCTTTCGATGCCGCGTAGGCCGCTGGACGCCTCTGGCGGGCTGTGGAGGGAAAAGGAGCCGAAAGGGAGGCAAAAGTTCCCACTCTTTCCCGACGGCCTCCCTCCAACCGCTGCTCGAGGCTCCCTCCCTTTGAGACAGCCGAAATCGTTTTCATTCAAGAGCCGGCGTGACAGCATTCCTTACCCCACACGGACATGCGGCTCCGAGACGCCAGTTACCCGCCTTCCCTCTCCCTCCACCTCTTGTTATCCTCCCGCCCTCGTACACCTACCCTCCATAGACATACTTTTCTCCACCCATCCCTTCTTCTCTTGCGTTTTCTCTGTGCTCTATTTAATTCAATTGTCTTTCATTGACAGAGCTGAGCTATTAGTTCATTATGCATTGTATGGGCAGGTGCCTATTAAACGCAGGAACGTGGCTATCAATGGTGCAGCAAGTACAGTGGCACCGGGGCCAAGAGGACCCCAACTATAGCTTTTATATTAATAATAAAAGGGGATTGGGGACTCATCTTAATTTAGGGCCAGCGCACCTTTGCAAAGCACGGTTTAAACGTAACAGATTCTGCACAAACAAACGGGACCTTTTCTAGACAAGTTACTTTAAGACTGTGGCGCTATCAGTCACATGCCAGGGTAGGGCTGCAGAGTCATGGCTATCAATGGTGCAGCAAGTGCCGTAGCACCGGAGCCCTGGCACCCCAAATATGGTACTGGAACAATTTTCAGAGTAAGGGTGCTGGCACATCAATAGAGTATTTAAGATTTCCGACACAAAATCCTGAGTTTCTGAGTAATAAAGTTCAAACTATTCAAAAAGAGCGTACATAGAAAGCGTTTTATTGCTTTATTAACCTAGGATGGTCTCTTAAAGTCTCATCTTTTTGGCAACTGATAGAGATCTCAGGGGCACATTTACAAGCCCCTATCGCCACCACAACGTCACTTTTAGTGACGTGGTGGCATAGGTGCTTCGCCTTATTTACAAGGTGGCGTTAAGCCACTTAATGTGGCTAAACACCGTCATGTAAATAAAGCCCCCTTTCACGCTATACTTAGGGAGAAAGGGGAGGGCAATGGATGTTGCAGTAGGCATTCCACTGCAACACCCATTGATTTTGACGCTGCCAGAAAATACCTGGTCTTAAACAGGCGAAAGGAGGAGAAATGCTTTATTTCTCTGTGTTTTTGCTGTTTCTATGTGTGCTGCGTTGTGCAGTACACATAGAAACAGCAAATTGCTGCCATTGATTGTTTATGTGCAGGAAGGTGACCCTTCCTGCAAAACCAATCAAATAAAAAAATGACACATTGCAACTTCTATTATTTTCCTTTGTGATGGGGTATCTTTCTGTGCTCCTTATTCCTTTTGAGTTTCAGAAAACCCACATTCTTCTTCTTTCACCCTCTTCGAGAGTTAGAGTGGTATTTTTTGTCTTTTCTTGTCGTTGTAAATGCGGGCTTGCTCGTTTCGAAGAGCCTCTTTCTATGGTTATGTTATCCGACTTTCTGCACTGCGAGGTATTTTTAAAATTTTCCTTCTTGCATCAGCGAGTCTGGTTACTTGCTGTATTACAATTTTCCTGTTAATTTCCGGGTCGCAGCCAAATCTATGGTAGTTTTCGAGATTCCTGCGTTGCCGAATATTTTAAAAAAAAAGCCTTTTCTTACATCAGCGAGTCTGGTTTTTCGCTGTATTACCGCCGTCCTGCTCGTTTCCGGATCGGAGCAAAATACCACTCTAACTCTCGAAGAGGGTGAAAGAAGAAGAATGTGGGTTTTCTGAAACTCAAAAGGAATAAGGAGCACAGAAAGATACCCCATCACAAAGGAAAATAATTGAAGTGTGAGACAAAAGTATGTGGTCTTGATAAAGATGGCATTATCATTCTGAAACCATCGAAACGCGTCGACGCTGTGGATAGCGCAATCAGAGAACTAATACAGATCACGTATATACAGATTTGTAAATGTATAATGTACTGTATTTCTAAAAATTGAATCTGATGTGCACTCGTAAAGAGGAGTATTTGAATCTTACAATTTGTGTTTTGTCTCCACGTTATGCTGGTCATAATGGTGTTACATATTTTTATGTGATTGTAATTCAACTGTATTGTATTTTAGGAGGTTTTTAACAATTTTGATGTTTATGATATGTTAAATGAATTTGTATGATCTACAAGAATGAATATGTTTTTATAAAATAAAGAAAAAAAAATTTTTCCCTAAGAAAACTTTCTTTTTGACATAATACTTTATGCTCTGTTAATTGGTGGATCAAGGGAATATCCTCTTTCATTTGTGCTTAGTTTAGAGCCAGGGCAGGGTGAAATACAGGACAGCACCATATTCTTGTAAATATGGTGCATCCCTGCGTTTCTGAAGTGGCGGAGTGTGGCGTAAAGCCAGGAAGGCTAATGCAGCACTCTGTCACTTCATTGTAAATATGCTCCTCAGTATGTTTTCAGTTTGTCACACATTCCTCTGTGACTCTAAACATGTCTAAATTCATCAGCCTTTGAAGAATAATGTGTTATGATTATAATAAATCATATTGATTACATTGCCAGGAAAAAAGTTCAGCTATCGGAAATGAACTCGGTAGAAACAGTGATACTCAGAATTAAGGATCCAGATTACACACACATGGTGCTTATACATTTGATGCTGTATGGTAGAGCAAGGCAGTCAAAGTTGTCTTTTGAGACTTTTATGACAGCACTCACCAATTTATTTCAGCAAACATTATGAGTATAGCGCCGAGGTACCCGTTGGGTGTTTGTTGCGCTTTTATAAATGCTGCATACAATACAATACAATACAATACAATACTTCTGAACGTTGGCATAATCTGATGCGATGTTAAAGAAAGATTTTATTTGCCTTTGGCCTCTCTGTTCAGGTAAAATGGCCACTCTTCAAGGTTCTGCCCTGTGAGCCTATGATGAGCAATTGGTTTCTTTTGCTACAATACACTGCAGTTGCTTTAGTTCTGAAAATACCCAATTCACTCATATTTCTGTATTTTCCGGGTACACTCGAAGATCTGCTCAAATATCCAGATATACTAAGACATTTGCATCAGATAACACCCCACAATATCTGTAGAAGAGGGACACGTGAATTACTCTGTTAAAAAGAAAATGTAAAGCAGCTGGAATGGCTTGGAAACAGGACTAATACTCTGATGGCACACAGATCATTGTTTCTTTTAACAATGATGTGGAAAGTACTTCAGTACTTGCCTCTCAGGGGTCACACTTTGATGAGGAATAACTCTCAGTCCCAATGTTGACAAAACTGAAGTCGTAATACTGGGACATCATTGGATTTCCTATCATCCATCTGAATATGAAAGGAAATCAGTGGTTTCTCACCAAAACTCGCTTCACTTAATGGAGGCTGCAGCGGGTGCATTAAAGGTGTGCCAAAGGCAAGCCCATCTGCGCTCTTTCCATGCCTACTGACAAGACCTTAGTCCTCCTACCACCCAACTCACTCCCATCGCCACTCCACTGCGACCCTCTGCATCCTGAATTCCTGAATCCTGGTTGCATCTCCCAGCACTGCTGCTGTACCTCGCTGCTCAACACTGAAGGTGTGTTCTCCTGGTCCACCTGCCTTTTCATGTGCCCCCCCATGCATCTCACTCACCCAACACACTCATCACACAACTACACGCACCGACCCACACTACACCTCACGCCTCCGTGTCCGGCATACTTCACAACATTCGCTTCCTCACTAAACATGCCACCAAAATTTGCAATCTGCAACACGACCACTCACCAAACCTGCTCTTCCTGATTGAAACCTGACTAATTCCTTCCTCAGGCCCCCGTCCTTGCCACAGCAATCCCTTCGATTGAAAGATTGCAAGAAAGGACAGGACAAACAAGCCTTGAGGCAAAATCACTATCTTCTTCAAAGAATCCATCCAAAGCACCACCACCTAGAAAAGTACCACCAGCAACATGGAACACTTGACGTTCAAACTACTCATTACTGCCAAATACACCCTGAGCTGTACCCTCATCTACTATCCTCCCAGACCATGTGGCAACTTCAGTAGCACCATTGCAGACTTTGTCATCCCCTAATCCTCAACACTGTGCCTTCATTCTCCTCAGTGACCTCAGCTACCACCTAGAGGACCTAACAGATTGCAACATAGGCAACCTTCTCAAGGACTTGTGCATCCACGGACTCACGAAGGTTCCGGACACACCGCCAGACACCTACTGGACCCAATCTTCACCAGCTTCAGCAACATCACAGTAGATAAGCCCACACCAATCACCTGTTCTGACCACACCCTCATCAACTGCAGCACACCCATCCCACACCACAGAAGAAATACCATCACCAAATCTTCACAATGGGACTGGAATAAGATTTCAGAAGCGTCTTGATCTTCTGAACTCCTACACTAATGACCTGGACACAACAACAGCCTGCACAAATTCTGAGCCACCAAACGCTCCATGCTCACCAACCAAATTGAAAGTGATCCAGCGCAAAAACCCTGGTAACGGGGGAAACAACCCGTACCGATATCCTCCCTGCGTCACAAACCTGACGTCACACTAGCTCATTCACACATGCAGTCGTTGGTGGGGCCCATAACACCAACACTCACACGTCTCTTCCACCGGTCAGCACACACAGGAGGGATGAGTAATTCAAGTGCTGGACATGTGGGGGGAACACCTTATAACCTATAGGGAGGAAAAAGTAATTTACAAAATATACATTAACACCCTTCGCCTATCAAGGCACTCCTCCCACTTGGTCAATGGACCAATTAGTTGAATTGGTTGATGGTGATTTAGAACCAGCTAAAACATATTTTAAGACTTCAGAATCTTTCTAAATAAAACTCACAACTCATAATTTCTCGTTAATCAATAATTGTTTATCTAAAATTTCCTAATGATTTAAATTCGCATTTGTCTCGTCAAAGTTTAGAAAGTTTTATATCGCAGAACATCATATTTACCTAATCTGGCTATTTGGAGTCCTCTAAATCATTGGCTCTGCATAATCAAATTTTGTTGTAAATCATCCGAGAGCAGGCCAAAGCTCAAAGGTTCTTTGCTCAGCACGTTACAGTCCCAAAGATCAGCAAAGGACCAAAGACGTGCAAGCATCTATCATTGCCCGTGGATTTAGGAAAAGTTCGCAGTCATCAGATGATCGGGCAACATCCGGACCCTCAAGGATTCAGGAGAACGCGCAAAACGTAGCAAGGCAACGCAAAGCAACGTGACCACCCTCTCTATTCTACCACTCCTTTTTATAATACAATGAAGTAAAGAAGATACAATTTAGTATTTTAGAACAGTCGTGATTGGCTGGTTGAGATCGTCCGATGCAAGTTTAAGGATCTCAGTACAGTTCGAGGGGTGAGGTCACTGGTTAGTCCAAGAGTCAGCTTGTTCCGGTTTATTGTAAGGTAACATTGTTCTCCTGTCTTGGCAGGCCTCCCACTTTCTGGCCTTGTTCGGGTACATGGTGAACAAAGGTCGTGACGAGGTTTAGGAGATTTCTCGTGCACGCGTAGCTCACTCCGCGCCTCATGGAACAGTGGCCACTTCGTCGTGTGGTGTCAGCGGCCATCTTAGATTTAGGCCCAAATGCCAACTTAAGCGAAACAAACACAAAATTAATTAATACATAGAAATAATTAATCTAATGTTAACCCCTTACTAATCCCTCTATGTGCTTGCATTTATCTAGCATATAGCAACATTTAAAGCCATTATATTCACATTTTCGGTCCTCCTCATGGGGCAACATCACAAAAGTAACATATATCATGCAGTATTCTATTACCGCATATACTACTGTTAATATGCGTGGAGATGTTAGGTTTAAAGATTATTTAGTCATGCAAAATGCAAATCCCACGTGTAATTCGAACATTAATAATGTTGGTTAATATACATGCAAACTCGTTTAATAATATTATGGTTAATAGATTATATAATTAGTATTTTCATGCAGAATAGAGGAGATATACACAATTTTGTACTACCCGCTCCATCAAGCCCCCCTTTGGTGATTTTATCACCACACTATTAAAATTTTGTATCAATTTGTCATGAAAATGAAATTAATTCCTCATATTAGTTCACATTTCTGTTTCCCCAATTTCTTCTCTGCTTGCTGTTTTATACATACTATCTTTCATCTCTTCTAATTCTACTGCTTCAAATTCCCTCTCTTGTCTCTTATTCTGGTGCCGATTCCGATCCGTTAAAAATAATTTGCGTACGACCCGTATCCGTATTTTTTTACGTACGAGTCGAACAAGTACCGGACAAACGGGCAAGTACGATTCGTCAGTGAAAAATAACTACGAATAGCGTCGGGAAAAGTCTACGAGAGTGCGTCGGAAAGTTTTCACGTCCGAATATCGTCGGGAAAAGTGTACGAGAGTGAGCCGGACATTTTTACGTGCAAATCGTAAAACACAAGTCCGAGCGCGCAAGTATGATCCCGACCGTCCGTTCGAATACACAATCGCACGTAAAAAGGCCCGTACGGAGCCAACGCAGTAGCACACATGTACACGGGTAAACTCATGCCCGTGTACAAGCCGTACAGCCCCCCACCCCCAAATATGTCAGCACCGTACACCACCCTGTCCGCACTGTACCCCAGCCCCGCAACTGTACGCGCCGTAACCCCCCCATGTACGCGCCATACCCCCCATGTACATGCCTTACCCCCCGTCCGCACTGTACCCCAGCCCCGCACCTGTACGCGCCGTACCCCCCTCATGTACGCGCCGTACCCCCCCTGTAGGCGCATCACCCCCACATGTACGCGCCGTACCTCCGCATGTACGCGCCGTACCCCAGGGCTGCACGTGTACGCACCGTCCCCCCACCGCATGTACGTGCTCTCCCCCCATGTACGCGCCCCCCATGTACGCGCCTTCCCTCCCATGTACGCGCCATACCTCCGCATGTATGCGCCATACCCCAGGGCCGCACCTGTACGCACCGAACCTCCACCGCATGTACGCGCTGCACTCCAACACCGTACCCCAGCACCCTCACCCATTATTATGTATGGATCGTACCTACGCGAAAAAGACTCTTACAGAACCAGGACACTGTAAAACAGCACAAGGAGGGTCAATTCGACTCGCACAACACCACAAAACAAGTCTACATGACAAAATACATCTCAATGACTGACCTGGCACATCCAAACAGGCAAACAGAGGCCCCAAATCACAACCACCTCTTATAACACACCCACCAAAATTCAAACACAGCCACACCCAAAAATGGACCAATAAAAAGGGCCCACACACACAACCCATGAGCCTTTGCAACAGACCCACTACTGCCAGACCCCACTGAGAAACAACTCCACTGAGAAACAACTCCACATTACTCATACCTCCACTACACCTTCACTCACACACCTTCACACAACCTCCTCCACAAACATCCCCCTCTTCACATTCACACACACACCATCACATTCACACCCACACACCCACAACCATCCACACCCACACCCCACACCATGCCCACAGACAAGAATCCAAAGTTCACAACGGCGGAGCTGGACCTCCTTGTCAACGAAGTCATCAGAGTCGAGCCACAGCTGTTTGAAACATTGGTCAGACAGACCAGCACAGCTGAAAAATCTGCCATGTGGCAGAGGATTGTCGATAAGGTGAATGCTGTTGCGCCCATCTGAAGGACCAGGCATGAATGCCAAGCCAGGTGGTAAGATATGCGCAGGGCGGTCAAGAGGAAAATGAATGAAGAATATGCCCAGACTAACATCACTGGAGGTGGGCCGCCCCGCAGACCCGTACACTACCATCCCTGGGAGGAGAAGGTGATGGCCCTGCTACCGCCGGTGTGAGTACACGGAGTCGAAGGAGTCGCAGAGCCTGGTGAGTACACAAACAACTTACGTAACATGGGGGCTATGGGGTCCACACCACATATACATCAAATGCACGCAACTTCCCCCAAGCACTCACCGCACACAACCACACTAAAAAACCACGCTCATGCCACTAACATCTCCATGCACCCTTCACAAATCAAGGCAAGGCCATGTCCAAGGCTACAAAAACCACAAACACAAGACTGGATGTCCGGGAGGCTGGGAGGGTGGGCCCCACGCAACACATTGTGAAAATGAGACGCAGACACCAATGCCCTCAGCCCATATGGCATAGATACATACACATGCACAATGCACAGGGACTGGCAAAGTACTGACAAGGTAGCTGACACTTGGCCCTGCTGTATGCAGCACAAGGCCCTCCTGGGACCACTGTACACTCAAACACCAACTCCACAAGCACAGGTATCTAGCACAGGAACTCACACTCACTGTCATGCCAGCATGCACCATGAGGGGACAGACACATCACCTGGGAGACCCAATGACAATCACACTACACACAACAGCAGGCCCGGTCACAACCCCCCCCCTCCTAACACAAGCACACACCCCCGGGGCAGGCAACGGATTTACACACTCCCACAATGGACATGTGACACAACAAGACCGATCCAGAGCCAAATAAGCATCAGAGCCAACAACCTACAGGTCAAACACTCAGGAGAACATCCCAATCTGTCCCCCGCAACATACCCATCCCCAAGTGGACATTGAGAGGAATGCTAGGCACATCCAACTACCTGGAGGAACTGTGTCAACTTGAATATGTATCAAACATAGATGTCGCATGAAACACCATTAACATTGTCTCTCTCTCACACACAGGGCAACGTCGTCGATCTCCCCCCAACACTGGGGGGGAAGAATCACAGTCCCAGGCTCCGCGTGAAGACGATCCCACCGGCAGCGACGACTCTCACCACTCCGTGGATGACCCCGACCAACCTGGACCCTCTGGTGCCCAAGCCCCTGCACCACCTGCATCAGGTACATCTGTGCCAACCACCACCCCCATTCCTGCCACATCCCAGGACACACCCAGGAGCCCTGCTCACACTGAACAACAGAGCCAGTCTGACCAGGAGGGACAAGGTTCTACGGGCACCCAGGAGGAGGCAGGCAACCCTGCAAATGCCATCCCTCAGGGGTCCCGTAGACCCGATGTGCCCACAAGGGCAGGCCAGGCTCAAGTGGGCAGGGGTGGTGGGAGTGGAGGCAGGCGGAGGCGCGAAACTGACCAGCCAGCTCAGTACACCGGTATGTCACACATACGCAACATCCTGGACTCATACCGGCGTGACACCAGAGGCATCAACCAGGTCGTGTCAAGACTCTCCGAGATGCAGGGGACCCTCGATGAGATTAAGAACCTGCAGGTCGAGCATCATGCCAGTCATCAACAACACCAAGGACGGATGGAGGCAAGACTGGCTGAGCTCCTGGCGGTGCACAGGGACGTGAGCCAATCACTCCGTCAGATCGTCCAAAGCATGGCCAACCCTCCCTGTGCCACCAGGCGTAGACCAGCACCAGACACAGGGAGGGAGGAGGAGGATTCATCTGACGGAGCGTCCCTAGCATCGTCAAGGCCTGCATCTGAGGGTCCCCGGAGGAAGGTGGGTCGTCCACGGAAAAGACCGTGAGAGTCAGCGGACCATCCCCATCTCCCAGGTCACCTGGCCTGGCACCTGTCCCTATGGCGCAACAGCAGCACCTCATCCAATGACATTCTCTGCCACATGGACTTGCTGGTCACAGTCTGACCAATGATGACCAACACTGTGGTCTGGACTCTGATGACTTCCAATGCCAAGGATACCATCTCCCCCTGTGAACTTTGGATTCTATTCCCCCGGTACAGCCCCTAATTGCATCTACCAAACCACTTACCCCACCGCAAATAAATATTTCACTTTGGACATGAGACGTTCCTGTCATTTTGCATTATTCAACGACATATGTGTGTGGAAATGTCAAACTATGCCTGAGTGTTGAACCAACTCCAGCCATCCATACCCTGGGATCAGAGTCTGGTACAGGACACACATGGGTCACAAGGTATCATTCAATGTAGGCATGGAGCACAACACTCACCTGTGATGGCCTCTGGCTGCTGAGGGGGTGCTTGCTAAACTGTGCGGAGAGTCCTATTTGGGAGATCCTCATCAAGGTGTAGAGGTCATGGCTCATGTGGAGGTTCCCGGGGAGGGAGTCCCAGGTATGTGTGGCCAGGTGGGAGAACAATGTCCTGTATGCTGGAGTACGGTGGATGTGAAGAAGGGTGGCCAGGGCAAGGTTGGATGCACGGAGATGGCCCAACGGGATCTAGGATGACAGACGTGCAAGGTTGGTTGGGGTCGGTGTTGTGGGCTGCCTCCTGAGTGTGGGTGGGGAGTGTGGAGGTCACCCTGTAGCAGACAGTGATCCATCGCAGCTATCCATGGTGGACGGTGAGGTGGCTGGGGCGCAGGGTGTTGAATCTGAGGTGTGCAGATGCCCCCTGGAAGTGGACCAGTTTCCTGGGAGTTTGGATGTACTTGCTCCATAGAGGGCAGGGCAGTATTTGACACGGATGTTGTCATGGACCTGGGGGATGGTCTGTCTTTTCTTGGAGTGGATCTATCTGTGGATCATGTGCATAATCCAGAGGGCGTTGCAGCATGAGATACAGATGCTGTGGACTAGCATGGCATATGTGAGCGAGCCAAACATGATGCACACCATCTTGTGTGTGTGGCAACTGGGTGCTTGTGCAGGGCTCTTGCGGGTGGGACACAGGCACTTGACCCAGCTGGAAGGGGACAATCCTTAGATGTTCACCTCAGTCCTGTACAAGTCCAGCCTCAGGTGGCTCGTGTGCAGCCATTCATCAATGGATCTCATGCATACTTGAATGATGGAACTGCCAATGTCTGTGTCTTTGTTGAGGGTGAGGAGCACCTGGCTGTCAATGGCATACGAGCTGATGATGAGGTGCTGTGCGCATGGGATGGTGGAGAGGGGGTCCTGGACACTCTGTAGATTGACATGCTGAGAGATGATACCTGTGCCATGTCCCAGACGATGACACCATACTACATGCTGAAGCCTTGAGTCCCACTCCCATGCCCCTGCTGGGCTACAGAGCCTGTGGGGAGTATTAGGGACGTGACCTGGTTGGTGTGACAGGGCCTGGAAGGCGGGGCAGCGCAGTGTAGGCAGTTGGAGTTGCACACTCAGCATGCAAAGGTGTTGTGTGTGTGCCCAGGGTATGTCTGACAGCAGGCGTTAGATGTGCGTATGGACATAGCTCGGAGTGTGGCTGATACATCAGACTGTAGTGTGATGTGGGTTATGCAAGGACAGGATGGTGGTGCAATGTGCACCTTGCATTTGCTGATGGTCCAGCCTTTGGCACCGCGTGGCGGCAACAGTGGCATAGACAAGCTGAGGACAGCCAAATGAATGGGTGGAGGGAGGAAGTGAGGAGCATCTTGGAGGCGTGTGTGTTGCCAAATCTGGATACTCTGTGGGCCCTTGCTGCAGGGGCCGCAGCAGCAGGCGGCATCTCCTTGCAAAATGACAGAATTTGCACACATAGACTAGGATGTCAGAAGGACAACTGCAACAGGCGCGTGTGTAAAGTAAGGAGTGTCCAGTGTCACATGGCACACCCAGAGACAATGCATGCACAATCACCAAAGAAGCATGACACCGGATCAGGAAACTGAAGGCCGACCTGCGCTCAGGAGACACACCCTCAGCAGCTGTTGATGGCCCATTGTGTGGACCAGCATGCAAAAAACATACACGCCCATGTACTTCATGCCCAATAGGGAGCCTAACCCATGAGCAACTGCATGCATGTTGCTAAACTACACATGGACTCCTATGCATAATCTTCCACAACTATGCCAGATATTGCCGCATGCAAAGTGCCAAGAGACCTGCATTGACAGAGATGAGGCACCTTTGACGAACACCTTTATTACTCAGCCTCACACTAAGGGAAATGCATCAATTGGAACAGACTCACAGGTCATTTGGCTGACCATGTGTGACCTACACTGGACACCCCCTTCAACACACAGATGTATAAATCCTACTGAGCTGGCACACAAGTGAAGGGGTTGAGCCTAACACCCCTTGCTGCACACGGAGAGTCTACAATTCCCCATTGAGCCTCATGTGGGGATGTCCCACACTATGTCCACCATTAGCACCCCGTATGTTCCTGAGGGACGTTATACACACATTGATGCCTTCATCAGAATCCACAAACCATTACAGATGACTGTCAGGAAGGGTGACCATCAATTCATGGGAGCCATGCAACACGTCATGTGGCCCATGGTGAGTCGACATGTATGCATGGTAACACAACATGCACAGGAGCAGTCCCCACATATCACAAACATGTACCACCCACAAAATGCCTTTCTGCACTCCTTACCCCAAATGACTTTTCACCATGTCTGTGCATGTAACTCTGATCCAGTACACGTTACAGTACTCATGAGGAATAGCAGGAGGGCAATGATGACATGAGCAGACGACAGCCGCAAGAACCTGGGGAGGACAGACACACAACAAGTCAGCGAAGAGCTAGTAATCCTCAGACATGTACATGTACTCTACAGGAATGATGTTGTCACCATGCCCTTAATAAATTTAGTGTCCCAGCTAATATGTGTGGAATGACATCATCACTTGAATGACACATCAGAACACACCTCCAAGTCACTTAGCACACAGTCAGCTCGACACACACATTGCAACACATGCCACACAAGGCTCAAAGCGTGCACACTCAGACACAGGGACTCACCATCATGAGTAGAAGTTGCGGAGAAGCTGACTCCGGATGTCCATGTCCTCATCCTCATCCTCATCCTCATCCTCACTTGCCCCGTGCCCGAGCCCTTCATCCTCCACGGGTGGATGATCCTGCTCATCCGGATCAAGGATGAGTGGCACGGCCTTCTCCACTGCCATGTTGTGTAGCATGCAGCACACAATGAAGATTTTGCAGACCTTCACCGGGGCATATGGGAGGGCGCCGCCGGTCTTGTGGAGGCACCGGAATCTGCTCTTCAGGAGTCCAAACGTCCTCTCAATCACGTGCCTCGTCTGCCCATGGGTGTCGTTGTACCGGTGTTCTGCGGCTGTTCTGGGGTTGCGGAGAGGCATCATCAGCCATGGCATGTTGGGATAGCCAGAGTCCCCTACATGGAAACATCATGTGAAGAAGTGGGTCAGGAGATGCCGTAAGATACAAAGATGGCGCTGAACACAGGACTAACAGAGTATACCCACCAACAAGACATGCTCGTTCCACGTGCAGCTGCAGCATCATTTCTGGCACCCTGTTACGCCTCATGATGTATGCATCGTGTGCGGACCCTGGAAAACGTGCACAGACATGGGAAATCAGCATGTTAGCAAGACACACCACAAGGGCATTAATGGAGTGGTAATGTTTTCTGTTGCTATAGGCTACCTCCTGTGCCTGTGGTGGTACCAAAGCCACATGTGTCCCATCAATGGCCCCAATTACATGAGGCATCCCTCCCAGGGCAAAGAACTCACCCTAGATACCTGTCAACTGCTCACGAGTGGGAAAATGGATGAATTCATCCAGGTGCACCAACATGGCTTCTATAACATCATGCAGGACACAGCTGAACATTGTCTGGGACATGCCACTGACATCAGCTATGGTCAATTGAAACGTGGCGGTGGCAAACAAATGTAGGGCTGCCATCACCTTCACCTTCGGGGTCAGAGCCGTAGGATACCTGTGTTGTGGTTGGAGGTGTGGTGCAAGCCGGCGGGTCAAGTCCTCTATCAACTCTTGCGAGAAGCGGTATCTGCGTATGCAGTCATGTTCACGCATGGCATCCAGGTCTGGCATTCATCTGGGGAGAGGCGGTGCCCTGCAGAGATTTGGAAGGAATAACGAAGAGTGTGTACATTACCACACCAATGTCACTGAGGTGAGCACATGTTCAACAGCTAATACACATCTGCTTAATACAGAGTCTGTGCTGTGCAATACATCCAGGACACGTGGGGCAGCCAGGTGATACTCCTACGAAGAGCCAGCCACAATAGTTGCATTGCAATGTTGACGTGACATGCCATGAAAATAGCTGTTGGCCAGTGTAAGTGACAAGCCAGACACATTACATAAGTGACAGACATCCACATATCAGCATTTGAAGGATGTCATCTCATACAGACAGCTGGCGGGCGTCTAGACACACAGGTCACATGTTATCTGGAAATGGACAGATGACACACATTTCCATTAAGGGGTCCATGTCAAAAACTGATAACACAGACATTGAGAGAACGCAGATATTGCCTCATGTCAGGAAGTCATCTTCGAACCATCATGACACATGTAACGTGTGAGTCCACATGTGGCATGGTGTGCGTATATGTGTGTCATGCACATATGCACACAGACACATGTTCGATGCTGCAACAGCAGATGGAGTTGACGGAACACCAATGGAAAGCTCATGGGAACACATGACACACACATGACATACAGTTCGAAATACGGTTGCACTCACAGGTATGGGATAGTTATAGACAGGTAGTTCTTGTAAAACAACTTTGGTGCTGGTGAGACCACCTCCTAACCATAGAGGTGTGAGCAATCAATGGAAAGTAGCGCCTTCGAGAAAGACGTCCTCACAATAGCACTCAATCAGCGGATTGCCGCTTTAAGAACAGGTACAAGTGTTGTCGTGGTAATAATAATTTCTTTAATACTTGTGAAAAGAGTCATACGGTATGATAATTCTCATACTTTTAGAACTGAATGCTGTTGAACATCGCGGTTATTTATTCAAAGTTTTAGCGAACAACATATTTCAGATGTCCCCGATGCATTTCGGGTTTCGACCTTCGTCAGGGGGATGATTCTACAAAAGAAAGAAGGGGTATCGGCATAGATCCGGGATACAAGGTCATGATGTTATTGTGTGTTAGTTTAGTAAGTTGGAGAACTAAACATCATGTGCACAAGGGTAACGGAGGGATTTATTTATCGGAACGTGAGGTTGTTAAAACGCCGGTAGTGATGCTATTGTGTGTAATAGAATGCCACACGCGGACCGTAGGAAAACCGAAAGTTCAACAGTAAAACCCGTAGGTGAAAGGTGCCCGTGTGTTGTTAAGGGAAACGAAATGTAAATGAGAAATAAAAGGGTAAACGGAGTTTATGATGTGGGGTACGGTTGTACTTCAAGTGAAAAAATAAAGATGAAGTAAATTGGTGCATGGATAGTAAACGTTGTGACATAAAAGATAAATATCGCGTAAACCAGTATACCGATGTAAACCCAGGAAACAGTGCGTCAGAGTCCATAGTGAATGTTACCTGAAACACGCCAAACGTCAAGTGCGAAGCATTCTTCAAAGTGATTGTGAAGCAAACGGGGTGAAACGCGAAGCAGTTATCTCGTGTGACCCGGAAATAGTATTAGCGTAGGTGCGCGAAAGTGTATCATGTGACTGAAAGAAAGTGAAGAAAGACTGGGGTATGAAAAGTGTAGTCATGGAAACTCCGTATAACACAGGTACATCATAGATAATAAAAGAGTGTAAGGTAGAGTAGAAAAATGTACAAGGAGAGTTCCTGTTGACAGCGTGCACAAATGTAACAAATTGAAATGAAGGTAACTTATAATTGCGGTAAGATTAGATCGCGAGTGCGTAAAACAAACAATACTTAATCAGAAGTCAACAAAAATTAAAAACAAACATAAAATGAGATAATAGAAGGTAAGAATGCCTAAAATTAAGTGTAACAAAACAGATACAGTAAAGTAGTGAAGAAACATAAAAAAAAGACAGAATGGAATGGAACATAACCAGGCGAAATCTGGATACCACTTCTATAGATAACAACTGTATTCCAAACGTTCATTGAGTCCAGAAGGGTGTACAGAATTCAGTCTGTTAATCCAGAACAGTTCACGTTGTAGTAGGAACGCGCTGTTATCTCTTCCTCGTTATATTGGAACTAGTTCTAGAATAAGGAATCTCAATTGGCTGCAATTATGTCTGTTCTCAGAAAAATGTTTAGCAACTGTAGACTTGGTATTCAAAGTTCGGATGTTGCTTTTATGTTCAATGAGTCGAGTTTTCATTTTTCTTTCGGTTTTGCCTACATATGGAAGTCCAAATGGGCATTTCAGAAGGTAAACTATGTTACTGGAATCACAGGTCGCCGTGACTTTGAGATTGATGGGAGTGCCTTTAGAGGGGTGCATGAGAGTGGTACCCTTAATGATGTTGTTACAGCCACCACAATTATGGCAGGGGATCGTTCCTTTGTATACTTTGTTAGATTCGGAGGAGGTCTTGTTCAAAAGTTGTTGTAGATTGGGCGTTCTTTGATAAGCAAAAATAGGCAATTGGTCAAAAATACCTTTGAAATCTGGTTCCGACTGTAATAGTGGCCAGTATTTTCGGATCGTGTTTTTGATTTTGTGACTTTGTCTGGAAAACTTAGATACAAAAACTGGTCGGTCATTTGAAGTCTTGCAAATTTGTTTTTGTAGTAAATCTGATCGGTTCTTGGTTTCAGCTCTGTTTACGGCGTCTTGTAAAATGGAAGCAGGATATGCTCTCATCTTGAATTTGTTGATTAAGATACCACTTTGTTTTTGAAAAATCTCTTCTGTAGACGAAATCCTTTTAACTCTCAGTAATTGGGAATAAGGAAGGTGTTTTTTCAAAGATTTTTGATGGAAACTTGAGAAATGTAGGAGATTATTGCGATCAGTAGTTTTGGTAAATACCGAGGTAATTAGCTCATTATTTTGTACGGAAATGTCCACATCCAGAAATGTGATGTGATTGTGATTGATTTCGTGAGTAAATTGAATACGTTCATTGATGGTATTGAGATGTGTGATTTCAGTGAGTAGTTCGGTTTGAGTGCCCTTCCAAATTAGAAAGATATCATCTATGTATCTGTAGAACATTAGCACATTTTTTGACCATGTTTCTTGTGATAGAATGTAATCGAGCTCAAAACGGTGCATGAAAATATTGGCATACGCCGGAGCAGCACAATTGCCCATAGATGTACCAGACAATTGGATGAAGTAGTTGTCATTCCAAAGAAAATAGCTGTGGTATAAAGAAAAATGCATCAGTTCAAGTAAAAAAACTTTCAGATCGTCTTCCATGTCAGCATCGATGAGAAAAGATTCAATGGCTTGTATGCCCAAATCATGTGGGATGGAGGTGTACAAAGATTTGACGTCTATGGTACATAGTAGGATTTGGACGTGATCTTGCACTTTGATGTGACTGAGTTTCATTAGGAAGTCTTAGTGTCTTTGAGGTATGTGGACATCCCTTGAACGATGGGGTGTAAGTGTTTGTCAATATATTTTCCAATGGGCTCATGAATTGAATTTCGTGTACTCACTATTGGTCTAAATGGTGGTTTCTCTAAGTTCTTGTGTATCTTGGGTATCATGTACAAGTACGGTACATTGGGGTTTTCTGCGATGAGAAAGCGTTTGTCTCTGTCATTGATGGTACCTTGTTCTAGCGCTTTATTGATAATATTCAGTAAGACAGAAGAGAATTCATGAGTAGGGTCTGACGTCAATTTGGAGTATGTGTCCTGGTCTTTTACATGTGCCTCGACGTTTTCCGTGTAAAAATCGGTGTCTAATATGACAAGAGCTCCTCCTTTGTCAGCCTTGCAGAATGTGATCTCTTTATCCATTGCCAGCTGTTTGATGATGTTGCGTTCGTTACGGGAACTTTATGACTCATGGGAGCCATGAACTTACTTTTGGGTCTTAAGTCCATAAGTGTGCCGACACCAGACAAAGGCACACTTATGGACTTAAGACCCAAAAGTAAGTTCATGGCTCCCATGAGTCATAAAGTTCTTGACACTTTTGAAGTCATTGTAAGAAAAGAGATCACCAATTTACTTCTTGAACAACCTGCTAAAACCAGCAATTTGACCCATGTACGGCCCGTACATGCGTGAGTACGTGCCTATCACTATAGTTGGGGGTACCGTAGGGCCTAGTGATACGGCACGTACTCACGCGTGTACGGGCCGTACACGCGTGAGTACGGCCTGTATCACTGTAGTGATGGTACCCTAGGGGTACGTGTGAAAAGCGCCGTACCTGTGTGGGGATTTAAGAATTACAATGGGGACACATGAGGGACAAGTATTAGGGCCTAAAGGCATGCTGGTTGTCATGGATACCGAGTTTCAAGTTCAACATTTTACATCATGTGGTCTGGAAAAATCAGTTGGCCACATTTAACATTGTTGCAAAGTGGTTGTTGACTTGACATGATGCTGCAAAATCGAAAGATGCAAAGGCTGTCACTGGTGTATGTTTAAAGGGATTGGAGGAAACGTAGCATGCAAATGAGTCTGACCAATCACTCTGCACTCCTGTAAATGAAATAGGCCAGCAAGGCAGATATAAGGCAGGCAGAACCCATGAGAGGGCACTTGCCTGCACAACATGTCAGTCGATACCACTGCTGCTGTATTGTCTCCCTCTGGCACCATGTCAAGGACTGTGGAGAGGGCCCAGCCTTTCACCCAGGAGGAGAACGAGGCCCTGCTGGATGTGATCCTCCCACAGTACCCCATGCTGTATGGTCGACCAGGGGAGCAGGTGAGTGCTGACTCCACTACCTTTGCCTGTGTACCTTTATTGTGTCTGTCACTTCTGGCATTGTGGCCAGGTGTGACAGACATGCAATGTTGGGTGGAGTGGGTCCCAGGGGGGGGATGGCTTATGTCTCTCATGCAGGGCTTGATGTAGTTCATGTGTGCACTCCTCACTTGCATTGTGCTTACTGTGACATTCACTGCATAGTGCATGGCACGTTCCGCAAGTCAAATCCTCTTGGGCATTCTTGTTCTATTGTCCTGCGGTGATTCAGTGGTCACCCCGGTGTGACAGGTGACTGCACCCACAGATGTGTGTGAGAGTTGAGTGGAGCTGTGGGTAGAGTGGTGAGAGTGTCTAAATGATGTGTACGCCCCCTGGACATTGATGTGTGTGAATGTTTCTTGTCATGTGGATGAGTGTCTATGTGGAGTGTTGCACCACAGCTGCATGGAGGAGGCAACTGCTCAATCCATCTGATGTGTGAAGTAAGCCGTGCTGTGTGTCTGACTTGCTGAGCTAGCCCCACACCTGTGACCCCCCCGGCAAGTGGCACATGTGCAGAGTGAGGTTTGCATCCGCTGTTGCCAATGGCAGGTGATTGATGTGTGCCTGTGTGTGTCTGTGTACTCTGCTGAGGTTTCGTCAGTGGCCTGGGGCATGTGACTGCTTTGCGGTGCTGTCCATCAGCCTTGTGTTGCTTGGGATGCACAGTGTGTGCCATGATCAGGGATTGGTTCGCACCCCTCATGCCACCTGTGTACTTACTATGCCATGTAGTGCATTGGTGCGTCCCCAGTGGAAAAAGTCCCTATGACTAAGGTGCTATTACTTGCCAGCATACTATGCCCTGTTCAACAAATCTAAGATGTTCAAATGTGTGTCTCTGTGATAAGGTGCAGGTGTAGTGATGTTGTCCCACTTTGTCATCCATACAGGTATCCCCCTACCACAAGGGGAAGATCTGGAAGGATGCCGTCAAGGCCGTGCAATCGGCGGAGGGTCGCAGTCGGCGCATGCCACAAGTGAGGAAGAGATGGCGGGACATCCGGTGCTGGACCCGGAGGATCGCCCGGGTCATGCTGAAGGAGGAGGCTCCTTGCAAGCATGGCGGGCGCTGGTGCCTGACCCACCAGATGCGGCGTGTCCTGGCGGTGGTCTTCCCTGACCTGGCTAGGCGGATACAGGAGTTACAGCAGCAGGAAGGGGATAGGTACCTGTATGTTTGTTGTGTGTCGCCAGCTATTGGAGCTGCTCAGTCGCCTGGATACACTGCCAGGCTATATATGTGCAGTGCATATCCTGTACCCCAAAGTCAACCTGTGCTGTTCTTCCTCCCTTCCCCTCCTTGACATGTGTTACCTGGTCTGTGTGTTATCACTATTGCACATGGTCATCTAGGCTGCCAGTTTATCAAGGTACACACTGCTTTCAGCATCATGTGTGGGGGTGGTCTGCCTGTGCCCTGTCCTGTACAGTCATTTGGGGGTGCATATTTGTTGGCACTGATGAGTCCCAACATAGGAGTGTGAGGGTTCAAATGAACAGACTTGCTGCATGCATTACCAATGGTGTGGCCTCAGACATGATGTGCATGAGTGGGCTATATGCATAGTGCCGGGACGGTTGCTCCTGTAACAGTCAGTTCATTCCAGGACCATGGAGCAGTGTGCACACTACAGTCCCCTGACACAGCCTGCCCTCCTACTCATGTGTGTCATCCAACACTGTGCACATTCACTGTGGGTTCATCATGGCTCTGCCTCTGTGGCCTTGTTCCCTGGCCTAGGTAGTAGTTTTCACATGTGGGATACATTTGCCCACTGGACAGGGATACACCAGTTTGCTTGTGCATACTCACAATGGGCAGTGCCTATGTGGCTATTCATAACAATCTGTTGATGTTTGTTTGTGACCAATATGTTTTGCCAGCCCTACAAGGTGATGTTGTGTTAATGAAGCTAGTTTTCAAGCACAGTTATTGTAACCCTGAATAAGAGGTTTCACTTCTTGATCGGTATCAGTCACATTGACTCAGGTATGGGTGGGTGTGTGCGGGAGGGGAGTACATGTTCAACCCTGATGTTTCATTGCCAGTTCTGACTTGTGTGTGATGATTCGCAGTACAGAAAGTCATCGTGCAGTGCCCCCGTGATGTTGGCCAGTGCTTGATGTTGGTGCTTCATTGCCTGTGTCAGTTCTTGACAATCATGTATCCTGCTTGGACATTTTCGGCACCTGTGTGTGGTTCAGATGCTACACAGTTGTGACTTTGTGTGCTGACATCTGTGGGTACATTCTGCCTTGCCATGAGGGGGAACCCACAGTACAGCTAGGCTTTTTTGCTAAACAATTGCAGGCCCATTAGCTTATGCATTGTCCTGGGTGTGGACATGTGTGCCACTCCAGATGACAGTCAGTAGGTCATATGTGTATCCAACTGTGTGATCAGGTGACGGATAGCCATGTGACAAATGACATTATTCAAGTTGTTACTCAGAGAAAATGTCCATTTGCACTCACTACACCTGTCAACATGTCTCAATGTTTCATATGCTTGACCTTGTTGTTTGGTTGTGAAGGACAATGATGTGCCTGCATGACAGATATCTCCCAAGGAAATGCACAAGACACCACCTTTACACTTTCCAGGGACACGCTGGCACATTTTAAAGTAAGGCACAGTTTGAACAACACTTGTTTGGAGTTCATACATATACATGTTCCCAGAGTGTACTAGCATTTGGGTTAGTCCTTGGTTGTTGCTGATACCAACTTACGAGCGTCAAGTCATCCAGACCACCCTGGTGCCTTGTATATGTACTTACTGATACGCCATTTCTGCCTAACAGTGGCTGATTTGAATGAGTCTGGCAGCTCAGACAATGACTGTGCACATGTAGTTTGGTGTGCACCTCCTTGTGTGACTTCTGCTATACAGACACGTGTGTGTTGTGTTCACAGAGTCCCACATTCACACATGCTAGACATGTCCATTTTGTAAAGGGTTGTGATTCTCCAGGAGTCACAATGTATTTCTTTGGGGTGTCAAAAGTACTCACAGGTCTCTGAGTGTGGGGACACCTTCTGAATTGGCATGTGGTATTTGGCCTTGGGTGCGACAATACTGTTTGTTTCACAGTGAACAAGAGGTGGCATGCCTTCATAGTCTTGCTGTGCTCAACTGATCCCAGACACTAGCTTTTCATGATCTTGGGATTTCACGTTATTTGCTGTTGTGTCCTAATTTTCATTGTTTGCAAGTGGCATGGTGCGTCAACCAACTGGGGAGTGCAGGGCTTACATATGTGGGGAGTATCCTAGATGTTACTCATGATGCCTTTCCTGATATGCACTGTTGCTTATTTTGTTTGGACTCATGTGTCAGATGTATACAGGTGACTGATTTTTTCCTGTCTCTTCACCTTGTCCACAGCATCATCGGAGGACACCGAGGGAGACACTGGCATGGACGTGGAGGAGGGATCGAGCAGTGGTGCCACCGCTGCTGTGGAGTTGGTGGAATCTAGTGGCACGGAGGCCGAGGGGAGTGAGGCGGAGGACCTGCCCAGTACCAACACAGACTACGAGGCAGACGGGTCCGAGGCTGAGCTCCCAGAGGGGGCGGAGGCTGCTCCCACAGCTGAAAGCAGCAGTACATTTCTCGCCGCCCCCTCCATTCCCATCACTGCCCTCCCACTTGCTCGGGTCCCTTCTGTCCGTGCTAGGCCACACCGTGTCTCCTTCGTGCCAGGCACTGCACCCCCTGCCCCTGTCCCCCCTGCTGCCCTCACTGCCGAGTCTGTGGACATTCAGCGGCAGTTGCAAGTTGGGCAGACATCGATCCTGACTGTCCTCCCTGGCCACACCAGACTGCTGACCCAGATGGTTTCGTACATGGAGGGCATGTCATCAGCGATGTCTGACCAACGGATGTTGCTGAGGTCCCTGGACTCGTCACTGACGGCAGTAGCGAGTCACCTGCAGCGCTGCCTCCCCCCCTACCCCTGGCCCATCCACAAGTCCAACATCCATGCCTGTCCCAAGCACACCAAGACATCCACACACACGCACCCCACCAGACAGAAGCAGCACACCACCACCTAAGGGCAAGCGCACACCTCCTGACACGCACACTCAGGGTGTAGCAGGCACACCCACTGGGTCTGGGGCACACAGGCAGGCACGCAGCCACAGTCCTCGTCCACATGACCCACTCCCCAGTCCCTCCGATGTCACTCCCCTTGGCTCCCCTGCCCCAGATTCGGAGAAGGAGGACTACTTTGCTGGGCTGGGCCTCAGCCCCACTAGTTCACCTGGACACAAACGGTCACGGCACTCCACCGGTAGGGGAGTTAAGTCCCCCAGCCCGTCCACCACCTTCCCCAGTAGCGCTGCAACCCATCCCTCCGACCCCCCCCCTCCTTGGGGCCTGTTGTTTCTCCGGGTGCAGGGGAGACGCTTGAAGAACTGGCAGAAGTGTGCAGCGCCGAGCTCGCCTCCACCTTTGGCGCTGCCCCACCCCCTGTGGTGTAGTCATCCGTCCCTGCACCCACCACACCAACCCTTCCCCCTCCTGTCCCTGCGGTGCCTGGTCCTTCCCCACATGATGCCCCCCCCCCAGTCGACGACACAGTCTTGTGATGTGCAGGCAAGCTAGGGGAGACGCATGGCCATGTGTCCCCCCCCAAGGACTGATGATATGGACTGGCCATTGGCCTTTGTGAATAGTCTCGTTTACACATTATTATTTTCATGCTGAATAAAGCATTTTCTTTTTCTTTTGAAAAGTCTTTCATTTCAGGTATTGATGTTGATGCTGATGCTACAGGAGTTGGGGTTGTGGGCATGTGTTATGTTTCAGGGAAATGTTGTAGTCTGCTGCTCATGGGGTGGAACCTGGTATCTGTGTGCCATCACAAGATCTCTACAAAGATTCTTTGTCGTGTATGCTCTTTGTGTTTGGAGACATTGTCCCAAGGGGTGTTCCTTCCTCTGTGGCACCTGACATCTCCCCTGCAGAGAGTTGCACAATTGTTGTGTTGCCCTGTGTCTACATGTCCTTTGATGGTGATGGATCCCTTCAACTCTGGCCATGCCTGCTCAGCAATGTGTCCGGTTGCATCGTCTGTGCCATCCTTGGTACTCACTGTGCTTGTGTATAGTGTATTTTGTTCTGCTGGGTATTTGAACACCTGACTCACAATTGTGGCCATTGTATCTGTGGGAACTCCACCCTATTCCTTCCATGACAGACAACATCTAGGTGGCTAGCCCAGCACCTGAACATTCCTATCAGTCCTGGGATGTGCGTGACAGTGTGTGTTCTCTTTGGCTCTCTTAGTTTGTTAGGCAGTGACATGACTATACAGTCTTGTGGCATGATCTCAGTGTGTGTATTGTGCTGCATCTGCCAGGGGTGGGTATGCATGTGTTATTTGTCCTCACACCCACATGTGGTGTGTCATGCAGTGGGGGAAAGACATCCTTCCTCCTGGGAGTGGGACACTGCTGTCAGTGATGTGTTGTTATGGCACTATCATCATTGTCCTAAGTTAGGTATACGTACATTCACCCATGGAGCTGTGGTCATCTGATAATGATGTACACCCCCCATGTCTCTGTCCACTGCTGGGAGTGATGGGCACCCACCCCTCACATGTCCCTGTCCACTGCTGGGAGTCCTCTGCACCCACCCCTCATATGTCTGTCCACCGCTGGGAGTGATAGGCACCCACCCCTCATATGTCTGGGCACTGCTGGGAGTCCTCTGCACCCACCCCTCATATGTCTGTCCACTGCTGGGAGTGATAGGCACCCACCCCTCATATGTCTGGGCACTGCTGGGAGTCCTCTGCACCCACCCCTCATATGTCTGTCCACTGCTGGGAGTGATAGGCACCCACCCTCATATGTCTGGGCACTGCTGGGAGTCCTCTGCACCCACCCCTCATATGTCTGTCTACTGCTGGGAGTGATAGGCACCCACCCCTCATATGTCTGGGCACTGCTGGGAGTGATAGGCACCCACCCCTCATATGTCTGGGCACTGCTGGGAGTCCTCTGCACCCACCCCTCATATGTCTGGGCACTGCTGGGAGTGATAGGCACCCACCCCTCATATGTCTGGGCACTGCTGGGAGTCCTCTGCACCCACCCCTCATATGTCTGTCCACTGCTGGGAGTGATAGGCACCCACCCCTCATATGTCTGGGCACTGCTGGGAGTCCTCTGCACCCACCCCTCATATGTCTGTCCACTGCTGGGAGTGATAGGCACCCACCCCTCATATGTCTGGGCACTGCTGGGAGTCCTCTGCACCCACCCCTCATATGTCTGGGCACTGCTGGGAGTGATAGGCACCCACCCCTCATATGTCTGTCCACTGCTGGGAGTGATAGGCACACACCCCTCATATGTCTGGGCACTGCTGGGAGTTATAGGCACCCACCCCTCATATGTCTGGGCACTGCTGGGAGTCCTCTGCACCCACCCCTCATATGTCTGGGCACTGCTGGGAGTGATAGGCACCCACCCCTCATATGTCTGGGCACTGCTGGGAGTCCTCTGCACCCACCCCTCATATGTCTGGGCACTGCTGGGAGTCCTCTGCACCCACCCCTCATATGTCTGTCCACTGCTGGGAGTGATAGGCACCCACCCCTCACATGTCTGGGCACTGCTGGGAGTGATAGGCACACACCCCTCATACGTCTGGGCACTGCTGGGAGTGATAGGCACCCACCCCTCATATGTCTGGGCACTGCTGGGAGTCCTCTGCACCCACCCCTCATATGTCTGGGCACTGCTGGGAGTGATAGGCACCACCCCTCATATGTCTGGGCACTGCTGGGAGTCCTCTGCACCCACCCCTCATATGTCTGGGCACTGCTGGGAGTCCTCTGCACCCACCCCTCATATGTCTGTCCACTGCTGGGAGTGATAGGCACCCACCCCTCATATGTCTGGGCACTGCTGGGAGTCCTCTGCATTCACCCCTCATATGTCCGTCCACTGCTGGGAGTGATAGGCACCCACCCCTCATATGTCTGTCCACTGCTGGGAGTGATAGGCACCCACCCCTCATATGTCTGGGCACTGTTGGGAGTCCTCTGCACCCACCCCTCATATGTCTGTCCACTGCTGGGAGTGATAGGCACCCACCCCTCATATGTCGGGGCACTGCTGGGAGTCCTCTGCACCCACCCCTCATATGTCTGGGCACTGCTGGGAGTGATAGGCACCCACCCCTCATATGTCTGTCCACTGCTGGGAGTGATAGGCACACACCCCTCATATGTCTGGGCACTGCTGGGAGTTATAGGCACCCACCCCTCATATGTCTGGGCACTGCTGGGAGTCCTCTGCACCCACCCCTCATATGTCTGGGCACTGCTGGGAGTGATAGGCACCCACCCCTCATATGTCTGGGCACTGCTGGGAGTCCTCTGCACCCACCCCTCATATGTCTGGGCACTGCTGGGAGTCCTCTGCACCCACCCCTCATATGTCTGGGCACTGCTGGGAGTCCTCTGCACCCACCCCTCATATGTCTGTCCACTGCTGGGAGTGATAGGCACCCACCCCTCACATGTCTGGGCACTGCTGGGAGTGATAGGCACACACCCCTCATATGTCTGGGCACTGCTGGGAGTGATAGGCACCCACCCCTCATATGTCTGGGCACTGCTGGGAGTCCTCTGCACCCACCCCTCATATGTCTGGGCACTGCTGGGAGTGATAGGCACCACCCCTCATATGTCTGTGCACTGCTGGGAGTCCTCTGCACCCACCCCTCATATGTCTGTCCACTGCTGGGAGTGATAGGCACCCACCCCTCATATGTCTGGGCACTGCTGGGAGTCCTCTGCATTCACCCCTCATATGTCCGTCCACTGCTGGGAGTGATAGGCACCCACCCCTCATATGTCTGGGCACTGCTGGGAGTGATAGGCACCCACCCCTCATATGTCTGGGCACTGTTGGGAGTCCTCTGCACCCACCCCTCATATGTCTGTCCACTGCTGGGAGTGATAGGCACCCACCCCTCATATGTCTGGGCACTGCTGGGAGTCCTCTGCATCCACCCCTCATATGTCTGTCCACTGCTGGGAGTGATAGGCACCCACCCCTCATATGTCTGGGCACTGCTGGGAGTCCTCTGCACCCACCCCTCACATGTCTGTCCACTGCTGGGAGTGATAGGCACCCACCCCTCATATGTCTGGGCACTGCTGGGAGTGATAGGCACCCACCCCTCATATGTCTGGGCATTGCTGGGAGTCCTCTGCACCCACCCCTCATATGTCTGGGCACTGCTGGGAGTGATAGGCACCCACCCCTCATATGTCTGTCCACTGCTGGGAGTCCTCTGCACCCACCCCTCATATGTCTGTCCACCGCTGGGAGTGATAGGCACCCACCCCTCATATGTCTGGGCACTGCTGGGAGTCCTCTGCACCCACCCCTCATATGTCTGTCCACTGCTGGGAGTGATAGGCACCCACCCCTCATATGTCTGGGCACTGCTGGGAGTCCTCTGCACCCACCCCTCATATGTCTGGGCACTGCTGGGAGTGATAGGCACCCACCCCTCATATGTCTGGGCACTGCTGGGAGTCCTCTGCACCTACCCCTCATATGTCTGGGCACTGCTGGGAGTGATAGGCACCCACCCACTTGCACCCTTGCTGTGGTACACTGCTGTCCTGGGCATACACCACCCCCAGTTTACAGCTGATGTGCTGCACCGAGCCGTACACCTACATCCGTGGCGTGTGTATGCCTTGTATCCATCATGTAATGGGGCTGTAGGGGTACGCGTGGTACAGCCCGTACCCACGCTCTGGGGGACGTGGGTACGGTCCGTACCACCATTGTAGTGGTGATGTAGGGGTATGCGTGTACGGACCGTACCCACGCTCTGGGGGCGTGGGTACGGTCCGTACACACGTACCCCCTACAATGGTGGTACGGGCCATACCCACGCTCTGGGGGCGTGGGTACGGTCCGTACCACCATTGTAGTGGTGATGTAGGGGTACGTGTGTACGGACCGTACCCTTGCTCTGGGAGCATGGGTACGGTCCGTACACGCGTACCCCTACATCACCACTACAATGGTGGTACGGGCCGTACCCACGCTCTGGGGGGCGTGGGTACGGTCCGTACCACCATAGTTGGGGTGACATAGGGATACGCGTGGTACGACCCGTACCCACGCCCTCAGAGCGTGGGTACGGTCCGTACCACCATAGTTGTGGTGATGTAGGGGTACGGACCGTACCCGCGCTCTGGGGGCGTGGGTACGGTCTGTACCACCATTGTAGTGGTGATGTAGGGGTACGCGTGTACGGACCGTACCCACACTCTGGGGGCGTGGGTACGGTCCGTACACGCATACTCCTACATCACCACTACAATGGTGGTACGGGCCGTACCCACGCTCTGGGGGCGTGGGTACAGTCCGTACACGCGTACCCCTACATCACCACTACAATGGTGGTACGGGCCGTACCCACGCTCTGGGGGACGTGGGTACAGTCCGTACCACCATTGTAGTGGTGAATTAGGGTTACGCATGGTATGACCTGTACCCATGCCCTCAGAGCGTGGGTATGGTCCGTACCACCATAGTTGGGGTGACGTAGGGGTACGCGTGGTACAACCCATACCCACGCCCTCAGAGCGTGGGTACGGTCCATACCACCATAGTTATGGTGATGTAGGGGTACGGACTGTACCCACGCTCTGGGGGTGTGGGTACGGTCTGTACCACCATTGTTGTGGTGATGTAGGGGTATGCGTGTACAGACCGTACCCATGCTCTGGGGGCGTGGGTACGGTCCATACACGCATACCCCTACATCACCACTACAATGGTGGTACGGGCCGTAGCCACGCTCTGGGGGGCATGGGTACGGTCCTTACCACCATTGTAGTGGTGATGTATGGGTACGCGTGAACGGACCGTACCCATGCTCTGGGGGCGTCGGTACGGTCCGTACACGCGTACCCCTACATCACCACTACAATGGTGGTACGGGCCGTACCCACGCTCTGGGGGGCGTGGGTACGGTCCGTACCCACGCTCTGAGGGGCGTGGGTATGTCCCGTACCACCATTGTGGTGGTGACGGGTCCACGTCCACTTCCGTTGTGGCGGGACGTGGGATTGGTGGACACACCCCCCGAAGTGACCAGACCATGGAGGTAATTAATGTGCGGGATGCATTAGTATTTGGTGGGGTGTGGGTTATATTTCCTGCCCTTTGCACCCCCCCCTTAGCCCCTGGGGGTTGTTCTGACCTTCTGCGGCGTCTGCGGCGATTTCTGAACACGAGGTCGTAGGCTATGAGGGCCGGGATGACGCGTAGGTTGGGGTCCATCGTGTCCGTCGCGTACCGGTGTTCCTTGTTCGCGTCGTCCTCAATTTCCCGGCAGTTTTTGGCTCCCGTAAAAATGCTATGTGCGGAGTGACGTCGGCACGAATCGTACTTGCTGGTCCGTAAAACGCTGCCTGACTCCGTCCGGACGTCGCGTATGCGCCGTCCAGAATCAGATTTGTATGTATTTTTTTGCTGGTCGGTGTTTTTTACGACTCGTACGGAAATGGTATTTCTGTGCGAATCGTACTTGCGATTTTGTAAGGTGTTTTTCCCGGGTACGAGTCGGACGGAAAAAACGCTCCGTACGACCATTTGTACCCAGGCTTTACCGGATCGGAATCGGCACCTCTGTCTTCTTTTCAAATTTTCTCTTTTTAACTTTTCCTGTATTTTCTTTCTTTTATGACATAAACATCCTAGTCTTAAAATTAATACTAGAAAAATCACACATGTTAATGGAAATAGGATCCTACCTATAAATGTACCACCTAATTTTAACAGGAAATCATTAATTGAAAAAATTCTTTCCAAACTTTTCCCAAACACTTTCAACCTCCAGTGGTGCAATTTCCTCATGCAAATCAGTTATATTTTTAATGTAAATCTTCAGATCTTTACTTTCGTCAGGAATGTAAGTACAACAATGTTGAACTTTCAGCATTCCACAGACTCCACCCTCTTTTGTCAATATTATTTCAAGGGCAAGTCGATTTTGCATTACCATGGCACGCATGGCAACCATTTCAGTATTTACCAATAAAAACCCTCCAGCGGTGCTTGTTGACAAGCGATCCACTACTGTTGATAGTCTTCTAATTTTGTGTGCATTCAGAGTTATTCCCACTGCTGGTATCAATGCTCCAAAAATGTCTCCTACAATTTCTGACCAAGATTCTCTTTATCTACGTGTTAGTGGACTACCTAACTTATGTACATCATCTTCTCCTCTTCCCATGTGGAATATCTTTGGGAAAACCAGACCTACATAACATGTACCATACCAATAGTCTGGCAACCGATAATATGCCTTGCTCCCGCAGATAAAATATAACCCAGGAAAAACTGGATCATTTCCTCCTTTAAATCCCCTTCCACCCATGATTTGGTATGTATCATGGCATTCACTGTTACCTACAAAGTAATTATCATATGCAGTTTGATTCCTTCTAATACACAACTTTCCTTTCTCGGGTCAATCTAAAGCCATAGTTGGACTAGCTTCTCCTTTCAAATTATTTTCCATTTCAACATCCCAAACGGTCTTTTCTTCTTTCCCTTCAGGTACTTTCCTTTGCATTTTTAATCTCCTTTCCTCAACCATATCTAAAAACATCCTTTCCTCTTTCTTTAGACTGCAAGTCAGATTGTTGCTAAATATAGATTCTAATGTTAGTTCTTTAGTTTATAAGAAAAATTCACCTAACACCTTTGCAGGCTTTACTTTATTCAATTTGTTAATTGCAGGTACTTGTGAAAATATGTTATCTACATCTGAAAAATAATATTCTAATTTCCCTATTTTGTAAAACAGACTAGCTATTACACTACATGTTATTCCATAGGTTACTGGGAGGTGATGGTAGGTCACTCCCTCCGATACAGATGCAGGTAACTGCATGCAGACGTAACAGTCCCTCACATCCATTGTCTTTACATATTCGTACAATAGTTTCGAAAATACATTTTTAGAGAAATCATTTATAGACCTGTCTTTATGTAGATAATTTCTATCTACTTTAGTCGGATATACTTTCTGAATCTTTTCTATATTAGTTTTATTCTCACTATGTCCTTCTATTGTTTCTAGTGTAATCTTAAATGAGATCATCAAAGCTAACACACTCCATAGAAACATTAGTAATCCTGTACAACAACAACACATTTTAAACCACCTCCTAAGAAATACACATTTAGTTTTTCTACTTTCTGTGTTTGCCATTTTGAAAAATGATCAGTGTCTTTTGGCTTAGCCTCTTCTACTTCACAACTAGTTTTGTCTAACCCACGGCTCTAAGCACCTACTTGGTTCTATCAGTTATGTCTCTTCCAGTATTTTATTGTCTTTCCATTAGCAGCACTTTTTGTCTTGTTCAGTTTGGCATTTGATCGTCTTTCACTTTTCTCTCATAATCTTGATACAGAACTTCCTGAACATCCGTTTCTTCTCCAATATCGGACAAGATAACTCTCAGGATTTCCGATTCTTCGTCTTCCTCAACCACTTCTGGTACAGTCACCTCTGGGTTTTCTTGGCTATCCGCCTCTTCTTTTATTTCAGGCAGGGCCACATACGACCATTCCGGCGACTTATACTTCTGGTTAGGTTTTCTCATTCTTTTGTTTTCCTCTACTGTATTTATTTTCTCGTTTTTAGATTTTTCTTGACTAGATACTTCATTCACTTGTTCTGCTCTTGGTGAATTCACTCGTGTCAATCGATATCTCAGTCTCTTTATTTTGTTTGGCAAGATTTCATCTCTTGCTGATGTCTTCAATTTTCTTCTTTTATCATTCTTTTCAGCTCTCCATGCTCTTTTTCTCAGGACTCGACCTTCTGGTACTTCTTCATCACTATCCTCTGATTCTGTTTCAACTTGCTTTTTGCTTTCAGCTATTCTTCTTTCCACCACTTCTTTTATTTTCCCTACTTCTGTCCCTCCTCGTGTTTCTTGCACAATATCTTCCTGCGGACTAACTGTCCCTTCCTCTAACTGGATGCTCGAATTCCCTACAACTCATCGGGGGTCTCCCGCAGAAATCTTTCCCTCACTTTCTGTATCTGGCACCTGTCCATCTACTTTTGTTATTTCAGGTGGAATTTCTCTCAACTTTTCATCAGGAACTTCCTTATCAATAATTTCTTTGATTGTCTTTTCACTGCTTTTCTCCTTTCCCGAATGTACCGGTATTTGTTCAGTCTCTGATTCTGAGCTGGTATCAGAAATCTGTAATTTCCTTCTCAAGGGAATATTTTCTGGGGCAAAGGTCAAATTTTGCTCCGACTCCTCCCTTTCAGGATTTTCTCTTTTTCTTGTTTCTTCAACATACGATTCAGAACTAGTTTCTGACTCCTCAAAATATTCTCCTTCCTTGTTATCCACTGGATTTGGAATTCTCAGTGTGTGACTTGCATGAATCCAGTTCTTTATCCCAGCACACTTTACAGCTGTTGCTGTAGTCAAAATCACTTGTCGTGATTTTCCCCAACGTGGGACCAAACAATTCCTTCTTCTGTGTACTTTAATTCTCACCCAGTCTCCTGGGCTCAGATCATGAGCTTGCTTCTTTTCAAGGGTGGTGGCATCCGATCCAACCTGATGAAACACAGAATGTACTGCGTCAGTCAGCCCCTTACAGTTATCCAACACCAAGTCATCAGATATAGGCAACAGCTTGTTGACTGGTATGAATACATTGGGCATTGCTCTTCCCATGACAATTTCATGGGGACTCAGACCTGTGTTCCTATCTGGAATAGATCTAATAGTCATGAGTACCAGAGGCAAGACATCAGGCCATTTCAAACCTGTGGCTAAACACATTTTTCCCAATCTGTTTTTATTGGGGCAATTTACTCGTTCCACCACACCAGAAGCCTCTGGGCGATAAGCACAATGTAGTTTCTAAAAAAAAAAATCCGATTGGCCGCACTCTGCTAGTCCTACCAGCATGTTACCCCAAAGAATTGTGGTCCATGAAGTAGCGTGGGCGGGTACGCCTATGCCAAAAGTTTAAAATGAAAATAAGTGTCGCGTTAGCCATCCCTGGACACGTGTTTCGAGGTAGTTGCCTCTCGTCAGCAGGGAGTAGGTATGTGTGTAGGGTTGCTGCGTAGGCTGCCAAAAAATATTCTCAGGTAAAGTACCGCTCAAGGCGCGCAGGTGCGTAGCCATGGGCTCGTCAGCCCCACCGGCTCAAGGGAGCCTGAATGTAAACAAAAATCCGATTGGCCGCACTCTGCTAGTCCTACCAGCGTGTTACCCCAAAGAATTGTGGTCCATGAAGTAGCGTCGGCGGGTACGCCTATGCCAAAAGTTTAAAATGAAAATAAGTGTCGCGTTAGCCATCCCTGGACACGTGTTTCGAGGTAGTTGCCTCTCGTCAGCAGGGAGTAGGTATGTGTGTAGGGTTGCTGCGTAGGCTGCCAAAAAATATTCTCAGGTAAAGTACCGCTCAAGGCGCGCAGGTGCGTAGCCATGGGCTCGTCAGCCCCACCGGCTCAAGGGAGCCTGAATGTAAACAAAAATCCGATTGGCCGCACTCTGCTAGTCCTACCAGCGTGTTACCCCAAAGAATTGTGGTCCATGAAGTAGCGTCGGCGGGTACGCCTATGCCAAAAGTTTAAAATGAAAATAAGTGTCGCGTTAGCCATCACTGGACACGTGTTTCGAGGTAGTTGCCTCTCGTCAGCAGGGAGTAGGTACGTGTGTAGGGTTGCTGCGTAGGCTGCCAAAAAATATTCTCAGGTAAAGTACCGCTCAAGGCGCGCAGGTGCGTAGCCATGGGCTCGTCAGCCCCACCGGCTCAAGGGAGCCTGAATGTAAACAAAAATCCGATTGGCCGCACTCTGCTAGTCCTACCAGCGTGTTACCCCAAAGAATTGTGGTCCATGAAGTAGCGTCGGCGGGTACGCCTATGCCAAAAGTTTAAAATGAAAATAAGTGTCGCGTTAGCCATCCCTGGACACGTGTTTCGAGGTAGTTGCCTCTCGTCAGCAGGGAGTAGGTATGTGTGTAGGGTTGCTGCATAGGCTGCCAAAAAATATTCTCAGGTAAAGTACCGCTCAAGGCGCGCAGGTGCGTAGCCATGGGCTCGTCAGCCCCACCGGCTCAAGGGAGCCTGAATGTAAACAAAAATCCGATTGGCCGCACTCTGCTAGTCCTACCAGCGTGTTACCCCAAAGAATTGTGGTCCATGAAGTAGCGTCGGCAGGTACGCCTATGCCAAAAGTTTAAAATGAAAATAAGTGTCGCGTTAGCCATCCCTGGACACGTGTTTCGAGGTAGTTGCCTCTCGTCAGCAGGGAGTAGGTATGTGTGTAGGGTTGCTGCGTAGGCTGCCAAAAAATATTCTCAGGTAAAGTACCGCTCAAGGCGCGCAGGTGCGTAGCCATGGGCTCGTCAGCCCCACCAGCTCAAGGGAGCCTGAATGTAAACAAAAATCCAATTGGCCGCACTCTGCTAGTCCTACCAGCGTGTTACCCCAAAGAATTGTGGTCCATGAAGTAGCGTCGGCGGGTACGCCTATGCCAAAAGTTTAAAATGAAAATAAGTGTCGCGTTAGCCATCCCTGGACACGTGTTTCGAGGTAGTTGCCTCTCGTCAGCAGGGAGTAGGTATGTGTGTAGGGTTGCTGCATAGGCTGCCAAAAAATATTCTCAGGTAAAGTACCGCTCAAGGCGCGCAGGTGCGTAGCCATGGGCTCGTCAGCCCCACCGGCTCAAGGGAGCCTGAATGTAAACAAAAATCCGATTGGCCGCACTCTGCTAGTCCTACCAGCGTGTTACCCCAAAGAATTGTGGTCCATGAAGTAGCGTCGGCAGGTACGCCTATGCCAAAAGTTTAAAATGAAAATAAGTGTCGCGTTAGCCATCCCTGGACACGTGTTTCGAGGTAGTTGCCTCTCGTCAGCAGGGAGTAGGTATGTGTGTAGGGTTGCTGCGTAGGCTGCCAAAAAATATTCTCAGGTAAAGTACCGCTCAAGGCGCGCAGGTGCGTAGCCATGGGCTCGTCAGCCCCACCAGCTCAAGGGAGCCTGAATGTAAACAAAAATCCAATTGGCCGCACTCTGCTAGTCCTACCAGCGTGTTACCCCAAAGAATTGTGGTCCATGAAGTAGCGTCGGCGGGTACGCCTATGCCAAAAGTTTAAAATGAAAATAAGTGTCGCGTTAACCATCCCTGGACACGTGTTTCGAGGTAGTTGCCTCTCGTCAGCAGGGAGTAGGTATGTGTGTAGGGTTGTGGCGTAGGCTGCCAAAAAATATTCTCAGGTAAAGTACCGCTCAAGGCGCGCAGGTGCGTAGCCATGGGCTCGTCAGCCCCACCGGCTCAAGGAAGCCTGAATGTAAACAAAAATCCGATTGGCCGCACTCTGCTAGTCCTACCAGCGTGTTACCCCAAAGAATTGTGGTCCATGAAGTAGCGTCGGCGGGTACGCCTATGCCAAAAGTTTAAAATGAAAATAAGTGTCGCGTTAACCATCCCTGGACACGTGTTTCGAGGTAGTTGCCTCTCGTCAGCAGGGAGTAGGTATGTGTGTAGGGTTGCTGCGTAGGCTGCCAAAAAATATTCTCAGGTAAAGTACCGCTCAAGGCGCTCAGGTGCGTAGCCATGGGCTCGTCAGCCCCACCGGCTCAAGGGAGCCTGAATGTAAACAAAAATCCGATTGGCCGCACTCTGCTAGTCCTACCAGCGTGTTACCCCAAAGAATTGTGGTCCATGAAGTAGCGTCGGCGGGTACACCTATGCCAAAAGTTTAAAATGAAAATAAGTGTCGCGTTAGCCATCCCTGGACACGTGTTTCGAGGTAGTTGACTCTCGTCAGCAGGGAGTAGGTATGTGTGTAGGGTTGCTGCGTAGGCTGCCAAAAAATATTCTCAGGTAAAGTACCGCTCAAGGCGCGCAGGTGCGTAGCCATGGGCTCGTCAGCCCCACCGGCTCAAGGGAGCCTGAATGTAAACAAAAATCTGATTGGCCGCACTCTGCTAGTCCTACCAGCGTGTTACCCCAAAGAATTGTGGTCCATGAAGTTGCGTCGGCGGGTACGCCTATGCCAAAAGTTTAAAATGAAAATAAGTGTCGCGTTAGCCATCCCTGGACACGTGTTTCGAGGTTGTTGCCTCTCCTCCTTGAGCCGGTGGAGCTGACGAGCTCATGGTTATGCACCTGCGTGCTACGAGAGGTACTTTACCTGAAAACACTTATTTTAGCAGCCTACACAGCAACCCTACACACTCACCTACTCCCTGCTGACGAGAGGCAACTACCTCGAAACACGTGTCCAGGGATGGCTAACGCTACACTTACTTGCACTCAAGACTCGGGCGTAGGCGTACCCGCCTACGCTAACTTCAGGATCCACAATTCTTTGGGGCAACACGCTGGTAGGTAGAGCAGTGTGCGACCAATAGGACTTTTGTTAATATTCAGGCTCCTTGAGCCGGTGGAGCTGACGAGCTCATGGTTACGCACCTGCGCGCTACGAGAGGTACTTTACCTGAAAACACTTATTTTAGCAGCCTACACAGCAACCCTACACACTCACCTACTCCCTGCTGACGAGAGGCAACTACCTCGAAACACGTGTCCAGGGATGGCTAACGCTACACTTACTTGCACTCAAGACTCGGGCATAGGCGTACCCGCCGACGCTGACTTCAGGATCCACAATTCTTTGGGGCAACACGCTGGTAGGTAGAGCAGTGTGCGACCAATTGGACTTTTGTTAATATTCAGGCTCCTTGAGCCGGTGGAGCTGACGAGCTCATGGTTACGCACCTGTGCGCTACGAGAGGTACTTTACCTGAAAACACTTATTTTAGCAGCCTACACAGCAACCCTACACACTCACCTACTCCCTGCTGACGAGATGCAACTACCTCGAAACACGTGTCCAGGGATGGCTAACGCTACACTTACTTGCACTCAAGACTCGGGCATAGGCGTACCCGCCGACGCTGACTTCAGGATCCACAATTCTTTGGGGCAACACGCTGGTAGGTAGAGCAGTGTGCGACCAATTAGACTTTTGTTAATATTCAGGCTCCTTGAGCCGGTGGAGCTGACGAGCTCATGGTTACGCACCTGCGTGCTACGAGAGGTACTTTACCTGAAAACACTTATTTTAGCAGCCTACACAGCAACCCTACACACTCACCTACTCCCTGCTGACGAGAGGCAACTACCTCGAAACACGTGTCCAGGGATGGCTAACGCTACACTTACTTGCACTCAAGACTCGGGCATAGGCGTACCCGCCGACGCTGACTTCAGGATCCACAATTCTTTGGGGCAACACCCTGGTAGGTAGAGCAGTGTGCGACCAATTGGACTTTTGTTAATATTCAGGCTCCTTGAGCCGGTGGAGCTGACGAGCTCATGGTTACGCACCTGCGCGCTACGAGAGGTACTTTACCTGAAAACAATTATTTTAGCAGCCTACACAGCAACCCTACACACTCACCTACTCCCTGCTGACGAGAGGCAACTACCTCGAAACACGTGTCCAGGGATGGCTAACGCTACACTTACTTGCACTCAAGACTCGGGCATAGGCGTACCCGCCGACGCTGACTTCAGGATCCACAATTCTTTGGGGCAACACGCTGGTAGGTAGAGCAGTGTGCGACCAATTGGACTTTTGTTAATATTCAGGCTCCTTGAGCCGGTGGAGCTGACGAGCTCATGGTTACGTACCTGCGCGCTACGAGAGGTACTTTACCTGAAAACACTTATTTTAGCAGCCTACACAGCAACCCTACACACTCACCTACTCCCTGCTGACTAGAGGCAACTACCTCGAAACACGTGTCCAGGGATGGCTAACGCTACACTTACTTGCACTCAAGACTCGGGCATAGGCGTAACCGCCGACGCTGACTTCAGGATCCACAATTCTTTGGGGCAACACGCTGGTAGGTAGAGCAGTGTGCGACCAATTGGACTTTTGACAATGTAGTTTCTGTTGTACATTCAATAATTCACAAATCAGTTTCATGATTTCATTATGGAAATGTTTTCCTCTATCTGACTCAATTGTGACTGGGAACCCGAATCTGGGGATGAACTCTCTCAATAGTAATTTAGCTACTGTTATTCCATCACTTCTTCTTGTGGGTTATGCTTCTACCCATCTAGAAAACAAGCAGACCATTACTAGAACATACCTCAATCTATTACAGGGGGGCATTTCAATGAAATCAATCTGCATTCTGGTGAAAGGCCCTCCTTCTCGACCTATTGTTCCTAGACTTACCCTTGTTTTTCTTCCAGGATTGAACTGCTGACATATAAGGCATCTTTGACAAAGGCTCTCAGCTACAAGTCTAAATTTTGCATTGTACCATGTCTGCTTAAATGACCTAATCATCGCGTCTCTCCCTATGTGTGCTTGTCCATGATACATCCGTGCCCTGGCAGACACCATGCTATCAGGCATGACTGGTCTTCCATCCCGATAGACCCACACATGATCTGTTTCCCTTGGTGCACATCCTGCTTTTACCCATTGTCTCATTTCCTCATCACCTGCTTCTTCCTGCAACTGCCTCACTTCCTCCCATGTACTCACAATGTTAGTAAATAATATGGGACAAGATTTCATTTCCCTTTCTTTCGCCCTATTCACCGAATTTTGACTGCGTGCACAATATTGAGCCATATCGTTGGCGTGCTTGTTCCCAACTGCGATATAGTCTCCAGTTTGAGCGTGAGCAGCACACTTCAAAACGGCCAATTGCTTAGGCAGCTGTATCGCCTCAAGCAACTTCCCAACCACTTCAGCATTCTTTATAGGAGTTCTACTTGAAGTAAAAAATCCTCTCTGCAGCCATATCTGACCAAAACTGTACATACTGCATATGCAGGACTCAGAATTCCTTCGTCTGTTCTCAAGCATGACCCATCCACAAACATCACAAAGTCACTATCTCACAAAGGCATATCTTTTATATCAGGACGTGGTTTGGTACAGAAATCGAGTACATCCAAACAGTCATGATCCACTTCATCTCTGACTTCTACATTCTCAGCCTCAGGCAGTAACGTTGAAGGATTCACATTCAGGCATCTCACAAGGCTGACATTTGTTGCACCTAATATGACCTTCTCATATTTAGTCAGCCGACTATGTGTCATGAACTGAGTGCGGCTCCTTGTTAAAGGGATTGCCACATCATGAGGTACAAACACTCGCACAGGATATCCCATCACAATTTCTTCACTCTGTTCCAGACTCTTACAAGTAGCAGCTACTGCTTTCAAACAACCTGGCAATGCTACAGCTACAGTGTCTAGCATGGCTGAAAAATATGCAATTGGTCTTCTCAATTTTCCATGTTTCTGTATTAGTACAGAAAGTGCACATCCATTCCTCACACTGCAGTACAACTCAAACTCCTTGTCATAATCAGGCATTCCTAATGCTGGCGCTTCACACAAACTGTCTCTCAATTGTTTGAAGGCTGTCAATTCTTCTCTGTTTAACTCAATGGGGTCTTTTACATCACTTCTCGTCAGGCGTACCAAAGGTTTTGCAATCAGGGAAAAGTTACTTATCCACTGACGACAATATCCAACCATTCCAAGAAACATTCTCACTTCTCTTTGCGTCATTGGGGCTCTCATTCCTTTTATTATCCTGATTCTGTCTGTAGTTATTTTCCTCAGTCCCTTTTCAATTTTATGGCCTAAATATTGTACTTCTTTCTGACAAAATTGCAATTTCGATGGGGATACTTTAAGTCCACCATCTGCCAAATGATTTAGCAATGCTATGGTGTCCATTACACAAGTTTCTCGAGTCTTTGACGCCACAAGTAGGTTGTCAATATATTGGACTAGCACTGATTTCTCGTGCATTTCTAGGTCTTCTAAGGATTTTTTCAATATCTGATTAAATATCGAGGGGCTTTCTGTATACCCCTGTGGGATTCGGCACCATGCCAAAATACATTCGCCAAACTGGAACGCAAACATTTTCTGGCTATCATGATGCAATGGGATGGAAAAGAAAGCATGACATAGATCAATTACTGTATACCATTCTGCATCATGAGGAATCTGATACAAAATCACAGTTGGATTTGGTACAATAGGACAGCATGACACAACAATTTTGTTTATCTTTCTCAGATCTTGCACTATTCTGAACTTTCCATTAGGCTTTTTCAAGGCTATAATTGGTGAATTACATGGACTACTCATTACTTCTCTCAAAATACCTTGTTTAGTAATTTTCTCGATTATAGGAGTAACTCCTTCAATTATCTCGGGTGTCAATTTATATTGAGGAACATTTGGGTAGCTTATTCCTTCCTTCACTGTTACTTTTACGGGATCCACATTTTTCATTAATCCTACATCTTCTCCTGTGAAATCCCAGACCTCTGCTTTTACTGTCTGTTTCAATTCTTTTGGTAGTTCGTCAGGGTTGAATACAGCAAATGCTTCAGTAATCTCAGTTTCCATATTAGCCATAGTCATTTTATATAGTACGTCTTCATCAGGGGTCTCAAATGCTATACCATCAGGGGAACAGAATATAGTGCAATTCATTTTGCACAATAAGTCTCTTCCTAACAAATTTACAGGACTTAAATCGCACACAACAAAGCGGTGCATTTCGGAAAATTTCCCTATGTTGACTTTTATTGGTTCTGTGAGATACGTTTTAATCTGTCTGTTGGATACTCCACCCACTTGGATTGTTTCGTCCGAGAGAGGAAGATTCTTAACATCAGCAGACCTAACAGTTGATCGAGTAGCACCAGTATCTACTAGTAAAGTAATATTTTCATAATTTACCTTTCCATACACAAAAGGGCCTGTCTGGTCCACCTCTAGATTTGCTCCAAGTACGCACTCTTCTTCCTCCCCTCGGCACAGTCAATAATTTTCTTCTGACTCACTCTCATCGCGTTGTAGCCAATACTGCGAAACAGCTTACTTACCTGTTCTTCGTTGTAGAATCCTGTCTCATTACTGTATTTCTGTGAATTTACGCTCTGTGGAAAAGGCGGTTTTGGCGCCTGATTCTGTTGAGTAACAACCTGCTGCTGTCGCTGCGGTTGACAACTCACCTCTTTCTGCACCTGCGGATTCAATGATGCATTATCACTATTAGTATTCGGGGGAAATTTACACTCGGATTTCCAGTGCCTTATTCTTCCTCAATTATGACATGGCCATTTCTTTTTGGCTTCTTCAATATTGAATTGTCCCTTTCCTTTTCCAGCATTAAATTTAGGTTTTGGTCCTGCACCATTTGCTTGTTCAATCAGCTGAGCTTCCTGTCTTTCTGCCACTTTTACCTGTGCCCACATAGCCTTCTCTTTTAATTTACGCTGCTTAGCTTCAATTTCATCACTAAAATATTTTGCATGTCTTAGTACTTCATCTATTTTCTTATTTTGCCAATCCACTGTATGCTGTTTAATCATTTTGAGGATTTCTGGACGTAGGCCATATACAAATCTGTATACAAAATGACTTAAATCTTTTTCACTTAAATTTTCAAGGCAAGGATTAACCTTTCATAGTACGCGTGCACCGACTCCTTAGTCTCCTGATGAGTTTGGTCAATTTTGACCCAATCATTCTCTTTGGGAGGTACTTTGTTTTTCAGAAAAGTAATTACTTGTTCATATTTTTTCATTACCTCTGGATCAGGGGCACCTGTCTTTGGATCTCTAGGGTATTCTTGTGTAGGCCAATTTATCATAATCTTGCACTCAGTCCATAAATCTGCTGGCACTATTATGTCAAATAGACTATTTAAGTCAATCCACAAAACTTTCGATAATTTTACAAACCTATCCACTTGCCTATACCACTCGACTGGTTTTTCACATAGTCAAGGGAAATCATTTGTAAATGACAAAATATCTTGCCTAGTCCAAGGGACATGTACATATCCTCCACCTGGAATTTCTCTCATAGGGCATTCGGTTACTACTTTTTCCTTCTCTCTCATTGGGAAAGCTACAAACGTTTTATCTGAGGCATCATCTCGTTTTCGATACCACCTACTTCTCCATTTATCCACATCTCCCCATTTTCTTAGCAAAATGATTATGTCTTTAATCAGAATTATTCGTCCAGTGGTGTTCAGATTTTCAATATCTTTCTCAGTAAAGTCTACTCCATATGGTTTTTATAAAGCTTTTACTTTTTCAATGTCTATACACATTTCATCTGCCACTTCTTCTAGTCTTTCATGTAGATTCTTTGCTTTCCAAGTTATACTTTTGCATAGGAATAATAATTCCTCATCCTGATAGGTGTTTAGCTTTTCTGTGGGGATAGTTCCTACTATTAATTCTTCCAAAACCATTCTTAGCTGGCCACATCTATAGATTGTGATTCTCTGTCTTTTCTCTGTAAACTCCTCAACCATTCACTTAATTCTTCTGAAGTAGGACCTACTGGTATCTCCTCATTACCTCGTTCTGAATCTTTTGGAGTTTCACATATAGATTCTGTAGTCATTATCAGTCTTTCTACTACACTTGGATTTACTGTCAAATTTGTAGGCGTACTTTGTTCTGATGTACTTACTGTTTGTCTCCATGGGTTCTCATCTGAACTCTTCCTTGGCCTCTCAATCTGTTTATTACTGTTATAAGGGACCGTCAGACAATGCTCACTATCCTTTTGCTTGTCAAAAATAGGCATTACAGGACCTATAGTTACGGGAACAGTAACGGCGTCTAAGTTTTTAGTCAATTCCCTAATCTTTTCAGTTAACTCTAAAATGGTTTTCGCTAATTCTGCCAAATTTTCTTTACTCATTTTATCATCCTGTTTTCTCTCTATTTCTCTGAAAGAATTATTTCTCCCTATCACTTGTGGTACTGATTCACCTTTTCTGTTTCGCAAAGTCTCTCTCATTGGGGAACTTGGTGTCAACATGTCCGAATCTGGTTTGATACAGGGGTGGATTTTTATAAAACATGTTGTCAAGAACATCATCCTCTGATTCATGCACTCCATACCCTCCTGATTCTATATTATGTCTCTTTTCTGTACATTTTCTTCCGCTAACTTCTTCAGCCTGTCTTACAGGAAACAAACCATCAGTCATATTTACACTTCGCCATCTCCTCATTCTGTCATCATGATTTTCCAGTCCATATGATCTACCAAACATGTACCTGTACCTTCCGCCACTCCTCTGCCTTTCTCTCTCATGCATCTCGTCTTCCCATTCTGTTAATGCTTCGAACTGTGTTGGTCTAGGTCTCGGTTCTAGATTCATCATTTTCTCTCTCAAATTTCTTAAAACCGCTAAATTAAATTAACCATGTTCCGGAAATGCTAACACTCCATCATCTTTTGTATACTTTGCCCAATTATCCAACCAAATACAAGTATGATATCCGTATTTCGCAACCATAAAGGATGCGGGCGATTTTGGTGGGGGAAGCAATTGTCCTTCCCTTGTCACAATCGGTTTGTCCTTTTTAAATAAACTCTTAATTTTTCCAAACCAGGACTTTTTCTCTTTTTCTGGTGTATCGTAATACATCATTTTGTCTATTCTGTGTATCGCTGGATTTATTCTACCACTATTCTGTTGTTTTATCCAATCGTAGCGCGACTCACACTAATGCACCAATCCGGAGCGTCTATGTCACTTCTGTAATTCTCCACTCCTAGCGCGGCGTACACTAACGCACCAATCAGGAGCGTCTATGTTTCTTACTGACTAACCAATCCCAGCGCGGTCTTTCTGACATCAGCTTTTCTCGCTACTCCTGCTTCTACTGACCCTTCCTTTACAAAATTTGCTCGGTAAGCTCTTTACGTTCTTTTAACTTACAAATCTGTTATTAACTACATAAAAATGCCACCATTATCTGTTTCGCTAACAAAGAATAGTTAATGACCTTTCTTACAAGAATTCCGTCTTTCCCGAGAGCAGCGCTTACCTCTGCCCTACTACGGAATCGTTACTTCTGTTGATAAAGTAGCACATCCCTCTACCTTACCCTTCTAGCAAGAATTAGCTAACTGTTTCTCCAGAATTAAGTCACCTAGGGGTCGATTCCGATCCTGTATTTTTTTTCCCGTACGACTCGTATCCGTAATTCTTTCCGTACGAATCGTACAAGTCCCGTCCGACCCATGAAGTACGATTCGTACTGGAAAAATACATACGGATCTGCCCGATACGTACGAATAGGATCGGGAAAATTTGTACGAGACAGACCCGGACACTTTTCCGTACAAATCCTAAAAATACAGTTCGACCGTACAAGTACGATCCGGACCGGCTTTCCGATTTACGAATCGTACGGAAAACATCCCATACACGGGGAATGACTTTACCCGCTACGAAGCGAACTTTGTACGACTGTATCCTGGAAAATTTGTTCCCAGGTTGTGAGTCGTACAGGGGTATGAGTCGTACAGGCACCCCCCATGCATATGTACACACCTTACAATAACATTGCGTATGTACGCACCGTACATGCGCAATGTTGGTGTACGCACCGTACATACGCAATGTTGGTGTACGCACTGTACATACGCAATGTTGGTGTACGTACCGTACATACGCAATGTTGGTGTATGCACGGTACATACGCAATGTTGGTTACGCACCGTACATACACAATGTTGGTGTACGCACCGTACATACGCAATGTTGGTGTACGCACCGTACATACGCAATGTTGGTTACGCACTGTACATACGCAATGTTGGTGTACGCACCGTACATACGCAATGTTGGGGTACCACCGTACATACGCAATGTTGGGGTACGTACCGTACATACACAACGCATGGGGGTGTATGTCTGTACGTCTCGTACCCCTGTACAACTCGCACCCCTGGGAACGTGTCGGAGTACGACTCGTACCACGGAGAACGTCGCGTATGACCGAGTCGGACACACAAAAAAACAGAAGCAAATACAACGAAACAAGTCGTACTGAACCACAGACACTGTAAAACAGCACAAGGAGGGTCTATTCGACTCGCACAACCCCACAAAACACGTCTACAGTGCACAAAACATCGAAATAACTGACCTGGCCACATCCAAACAGGCAAACAGAGGGGCAAACTCACAACCACCCCTTATAACACACCCACCAAAAATTCAAACTGAGGCCCATCCACAAATGGACCAATAAAAAGGGCCCACACACACAAACCATGAGCCTTTGCAACAGACTCACTGCAGCTAGAGAGCACACACCAACAACTGCACCCATCCACCTTAACATATACACCTTCACACAACCTCCTTCACAAATACGCCCTCTTCACATTCCGACCCACACCTTCACATTCAGACCCACACACCCACAGCCATCCACACCCTCACCCCACACCACGCCCACAGACAAGAATCCAAAGTTCACAAGGGAGGAGCTGGAGATCCTTGTCAATGAAGTCATCAGAGTCGAGCCACAGCTGTTTGGAACATTGGTCAGACAGACCAGCATAGGGGAAAAATCACGCCTGTGGCAGAGTATCGTCGATAGGGGGAATGCTGTTGCACCCATCAGAAGGACCAGGACCGAATGCCAAGCCAGGTGGTACGATCTGCGGAGGTCAGTCAAGCGAAAAATGAATGACGACTACACCCAGAGCAACATCACTGGAGGTGGTGGGCCCCGCAGACCAGTACATTTCCATCCCTGGGAGGAGAAGGTGATGGTCCTGCTTCCGCCGGTGGGAGTACATGGACTTCAAGGAGTTCCAGAGCCTGGTGAGTACACAAACAACTTATGTAACATGGGGGTAATGGCATCCACACCCCAACTACACAAAATGCACGCAACTACCCCAAGCCCTCACCGTCCAGAACCACAGTCAAAAACAACGCTAATGCCACTAACATGTGTATGCCCCATTGAGAAAGCAAGGCCATGCTATGTCCCATGCTACACGAAGCACTAACCCAAGAATGGATGTCCGGTATGCTGGGAGGGTGGGTGTCACAAAACGCATTGTTGAACTCTAAATCAGACACAATTGCCCTCATCCCATATGGCCCAGGTACATATCCATGCACCAATGCGCAATGCACAGGGACTGGGAAAGTACTGACAAGATAGCTGACACTTGGCCCTTTTGTAGGCAGCACAAGGCCCTCCTGTGACCAGTGCAAACACAAACACCAAGACAACAAGGTCAGATATCTAGGACAGGAACTCACACTCACTGTCATGGCAGCATGCTCCATGGGGGGACAGCTACATCACCTGGGAGCCCCAGTGCCAAATCACACTACACCCACCAGCAGGCCCTGTCACTCACACCCCTTACACAAGCAGACACCCCCGGGACAGGCAATTGATTTACCCACTTTCACAATGGACATGTAACACCACAAGACCAATACATAGCCGAAGAAGCATCCAAGCCAAAAATCAACATGTCAAAGACTCAGGAGAACATATCAATCTGTCCCCCGCAACATCCCCATCCCCATCCCCAAGTGAACATTGAGGAGAATGCTAGGCACATACAACTACCTGGAAGAACAGTGTCAACTTGAATGTGTATGAAACATGGATATTGCATGAAACAGCATTAACATTGTCTGTCTCTCACATACAGGGCAACGTGATGAATCTCCCCCCAACAATGGGGGTGAAGAATCACAGTCCCAGGCTCGGGAGGAACCTGATCCCACGGCAGCGACGCCTCTCAACACTCCGCGGATGACCCCGACCGACCTGGACCCTCTGCTGTCCAAGCCCCTGCAGCACCTGGTTCAGGAACATCTGTGCCAACCACCACCCCCATTCCTGCCACATCCCAGGAGACACTGAGGAGCTGTGCCCGCAGTGAACAACTGAGCCAGTCTGACCAGGAGGGACAAGGTTCGCCGGGCACCCAGGAGGAGGCAGACAACACCGCCACTGCCATCCCTTAGGGGTCCCGTAGACCCGATGTGCCCACAACGGCAGCCCAGGCTCGTGTGGGCCGGGGTGGTGGGAGTGTAGGCAGGCGGAGGCGAGAACCTGACCAGCCAGCTGAAGGGACCGGTATGTCACACATACACAACATCATGGACGCATACCGGCGTGACACCAGGGAGTTCAGCCAGGTAGTGGGGACCCTCACAGAGATAAAGGGGACCATCACAGAGATGAAGAACCAGCAGGCCGCGCAACACGCCAGTCAACAAGAACACCAAAGACAGATGGAGGCAAGACTGGTTGAGCTCCTGGTGGTACAAAGGGACATAAGCCATTCCCTCCGTCGGATCGCCGACAACATGGGCAACCCTCCCTGTGCCACCAGGCGAAGACCACCACCAGCCACAGGGATGGAGGAGGAGGAAAATTCGTCCGACGGAGCGTCCCAAGCATCGTCAAGGCCTGCATCTGAGGGTCCCCTGAGGAAGGTGGGTCGTCCACGGAAAAGACTGTGAGAGGCAGCGGCCCATCCACATCTCCCAGGTCACCTGGCCTGGCACCTGGCCTTCATGTGCGACAGCATCACCTCATTGACTGACATTATCTGCCACATGGACTTGCTGGTCACAGTCTGACCAATGATGCCAAACACTGTGGTCTGGACTCTGCTGACTTTAAATGCCAAGGATCCCATCTCCCCCTGTGAACTTTGGATTCTATGGTCCCTGTATTTCACCTTTTTCTTTGCACAAATCACGCACCGGAGCTATAATACAAAAAAGAATAATTGAAATTTTATGTCGCAGTAGTTTAGCATGAGTCCACAACATATGTGTGGGGATATGTCAAAGTATTCCTGAGTGTGGAACTAACTCCAGCCATCCATGCACTGGGATCTGAGTCCGGTTGAGGACGCACATGGCTCACAATGTATCATCAAATACACACATGGAGCCCAATACTCACCCGTGATGGCCTCAAGCTGCTGAGGGGGGGCTGGCAATACTGCTCGGACAGACCAATTTGGAAGAGTATCATGAAGGCGTAGAGGTCATGGGTCAGGTGGAGGTGCCCGGGGAGGGAGTCCCAGGTCTGTTTGGCGAGGTTGGAGAACTATCTCCTGCATGCAGTTGTTCTGTGGATGTGATGACTGGTGGCCAGGGCACAGTTGGGCCAACGGGGTGTTGGATGACAGACGTCCAAGGTCGGTTTTCGGTCTGGGGTTGTGGACTGCCTCCTGAGTGTGGTTGAGGAGTCTGAAGGTGATCCTGCAGCAGACAGTGAGCCATTTTAGCTATCTCAGGTGGACGGTGATGTGGCTGGGGCGGGGGATGTTGAAGGTGAGGTGTGCGGATGCACCCTGGATGTGGACAACTTCTCCAGCAGTTTTGCTGTTGTTCCTCTGTAGAGGGCGGTGCTGTAGTTGACCCGGCTGGTGTCGTGGACCTGGGGGACGGTCTGTCTTGCCTTGGAGTGGATTTATCTGTGGATCATTTGCAGCATGCGGAGGGTGTTGCAGCATGAGGTACAGATGGTGTTGAGTTGCATGGTAATTGTGAGCGATGAGTCCATGATGAACACCAGCTTGCGTGCGTGGCCACTGGGTACTGGTGCGGTGCCCAGGCCTGTGGGACACAAGGAGTTGACCCAGCCGTAAGGGGACAATCCTCAGATGATGACCTCAGTCCCGTCCAAGTCCAGCCTCAGGTGGCTGATGTTCAGCCATTCGTCAACGGATCTCATGCCTTCTTGAAGGTTGGATCTGGCAATGGCTGTGTCTTTGGTGAGGGTGAGGAGCAGCTGGGTGTCAATGCCATACGAGATGATGATGAAGTCGTGTGCGCATGTGATGGTGGAGAGGGGGGTCATGGAGACATTGAAGATCATCACGCTGAGAGATGAGCCCTGGGGCATGGGCCAGATGACCCCAGTGTACTACATGCTGAAGGGTGGAGGCCGACTCCCAGGGCCTTGCTGGTGAGCTACTTGTTGACTCAATCCTGGGCCCTCCTCTGGATACCAGTGTTGGAGATGTGTGAGCTGACAGTGTGGTAGCACATGGTGTAGAATGCCGTTGAGAGGTCAAGGGGGGTGGTCTCACCATTGTTGAGCAGGGCAAAGTTGTCGTTGGTGGTGGCAATGATGACGGTTGCAGTGGTGTGATTACTGTGGAAGATGGTCTGGTGCCGGTTGCCTGGAGCTGTTTGCGTGGAGGAAGTTTGTCAGTTGCTCGTTGAGTGTCTTCCTGATGACATTTGCTGGGTAGGGAAGCATGGTGATGTTCCAGGAGATCCTGCGGTACTGCCATGTGTTGTTTAAGAAGGGCCTGGGTCTCTGCATGCCTCCAGCTGCCATAGAATGTGGCAAACTCAAAGGAGACATTCATGACGTGCTGGACGTGGGCTTCAAGGATGGGGAATGATGTGGTTGAGATGTTGTGTGGGAAGGGGCCTGATGGAGAGCCAGAGTGGATGGTGCACATGAGCCAGGTGGTGTATTTGCAGCTGACGGGAGTCCAGAACCTGAGGGGGGTTTGTCCCGCGGATAATAGTGCTGTCTGCCTCTGTGTGCCAAGGCTGTTGTGTATGTCCATGAGCTTGCAGTGGTAGAAAGTTGCAAGGGATTTGATCTGCTGTGAAAGGGTGTGGTGTCTTTTGGATGGAGAGCTGCTGTCAGTTCACTCACAATGCTGATGAGCTCCTTGATGTCGTGTGTTTTGGTGCCTCGGCCCTATCTGAAGGATCTCCACTTGTCCTTGCTGATGATATGGTGATGGCCTTGTGTGGCGTATTCCAGGGCTGTAAGGTAACTAATGGTTCTTTGTGTTGCAATGTTTGCACAAGAGTCCGGCTAGATCTGTATGAGTCCAGTAGGTCTGCCTTGTCCCAGGTGACTTAACTGTTGTTGTGCTTCACAGGAAAGTCCGTCAATGTGGCAAGATTGTTGGATCAGTTGCTGATTCAGTGTGTGAGGTTGCAGGGTGTGGCGGTGGTGTTGGTTCGAGTGTCCCACACAGCTTGTCTGTGGTGACTTAAATCAAGCATCTTTGGGGGATTGGCAGCGGGGTGTGGGGCAGTGTGTTGCTTGTCGGAGACGTGGATGCAAATGTTGATGGCCCAATGATGGATGGTGGTGTGGTTCTCCTCCAGCAAGAAGTTACTGGCCCCCAGCCACATGTAGCCTGTGGAGGTAAGGGCGTGCGTGCAGATGTACATGTTGATGGCTTTGCAGAATTGTGGATGTAGGCCTGGAGATCTGTAGATGAGTGTTACTCTGAGGGTTGCCAGGGGGTTGGTGCAAAACTGGATTAGTGACTCTGAGGGTGTACTTGTGAATAAATTGCAATTCATCCTCCGGGATTGTTGGTGCCGTCCCTGCGGGTGATCTTGTATCCGTCAGAGATGGCAATGAAGAAGTTGTGTGCTGAGGATGCTTTTATCCAGGTTACTGTCATGAAGGTGATGTGTGGGGCTGTTGTTTTGAGGAGGTAACAGAGTACAATGGTGTGCTGGTGGACGGAGCGGGTGTGGAGTAGGAGGCACATGACCTGGTTGTTCTGACAGGGTCTGGTAGGCGGGGCAGCGCTGTGTTGGCAGTTGGAGTTGCACACTCAGCATGCGAAGGTGTCGTGTGTGCGCTTAGGGGGTGCCTGATAGCAGGTGGTTGATTGTCTGGTGGACATTGCTTGGAGGGTGGCTGCAGCATGAGCCTGTTGTGTGACGTGGGTCATGCAAGGACCAGAGGGTCGTGCACTGTGCACGTTGCAGGCGCAGACGGTCCTGCCTTTGGCACGGCATTGGCACAACAGTGGCACAGACAAGCTGCTGGCTGCATTAAGAATGGGTGGAGGGGGGAAGGGAGGAGCATTTTGGAGGCGTGTGGGTTGCAGAATCAGGGCACTTGGTGGGGCGGTGCCGCAGGTGAGGCAGCAGCAGGCGGATGGGGTGAGAAACTAGGCAAAAAGTAGCACACAAAGACAAGGAGGTCAGAAAGGCACAGTGCAACAGGTGTATGTAAAGGAAGGAGTGTCAGGTTACTCATGGGTTACTCCGAGAAAATGTATGAACAATCACCAAAAATGGCGGTCACAGGCTCAGGCAACAAAATGCGGAGCTGCGCACAGGAGACACACCGTCAGCAGGCGTTGACGTCCCGTTGTGGGGAGCAACCTGCACAAATACATACACAACCAGGTACTTCATGCACAATAGAGATTATTAGCCATGAAGAACTGCATGCATGTTGCCGAAGTACACATACACTCATATGCTCAATCTTTGACAAGAATGCCATAGATGACGCATGCAAACTGGCAAGAGATCTGCAGTGACAGAGATGAGGCACTTTGGTTTGTGCTGAACACCTTTATTACACAAACTCACACAAAGGGAAATGCATCCATATGAACAGACTCACAGGTCAGTTGACAGAACATGTGGGACATACACTGGAACCCCCCTTCACAACACGGATGTAGTAAATCCCAATGAACTGGCACACAAGTTAAGGGGATGAGCCAAACACATCCTGCTGCACACGGAGAGGCTGCAATTCACCATAGAGCCTGTTGTTGTGATGTCCCACACTATGCCCACCTGTAGCATCTGCAATGTTTCAGAGGCAAGGTCTACGCACATTGATGCCTTCATCAGACTCCACACTCCACTACAGATACCTGTCAAGAAGTGTGACTATCATGTCATGGGAGTGATGCTACATGTTATATGCTCCATGGTGAGAAGACATGTATGCATGGTACCACAACATGCGCAGAAGCAGTCCCCACACATTCCCAACCCGTACCACCACCAAAAAGTCTTGCTGCAATCCTTACCCAAACTGACATTTCCACATGTCCGTGCATGGAACGCTGATTCAGCACATGTTGCAATCCTCATGAGGAATAGCAGGAGGACAAAGATGACACGAGCAGACAACAGGCGCAAAAACCTGGGAATGACAGACACACAAGAAGTCACCTAAAACAAATCTTGCCGCACACATGGTCAGTTACGAAACATGAACAATGTTGGACACATGCAAATTTCAAAGAAAGTCTCTCCGCAAAACTGTGTGGCATGACATCATCACTCGAGTGACACATCAGAAGACACATCAAAGTCACTTTGCATTCAGTCAGCTGGACACACACATTGCAACACATGCCACTCAATGCTACAAGCTTGCACACTCATACCCAGTGACTCACCATTATGAGAAGAAGTTGCGTATGAGCTGACTCCGGATATCATCCTCCTCCTCATCACTTGCCTCGTGACCAAGCCCTGGATCCTCCACGGGTGGATGTTGCTGCTCATCAGGATCAAGGATAAGTGGCACTGCCTTCTCAACTGCCATGTTGTGCAGCATGCAGCACACAATGAAGATTTTGCAGACCTTCTCCGGTGCATATGGTAGGGACCCGCCTGTCTTGTCAAGGCACCGGAATCGGCTCTTCAGAAGGCCAAACGTCCTCTCAATCACTCGCCTGGTCTGCCCGTGTGCATTTTTGTACCGGTGATCTGCAGCTGTTCTTGGGTTGCGGAGAGGTGTCAGTAGCCATGGCATGTTGGGATATCCAGAGTCCCCTACATAGAAGCATCATGTAAGTAAGTGGGTCAGGAGATGCCGTAAGAGCCAAAGATACCGCAACACACAGGACAAACAGAGTATACCCACCAACAAGACATGCTCGTTCGTTGTGCAGCCGCAGCATCATTTGTGGCACCCTGCTACGCCTCATGATGTAGGCATCGTGTGCTGATCCTTGAAAACGTGCACAGACATGGGAAATCAGCATGTTAGCAAGACACACCACAAGGGCATTTATTGAGTGGTAATGTTTTCGGTTGCGATAGGCTTGCTCCTGTGCCTATGGTGGTACCAAAGCCACATGTGTCCCATCAATGAACCCAATGACATGGGGCATCCCTCCCAGGGCATATAAATCACCCTTGACATCTGTCAACTCCTCAGGAGTTGGAAATTTGATGAATTCATCAAGGTGCTCCAACATGGCTGACAAAACATCACGCAGGACACGGCTGAACATTGTCTGTGACATCCCACCAACATCAGCTATGGTCAATTGAAACGTACCTGTTGCAAAAAAATGTGGGCCGGCAATACCCTTTATCTTGGGGGTCAGCGCAGTAGGATACCTGTGTCGCGGTTGGAGGTGTGGTGCCAGCTTGTCAGTCAAGTCCTCAATCAACTGTCGAGTGAATCTGTAACGTCGGATGCAGGCACGTTCCCTCATGGCGGCCAAGTCTGGCATTGGTCTTGGGACAGGCGGTGCCCTGCAGGACATTGTTAGGAATAATGAAGATTAAGAGTCTGCCAACATCAATGTCAACGAACATAGCACATGCTAAACTGCTACTAAACATCAGGTAACTATGGAGTCTGGTGTGTGCAATACATCCAGGACACATATGCCAGCTTGCTGGCACTCCTACGTAAAGCCAGATACACCTGTTGATTGTCAAGTCTACATGACATGCCCTGAAATGAGCTGGGGGCAAGTCTGAGTGAACAGCCAGAGATATCACCGGAGTGACACACATCCGCATAGCTGCATTGGAAGGATGTCATCTCATCCAGACAGCTGACTGCAAGGCACACGCACAGGTCACATGGAATGTCAAATGTACATATCAAACACATTGCGATGAAGGGGTACACGTGACAACAAAAAAACACAGCCATTGAGACGACGCAGACATGTATGCCTGGGAAAATATGATGTCCGATGCACACAGACCCTACAGCCGTGGGAATCCACATGTGGCATGGTGTGCATAGATGTGTGCCATGCCCATCTCCACACAGACCCATGTTGGATGCACCAACAGTTGACGGAACACTAACAGCAAGCTCATGGGAACACATGAAACACACCTGACATAGTCACATAGGGGCACGCTGATCGTGACATGTCAGTTGATCGAGTGTCCCTGTCCCTGGCATCAGGAGACTGGTGTGGGTGGTGATGACTGTGTCATCCCACTGCTGCTGTGCATGACACAGTTGGACTACAGACACACATGTGGCAAGTGTCAAGGTGATGTGTGCCACATAGTGCCCCATCACACATGACATGTGTACACAGGTCATCACACATAAATTGTGCAACTAGATGAGATGACCTGTGCAATATCACTGGCTGACACACCTAGGGCCTGCACATGAAAGTTTGCAATGACAAGTACTTGATGGACATCCTTGTGCGACTCGTAGCCCTCCATTCCTGGCTTGTGTACGCCTCGTATCACTATTGTACTGGTGCCATAGGGGTACGTATGAAACGCACCATACCCACGCATTCATTGCGTGTGTACGGTCCGTATCACTGTTCTACTGGTGCCGTACGGGTACGTGTGAAACGCACCGTACCCACGCATTCATTGCGTGAGTACGGTCCGTATCACTGTTCTACTGGTGCCGTACGGGTACGTGTGAAACGCACCGTACCCACGCATTTATTGCGTGAGTACGGTCCGTATCACTGTTCTACTGGTGCCGTACTGGTACGTGTGAAACACACCGTACCCACGCATTCATTGTGTGTGTACGGTCCGTATCCCTATTCTACTGGTGCTGTAGGGGTACGTGTGAAACGCACTGTACCCACGCATTCATTGCGTGTGTACGGTCCGTATCACTGTTCTACTGGTGTTGTAGGGGTGCGTGTGAAACGCACCGTACCCACACATTCATTGCGTGTGTACGGTCCGATTCACTATTCTACTGGTGTCGTATGGGTACATGTGAAACGCACCGTACCCACGCATTTATTGCGTGTGTACGGTCCGTATCACTATTCTACTGGTGCCGTAGGGGTACGTGTGAAACGCACCGTACCCACGCATTCATTGCGTGTGTACGGTCCATATCACTGTTCTACTGGTGCCGTGAAACGCACCGTACATGTGTGTGGATTTCAAAATTACATAGGGGACACATAGGGGACAAGTATTAGGCCCAAAATGCATGCTGGTTGTCATGGATACAGACTTTTCAGTTGCAATGTGTCCATCAGGTGTCCTGGAACAGTCAGTTGGCCAAAAAATACAATGTTGCAAAGTGGTTGTTGACTTGACATGATGCTCAAAATTTGAACGATGCGAATGCGTGTCATTGGTGTATGTTTAAAGGGATTGGAGTAAACGTATGATGCGAATGAGTCTGACCAATCACTATGTACTCCTCTAAATGAATGCCCCTCAGCAAGACAGATATAAGGCAGCCCGAACCCATGAGAGGGCACTTGCCTGCACAACTTTCGAGTCGACCACACTGCTGCTGTCTCTGCTTCCTCTGGACCATGTTGCGTACTGTGGAGAGGGCCCAGCCATTCACCCTAGAGGAGAATGAGGCGTTGCTGGACTGCCTCCTCCCACAGTACCCCAAGCTGTATGGGAGACCACGGGAGCAGGTGAGTGCTGACTCCACTACCTTTGCCTATGCACCTGTTGTGTGACTGTCAATATTGTGTCCAGGTGGGACAGACATGCTATGTGAAACGAAACATACACCTGCATTTATTGCGTGTGTACGCATCGTACCCATGGTGTAGCTTAGAATCGTATCACTGTTGTAATGTTGCCATAAGCGGTGTAAAACACTACCTTTGACTGTGCACCAGTTATGTGACTGTCACTTCTGGCATTGTGTCCAGGTGTGACAGACATGCAATGTTGTTTAGAGTGGGTCCCAGGGGGGGACATGCTTATGTCTCTCATGCAGAGCATGAGGTAGTTCCTGTGAGCACTCCTCACTTGCATTATGCTTACTGTGACATTCACTGCATAGTGCATGACAAATTCAGCCTGACAAATCCTTGGGGGCTTTTTTCCCTATTGTCCTGAGGTGATTCAGTGGTCCCCCCGGTGTGACAGGTGACTGTACCCACAGATGTGTATGAGTTGAGTGGACCTGTGGTGAGAGTGTCCAAATGATGTGTACGACCTCATGGACATTGATGTGTGTGAATGTTCCTTGTCATGTGGGAGAGTGTCTATGTGAAGTGTTGCACCACAGCTGCATGGAGGAGGCAACAGCTCTAACCATCTGATGTGACAAGTAAGCCGTGCTGTGTGTCTGACTTGCAGTGCTAGCACAACTCCTGTGACACCCCACAGGCAAGTGGCACATGTGCAGAGTGAGGGTTGTATCCGCTGTTGTCACTGACAGGCGAGTGATCTGTGCCTGGGTGTGTCTGTCTAGTCTGCTGAGGGTGAGTCAGTGGAGTGGGACATGTGACTGCTTGGCACGTGCTGTCCATCAGCCTGCTGTTGCATGTGCTGCACAGTGTGTGCCATGATCAGTGACTGTGTCGCACTCCTTATGCCACCTGTTGACTTTCAATGCCATGTAGTGCATTGGGGCTTGCACACAGGCCAATTTCTCATTGAGAATGATGCAATTCCTGTCAGCATCCTATGCCCTGTTCAACATATCAAAGATGTTCAAATGTGTGTCTCTGGGACATGGAGCAGGTGTTGTGATGTTGTCTCACTTTGTCATCCTGACAGGTAACTGCCTACGAGAAGATGTTGATCTGGCAGGACATCGTCAGGGCCGTGAGATCGGCGGGGGATCGTAGTCGGCGCCTACCACATGTCAGAAAACGGTGGCAGGATATCCGGTGCTGGACCCGGCGGATCGCCCGGGTCCAGCTGGGGATCGACCCTCCTCGCCCCCACGGCGGGCGCCGACGCCTGACCGCCCACATGACCCGTGTCCAGGCGGTGGTATTCCCTGACCTCGATAGGCAGTTACAGGAGAGACTGCAGCAAGGAGGGGGTAGGTACATGGCTGTTTGTTGTGTTATGTGTCACCAGCTTTTGGAAGTGCTCTGTAGCCTGGATACACTCCCAGAGTTTATATGTGCAGTGCATTTTCTGTTCCCCAATGTCACCTGGTGCTCTTTTTCATCCCTTCCCCTCCTTGACATGTGTCCCCTGGTCTGTGTGTAATCACATTTGCACATGGTCATCTAGGGTGCCAGAAAATCAAAGTTCACATTGCTTTCTGCATCATTGTGGGAGGGTGGTCTGTGACATGTGTTGGTACCTTGCCTGTGCCATGACCTGTTCACTATGTTGGGGGTCCATATTTGTTGGCACTGATGATGAGTCTCAACATAGGAGTGTGAGGTTTCAAGTGAACACCCTTGCACCATGCATGACCAATGTTGTGGCCTCAGACATGATGTGCATGAGTGGGAGATATGCATGGTACCATGACGGTTGCTCATGGTACAGTCAGCTCATTCCAGGAACATGGAGCAGTGTGCCCACTACAATCCCCTGAGACACCCTGGCCTCCTAATCATGTGTGTCATCCAACACTGCGCACATACTCTGTGGGTTCAGCATAGGTCTGCCTCTGTGACATTGTTCCCTGGCCTAGTTTGTATTTTTCCAATGTGTGCTACATGTGTCCACTGGACAGGGATACACCATTTGGCTTGTGCATACTCACACTGGGCAGTGCCTGTGTGGCTATTCACAACAATCTGTTGATGGTTGTTTGTCACAAATATGTGTTGCCAGCCCCACGAGGTGATGTTGTGTCAATTTGGCAATTGTTGCTGCACAGTTTTTGAAACCCTGATTAAGAGGTGTCACTTCTTGATCTGTATCAATCACATTGACTCAGGTATGGGGGGGTTGTGCGGGAGAGGCCTACATGGGCACCCCTGATTTCTCCTTGCCAGGTCTGACCTGTGTGTGAGAATTGGCTGTACAAAGAATCACCGTGCACTGCCCCTGTGATGGTGGCCAGTGCTTAATGTTCGTGCTTTGCAGCCTGTGTCATTTAAAAAAAACCATGATTACTGCTCATACATTTTTGGCACATGTTCAGATGCAACGCAGTTTGGTGTTTGTGTGCTGACATCTGTGTGGACATTCTGGCTTGCCATGAGGGTGTCTCCACAGTACAGCTATGCTTTTTTACAACACAATTGCAGGCCCATTAGCTTATGCATTGTCCTGGGTTTGGACATGTGTGCCACTCTACATGACAGGCAGTGGGTCATATGTGTATCCAACTGTGTCATCAGGTAACGGATGGCCATGTGACAACTGACATAATTCAAGTTGTTAGTCAAAAATGAATGTACCTTGGCACTCACAGCACTTGTCGACAGTTCTTCATGTTTTAAATGTGGTAATTTGATGATTTGTGTTAAGAACACTAATGTGCCTGCATGAAAGATGTCTCCCAAGGAAGTGCACACCAAACGACATTTCCACTTTCATGGAACACGCTGGCACCTTTTCAAAGAAGCCACTGTTAGAATTAAATGGTGTTGCAGATTATCCATATACATGTTCCCACAGTGGTGTTGATTTTGTGAAACTCCTTTGTTGTTGGTGATACAAACTAACGAGTGTCAAGACATCAAGACCTCCGTGGGCCCATGTATATGTACTTTCTACAACACCATTTATTTCTAACAGTGGCTTCTTAGAAAAAGGTGCCAGCTTCTTCAATGACAGTGTAAATGTAGTTTTGTGTGCACTTCCTTGGGAGACATCTTTCATGCAGGCACATGAGTGTTCTTTTCACAAAAGGGCGAATTGCCACATTCAATACATGTTGATTGTGTAAAGCATTGTGAGTCCCAAGGTAACAACATTTTTTCGTTTTGTGTTCCAAAGTACTTTTTTTTTATAAGATAGGAACTCACAAAATTGGTTGGGTCCAGTCCTTTTCCTACCTAGGAGTATTGTTTGACGGGCTTCTAAAGTTTAGACCTTTAGTGGACAAACACTGCTCAAAACTGGTGGCCTCATCTGGGGCTATAATGGGTTATGGGAGAAGGCTGGGAAGATGGTCCCCCGAGCAAGTGATGAATTTGTATAGATCAATATGCAACGCTAAGGCAGTTTATGGGGCTGAAGTTTGGGGCTTTGCGAATATACATCAGGTCCAGATAGAGGAAAATAAATTTTTTAGAAGGATACTGAAAGTCCCGCACAGTACATCAGCCTACTTGATACATGATGAACTGGGAGAACCGTATATTGAAGATCAAATCAAGGTCAGGCCGCTTCTGGCCTGGGTGAGGATTTGGTCTAACCCCGAGGCAGGCCTCAGTAGACAAATTATTATAGATTGTCTGAATCGAGACAAAGGGAGTTCGATCCCATGGCTAAACTATGTAAAGTGTACTTTGGAGGCCATTGGTTGTAAGAACCTCTTCACCGAGCCTGAAGCCCTCATTGCCCAGAATAAAACGTTAGTCAAGAAAAAGTTTGGGGAATGGACAACTGCAAGCAGGGCGGCCAATGAGGAGTGTAAATCTACAGTTGTGGCCTATAGATTACTGAAATGGGAGAGTGGAAGGGAGCCTTATCTTTCACTGATTCATAATGCACAAGACAAATTTTATATGACCCGCTTTAGGTTCAACCTCTTGCATCATTTATTATCTGATCCTCTTGGTTTTACCTTAACAGTGGAGCAGAAGGGTACCTGCGGCTGTGACAATAAGTCTCCGCAGGATACCCTTCATTTTGTTTTGTTATGCTCATTTTATACATCACCTAGGCGTAAGTTCCTGGTGGGAATTTTGAAAAGAGCCAAGTTTAGACATGCCAAGATTGCCTTATTGTTTTTGCAAAAGGCCAATGATGCATATACCTTGTCCTGTATTAGGAGTTTTATTAAGATGGCGGTAAGGATAAGGAACTCGAGAGAGATGGGTTGATTGCAATGCCCTGTATATAGAGATCTGGGAAAATGAAAAGAAATGCCATGATTTGAACTGTCTTTTTAATGTTTTTTAATGCGTTTTAACTGTTTTATGAACTTTTATGGTATCTTTATAAGTGCCGAATTAAGAAATATATTGATTGATTGATACTTACAGGTCTCTGAGTGTGGTGACACCTTGAGTAGTGAGGTGTGTTAGTTTACCTTGGGTGCACCACTACTGTTTCTTTCAGGGTAAACAAGAGGTGGCATGACTTCATTGTATTGCTGTGCTCACCTGTTCACAGACACTAGCTTCTTAGTGTATTTCTCATTCAAGTTGTGGCCTGGTGTGTTTTTTTTTTCCTTGTGTCCAAGTGGCATAGTGGGTCTACCAACTGGGCAGTACAAGGCTTACATATGTGCGGAGTAATCTAGCTGTTACTCATGATACATTGCCTGATATGCACTGTGACCTATTGTTTTTGTGCTCATGTGTCAGATGTATACAGGTGACTGATGCATTTCTGTTTCTTCTCCTTGCCCACAGCATCATCATCCGAAACAGAAGGAGACACCTGCACGGACCTGGAGGAGGGTCCCAGCGACAGTGCCACCATTGCTGGCGAGTCTGAGGAAGCCAGTGGCACGGAGGGCGAGGGGTGTCAGTCCGAGGACCTGTCTGGAGGCGATACCACCTACTTAGCCGACGGGTCCGACGCTGACTTACTCGAGGAGGTGGAGGCTGCTACACCACCTGGCAGCATCCCCACAACTGTCCCCGCCTCCTCTGTTACCATCTCCGCCCTCCCAGTTGCTCCCGTCCCTTCTGTCCGTGCAGAGGCACACCATGTCTCCTTTGGCCCAGGCATCGCACCCCCTGCCCCTGTCACCCCTGCTGCCCTCAGTGTAGAGTCTGTGGACATACTGCGGCAGTTGCAGGTTGGGCAGGCATCGGTGCTGAATGTCCTCCATGGCCACACTAAACTGCTCACACAGATGGTGTCGTTCATGGAAGGCATGTCAGCAACGATGTGTGACCGACGCAAGATTCTGCGGTCCATGGACTCTTCCCTGACGGCAGCAGTTACTCTCCTGCAGCGCTCCGTCCCACCCCCTACCCCGGACCCATCCACACTTCCCTCTCCCATACCTGTCCAACGCACACCCAGACAGTCACGAGCAAGTACCCCACCAGACACAGGCAGCACACCCCCAAGTAAGGCAAAGCAAACACCTCCTGGCACGCACACTCAGGGGGATGTAGGCACACCCACAGGGTCTGGGAACAGACAACATACACGCAGCCACAGTCGCAGTCCGCAGTACTCACAACCCTGTCCCTCCAAAACCACTCCCCTTGGCTCCCCTGCCAAACGCTCACCCAAGCAGCTCTTTCTGGCTGAGCTGGACCTCGCCCCCGCTGAGCCACCACCCTACAAGCGGGCGAGGAAGTCCCCGGGCACGGGAGTTGAGTCCCCCACCACGTCAACCCCCTCCCCCAGGAGCGCTGCACCACATCCCTCGCCCACCACACCCTCCCTTGACCCTGGGGAATCCTCAGGTGCAGGGGTTCGGATGGACGTACTAGCAGCGGTGTGCAGCACGGAGCTCGCCTCCACCTTCGGCGCTGCCCCACACCCTGTGGTGGAGACGTCCACCCCTGCTCCCACCACACCAACTCTTCCCCCTCCTGTCCCTGCGGTGCCTGGTACTGCCACAGATGATGCCCCACCCCCATCCGACGAACCTGGAGGTTCATTTGTGCAGGCAAGCTAGGGGTAGACGCGGTCCCCTACGTCCCCCCCTGGACTTTACATATGAACTGGCCATTGGCCTGTGTAAATAGTCTATTTTTTGAAAAAAAAATTGTGCTGAATAAAGCCTTTATTTTTACTTTCAACACTATTGCATTTTAGGTACTTGATGTTGGTGATGAGGCTCCTGGAGTTGGTGTTCTGGCAATGTGTTAGGGTTCTGAGAAATGTTTTTGTATGATGGTCATGAGGTGGACCATGGCATCTGTGTGCCATCACAATGTCTCTGCAAAGAATCATTGGTAGTGTGTGTTCATTTTGTTTTGAGACATTGTCCCAAGGAGTGTTCCTTCCTCTGTGGCACCTGACATCTTCCCTGCAAACAGTTACACAATTGTTGTGCTGACCTGTGTCAACATTTCCTTTGTTGGTGATGGATCCCTTCAACAATGGCCATGCCTGCTCACCGATGTCACCTGCTGAATCATCTGTGCCATCCTTGCTAGTCACTGTACTTGTGTTTTGAGTATGTCGAAATGCCTTAAGGGACAAATTCACCCTTTTCAGCACAATGCATGTGTGTAATCACAGCCTACCACACAAATGGTACTTGTTATGCAGGGTATTTGGGCACCTGACTCACAATTGTGGGCATTGTATCTAGGGGAATTCCACCCTATTCCTTCCATGAGAGACAACATCTTGGTGGCTGGACCAGCACCTGGACATTCCTATCAGTCCTGGGATGTGCGTGACAGTGCGTGTTCCCTTTGGCTATCTTAGTTTTGTAGACAGTTACATGACTATACAGTCTTGTGGCATGATATCAGGGTGTGTATTGTGCTGCATCCGCCATGGGTGGGTATGCATGTGTTATTTGTCCTCACATCCACATGTGGTGTGTCATGCAGTGGGTGAAAGACATCCATCCTCCTGGGAGTGGGACATTGCTGTCAGTGATGTGTTGTTATAGCACTATCATCATAGTCCAAAGTTAGGGATGCGTACATACCACCATGTAGGTGTGGTCATCTGATAATGATGTACACCCCCCATATCTCTGTCCACTGCTGGGAGTCCTCTGCACCCACCCCCATGTCTCTGTCCACTGCTGGGAGTCCTCTGCACCCACCCCCATGTCTCTGTCCACTGCTGGGAGTCCTGTGCACCCACCCCATATGTCTGGACACTGCTGGTATTCAGCTGCACCCACCCCTCATATTGCAGGCCACTGCTGGTAGTCATATGCACCCACCCCCATGTCTCTGTCCACTGCTGGGAGTCGTGTGCACCCATCATCATATGTCTGGACACTGCTGGTATTCATCTGCACACACCCCTCATATTGCAGGCCACTGCTGGTAGTCATATGCCCCCCCCATATCTCTGTCCACTGCTGGGAGTCCTGTGCACCCACCCCCATATGTCTGGACACTGCTGGTATTCATCTGCACACACCCCTCATATTGCAGGCCACTGCTGGTAGTCCTATGCACCCACCCCCATATCTCTGTCCACTGCCGGGAGTCCTGTGCATCCACCCCCATATGTCTGGACACTGCTGGTATTCATCTGCACACACCCCTCATATTGCACGCCACTGCTGGTAGTCATATGCACCCACCCCCATATCTCTGTCCACTGCTGGGAGTCCTCTGCACCCATCCCCATATGTCTGGACACTGCTGGTATTCATCTGCACACACCCCTATATGTTTGTCCACTGCTGGTATTCATCTGCAGCCACCCCCATATGGCTGGACACTGCAGGTATTCATCTACAGCCACCCCTATATGGCTGACCACTGCTGGGAGTCCTCTACAGCCACCTCTACATATCTGGACACTGCTGGTATTGATCTGCAGCCACCCCCATATGGCTGGCCACTGCTGGGAATCCTCTGCACCCACCCACCCACCCCCTTGGAGCAGTACACTGCTGGCCTGGACCTACACACACACCAATATGAAGGTAACATGCAGGGCCAGACCGTAACCCCACATTCGTGGCGTGTGTACACCTCGTATCCCAAATGTACTGGTGCCGTACGGGTATGTGTGAAACGCACCGTACCCCCGCATTCATTGCGTGTGTACGGCTCGTATCAGTATTGTACTGGTGCTGTACGGGTACGGGTGAAACGCACCGTACCCCCGCATTCATTGCGTGTGTACGCATCGTATCACTATTGTATTGGTGCCGTAGGGGTACGTGTGAAACGCACCGTACCCACGCATTCATTGCGTGTGTACGGTCCGTATCACTATTCTACTGGTGCCGTAGGGGTACGTGTGAAACGCACCATACCCACGCATTCATTGCGTGTGTACGGTCTGTATCACTATTCTACTGGTGCCGTACGGGTACGCGTGAAGCGCACAGTACCCACGCATTCATTGCATATGTAATGATCGTATCACTATTGTACTGGTGCCGTAGGGGTACGTGTGCAACGCACCGTACACGTCCACTTCCGTTGTTGCGGTACGCAGGGGTTGCTGGACACGCCCCCCCAAGTGACCAGACCCTGGTGGTAATATATGGGCTCCATATTATAGGTTTGGATTTGGGTATGGGGTATGTTTCCTGCCCCACATCCCCACCCTGGCCCCTGGGTGTTGTTCTCACCTTCTGCGGCGTGTGCGTTGGGTCCGGTGCACCAGGTCGTAGGCTAAGAGGACCGGGATGACACGTACGATGGGGTTCATGGCGTGTACGTCGCGTACCAGGGCTCCGCTGCGTAGCGGTTCGCGTAGGACTCTGCTGTTCCGGCTGTGTTTGGCTCCCGTAAGAAAAGAGCCGTACGGAGTGCCGTAGGGACGAATCGTACTTGCTGGCCCGGAAACCACTGCTTAAATACGTCCGGACGTCGCGTACAAGCTGTTCCGGATCAGAATCGTTGTTTTTTTTTACCCGTATGGTCTTTTGTACGATTCGTACGGAAAAAAGCTTTCTGTACGAATCGTACTTCCTAGGTTGTAAGAAAAGTTTACCGGGTACGAGTCGTACAGAGAAAACGCTCCGTACAACGATTCGTACAGCCTTTTTCCAGGATTGGAATCGGCCCCCTAGTTGGAGACCCAGTGCTCCTGAGAAATAAAACCAGAGTTTCGCAATTAACCTGAATGCTATTTCATTCACGCACTTTCACACAGAAAATGTAGTACATACACACAGAATTCTGTCTTTCCCGAGAGCAGCGAACAGTCTGCCCTACTACAGAATTATGACACTCGTTAACAAAGTAGCACTTCCCTCTACTTTATCCTTCTAGCAAGCTTAGGGAACACCTATTACCTTTCCAGTGATAAGCGTAATCAGAGTACCTTTTGGACTCCTGGTACCTAAGACCAAAATTTCACAGGTGACCTTCGCTACCATACATTTCTCTCATACAGAAAATGTCCCTAATGGCAACACACTACGATGTTACCGAATCGAACCCAGACAATGCGTCGTGCAACTCCAATCGTCACACGTTTTCCCGGTGTACCTACAGGGCAACAACAATTCCGTCTTTCCCGAGATCAGCGCTTACCTCTGCTCTACTACGGAACCGTTACAAACTTCCGACTTCCTACATCCCAGAAGCTGTCAAACAACATAGAACTCAACGTGACTCAACATAGAGTGTTAATACATAAACCAATACTTTCCCACAATCAATAATCAATAAGCTATTTACAAGCAATAATCACCAAACCAAAACAATAAAACCATCATCTTGCTACCAGAAAAACTGATTCAACGCAAAGACCCTGGTAACGGGGGAAACAACCCGTTGCGATATCCTCCCTGCGTCACTAACCCAACGTCACACTAGCTCATTCACACATGCAGTCATTGGTGGGGCCCATAACACCAACACTCACACATGTCTTCCACCGGTCAGCACACACAGGAGGGATGAGTAATTCAAGCGCTGGACATGTGTGGGGAACACCTTATAACCTATAAGGAGGAAAAAGTAATTTACAAAATATACATTAACACCCTTCGCCTACAGATCCTTAATCCTAAAACATCAAGGCACTTCTCCCACTTGGTCAATGGACCAATTAGTTGGATTGGTTGATGGTGATTTAGAACCAGCTAAAACACATTTTAAGACTTCAGAATCTTTCTAAATGAAACACACAACTCATAATTTCTCATTAATCAAAAATTGTTTATCTAAAATTTCATAATGATTTAAATTCGCATTTGTCTCATCAAAGTTTAGAAAGTTTTATATCGCAGAACATCATATTTACCTAATCTGGCTATTTGGAGTCCTCTAAATCATTGGCTCTGCATAATCAAATGTTGTCGTAAATCGTCCGAGAGCAGGCCAAAGCTCAAAAGTTCTTTGCTCAGCACGTTACAGTCCCAAAGATCAGCAAAGGACCAAAGACGTGCAAGCATCTATCATTGATCGTGGATTTAGGAAAAGTTCGCAGTCATCAGATGATCGGGCAGCATCCGGACCCTCAAGGATTCAGGAGTACGCGCAAAACGTAGCAAGGCATCGCAAAGCGACCTGACCACCCTCTCTATTCTACCACTCCTTTTTATAATACAATGAAGTAAAAAGATACAATTTTATATTTTAGAACAGTCGTGATTGGCTGGTTGAGATCGTCTGATGCAAGTTTAAGGTTCTCAGTACAGTTCGAGGGGTGAGGTCACTGGTTAGTCCAAGAGTCAGCTTGTTCCGGTTTATTGTAAGGTTGATTGTTCTCCTGTCTTGGCAGGCCTCCCACTTTCTGGCCTTGTTCGGGTACATGGTGAACAAAGGTCATGACGAGGTTTAGGAGATTTCTCGCGCATGCGTAGCTCACTCCGCGCCTCATGGAACAGTGGCCACTTCGTCGTGTGGTGTCAGCGGCCATCTTAGATTTAGGCCCGAATGCCAACTTAAGCGAAACAAACACAAAATTAATTAATACATAGAAATAATGATTCTACTGTTAACCCCTTACTAATCCCTCTATGTGCTTGCATTTATCTAGCATATAGCAACATTTAAAGCCACTTTATTCACCTTTTCGGTCCTCCTCATGGGGCAACATCACAAAAGCAACATATATCATGCAGTATTCTATTACCACATATACTATCGTTAATATGCGTACAGATTTTAGTCATAAAGATTATTTAGCCATGCAAAATGCAAATCCCACGTGTAATTTGAATATTAATAATGTTGGTTAATATACATGCAAATTCGTTTAATAATATTATAGTTAATTGATTATATAATTAGTATTTTCATGCAGAATAGAGGAGGTATACAAAATGTTGTACTACCCGCTCCATCAAAAGCAACACCAACAGTGCCAAGAAATTGTTGTCATAGTGAACAATTTCACCTCTCCAGCAGCAAGCTCCACCATTGTAACCCCCTCTCAGGACTAAAGCAGTCACCTGTCCCTGTTCTTCAGCCACAAGATCACTTGCATCTATGAAAACTTCAAGCCCCAACCGGGCCCTTCAAACCCTTGCAACACCCAGAGGACCACCCTGAACACTTGGCCCACCATCAACACTCAGGAAACCATGCAGTCTATACACTCTGGAGCACCCTCAGCCCCTGTCCTCAAAACGTCTCATCAAAGGACTGGACCCCATCAGCGCAGCCCTCACCTAGACCCTGCATAACTCAATAGTATATACTCAAAAGTGTTCCCAGGGCACCCTAGGATATATTTATTGCACTGGCAACATTCACGCACGTGTAGCTATGGTTAGGTCAGATTTTTTACAGGAAAGATATTTTTAGTTTTCTTAATAACTTGGGCACTGTTTGATGAATCTGCACAAAACATTCCAGTAAAAAAAGTTCATCCACTAGAGGTCCTTCATTGCCAAGTTTTGTTCAGATGTGTGATGCAGGGACCAAGAAGGGGGGTAGGGTGCCACAAAAGTGCCTTTTCCCTAGTTAATTCCATGGGACACTTTGCTCTTCGATACAGATAAAGGGGTAAACAGAATGACACCAAATTTGGCGAAAAGGTAGACTTTTACTTAAGGAAAGAGCTTTTCATGGTTTAGTCTTAATTAGCATTTTAAAAAAGGACTCAAGTAGAGGTTGAATTATTGAGATATTTGTTTCATAAATTCGTGGAAGACCAGAAATACTGGTACAGTGTACCTCTGCGATTCCAAAATTGAAAAAATAATCTGATCTGAACACTCCAGTTGTCTGGCCGCAACATTAGAGAAAAATGTTGAGACAGTCATCACATGATGCAAGGACTGAGCCCATGTGTCCGAAAAATGAATACAAATTTGAACACCCTGACCAGCAGTTCCATATGGGAGAGTTCCAAGGAGTGACCCCCTTCTAGTTTAAGAAGTTTTTTTCAGTCGGAACAGTGGCTCCCTGCTCCTCTCCCTGCAAGCTTCCCACTTGAAGCTCGGAAACTAGGGCAAGCTTCACAGACCTATTGCAGTTTATTCTAGGCTCTGTGACTCCGGTCCTGGAACAGCAGGTCCCCCACAAGTCCTTGAAGCTCGCCAGAGGATTGACCCATTGGTACCGCCAGCCTTCCCCCAAAGTGCACTGTACATGTTTTGCGCCCCCAATGCTCAATGGGGTTAGATGGCCATAAAGGGAGGGTTGCGGGGCGTAGACAAAGGACAGGCCCTGGGGCCTAACCGCGCTGTTGTGGCCAAAGGATGTGTGCAGCCTGGGTAGGGCAGAAGCAAAGGGTGTGAAGTTGGGCCTAGCCACGGACTAGGCTCTGTACATAATTTCATAATACTTACCAGATTAGTGAGACACTACATTATTTTGGGGATTTTCTAAGCTGTGCTGGTCTTTCACAAATCTATCTAGGGTACACAGGGAAAACCATATGGAAAAAAGTGGGTTTCTTCCTGGGGTTTGCATTTATAAATTTAAAGGTAGTGTTCAAATCATGTGGTTAGTTGATTCTCAGAAAACAGTTAGTGGAACAACCACTCACACAGCAGGGGCTTGCTACCTGCAGCGGGCAATATGCATGTCTTGCCCAGAGGGCAGACTGTGCGCTCCAATAGCCAGGCACAGCATGCATGTGACATCCTTGAAGGGTAGGGCGCAAGGCCTGTTCTGAGGTCTTGTAGCCCAAGCCTGCTACGTACATCCAAAGGACATTAACAAGTGGGCTCGGACACACAGTGACCCCAGCTATGAACAGCCGTACGAATCAGACACCCACCGATGGTGGGGTACAGGACTTAGCCGGAGGCCTTCTTAATCCATTAGTCTTTCAGCTGCCATTCACATTTAACTTCCACCCAGCACAGCATACGTCATGTGGCAATGGGCCAGACCACTACAGCCACTGGTCCTTTTCACTGCAAGTGATGGCAACCTTCCCGATCAGTTGTGCATGTGTGCTGTAAAACAAGTGCCCTTCTGTAGTGGGCCTATACTTTACTTACCAATTTCGTTTCTTTCTATTTGTAAGACCTGGGGTCTCCAGGCCCTAAGGGGGTAACGTGACACGAGCGGCTGGGCACCCAAAGGCTTGTGTGTAAAGCGACCATACAACACACGCATCCTCTGAAGCAAGGAACGCACACAATAAGGGACGCCACACTGTAGAGATTTATGCAAATAACTCAAGTTTATCCAAGCAGTTCGAGATAAATGCAGTTCATGAGATAACAATGCAACTCATAAGATATAAATGCACTTCATGAGATATAAATGCAGTTAATGAGATGTAAATGCAGTTAATGAGGTGTAAATGCAGTTAATGAGATAAAAATGCAGTTAAGGAGATGAAAATGCAGTTAAGGAGATGACAATGGCAAGCTTCACTTATATTAGCATTGGGTTCGCCAGCGCCATATTCACCAGCATGTTGCCTGAAGGCTCTAGGCCACCCCCGCGTTTCTCACTCCCTGTGGTAGGGTTTGGGGAGCGCAGCGCCACTCCTGGGGGCGTGCAGGGACCCAGGGCAGACCTCGCGGGCCTACCGCTACCTTGGTTACCTGTCGCGCCTCAGTGGCGATCACCGCGCTCTACGCGCTAAGCGGGCCTTGTACACCTCGGGACAAATCTGACGAACACAGTACTACTCGTAATAACTGAGCATTTGACTTCTGAGGGTAGCCCACGATCATAACGCTCCTCGCAATCTTTAATCAGTTAATACCTCAGAGCAGAGCCTTTAGAACACAGCGCCACTCGTAACCTTTAAGCAGGAAATACTTCAGAGCAGAGCATTCAGAACCTAGCGCTACTCGTAATCAATAGCAATGAATACTTCAGAACGGAGCATTTAGAACAGAGCGCTACTCGTAATCAATAGCAATAAATACTTCAGAAGGGAGCATTTAGAACAGAGCGCTACTCGTAATCAATAGCAATGAATACTTCAGAACGGAGCATTTAGAACAGAGCGCTACTCGTAATCAATAGCAATGAATACTTCAGAACGGAGCATTTAGAACAGAGCGCTACTCGTAATCAATAGCAATGAATACTTCAGAACGGAGCATTTAGAACAGAGCGCTACTCGTAATCAATAGCAATGAATACTTCAGAACGGAGCAGTTCACGGAGCACAACGAGTCGTACGGAGCAAGCCTCTCGTACTCCGGTGCAGTTCGTGAGACACAAAGTTTCTGAATAGTTAGTGGGGAACAAGGGGCGAATCCCTCGGAGGGGTCTCTCTGTCGTGGTGACCAGGGGACTCCCACGGAGAGGGAACCCGGGCTCAGGGTGCGGTGTGGCTCTCAGCCTGTAGGGGGCGCACCGGGATCAGTCCCAAGCCTCCGGGCTTACCTTGCTCGACGTCGGGAGGCGTCCACACCGGCTCTGAAGTCCGCAGGCGATCCTGTTGCGACGGGGGCCGGCCACGGCCTCACGCACCTTCACCACAGCTGCGACGGCAGCGACGGGGCCCCGGGCTTCTCCTCGGGCCTCGCGACGATGAGGGGCACTCTTCCGGCCTCCGGGCCGCAGCGGTGAGCGCGCTTCAGCCTCCACGCCACAGGGGGGGCTCAAATTAAGCTGGGGAGCTCCGCGCTCAACGGAGCGCGCTGCCGGGGATCCCAGGCCAGGTCAGGGAGCGCAGGGGTCACAGCGCTAAGACCTGGTTGATCCTCAGCGATACCACAATCGGTTAGGCATGTAGTGTCAAGGTTCAGTCTGGACACGCAGTCTCAGCATTCAGTTCCTGCAATCAGTTGCTCTAGAAAGTCTTGATGGCGCAGATGTATCTGGCGCCCTTAAGGGGTTCTATTACTGGGGGTAGGGAGTGAGTTGGCGACTAGGTCCTTCCTAGTCAGGCTGGGCAGAGGTTCCCTGGGTCCTCCTACTGCTGGGCAAGATCAGTGGGCTTTACAGGATCCCTCACTCACTTAAGAGGCAGCACCTAAATCCTCTCAGAGGCATAAGTCCCTGGCTAGGCCCTACCGTCTACACTCCTGCGTGGATTCTCCAGCTCTGCTTTACCCCACTGGCCAACTAACTAGAAAAAGTTCCCTCCCTCACTTAAGTAGCCCTAGGTCAGGTGACCTCTAGCCAAGGCGGCAAAAGTAAAACCACACCTCCCTTCTAGAAGGTTCCAGCACATTCCAGGAGCTTCCCCATTCTATCTATGGGACAAAAAAGGCGGGCTGGTGTCGCAACATTGTTGTGGGGTTCCAGCCAGCTCCTGGCAGCTAGGGTGCTACTAATAAAGACCACTCTGCAGTAGCAGGGGTCTGTGGCAGCCATCTTGGGAGAAGGGAGCACCTGCACCTTAACACTGATTGGCAATGAAAAGGCGCTCGGAGACCTAAGTCCAACATCAAAATGAGGGTGGAAAAAATGAGGCACGATCAAAAATAGATGGGGAGACCACCCTAGGGCTGACAGGTCCAACACGGGTCCCCCCCAGCCGAAAGAGGGGAGAGCTACCCAATCTCTAGGGAGTTCTCATCACTAAGGCGGAAAAACCTGGAGAGACCGTCAGCATTGGCGTGGTCAACTCCGGGCCGATGTTCCACCCGAAAGTCCATCCCCTGTAGGGAAATGGACCACCTCAACAACTTAGGGTTTTCGCCTCTCATCTGCATGAGCCAGCGAAGGGGGCGGTGGTCGGTCTGAATGAGGAAGTGAGTTCCAAAGAAATATGGCCTCAACTTCTTCAGAGCCCAGACCACCGCGAAGGCTTCTCTCTCAATGGTGCTCCATCGCCGTTCCCGAGGGAGGAGTCTTCTGAATGTGAAGGCCACTGGTTGATCTTGGCCCTCGGTGTTGAGTTGCGAGAGCACCGCACCTATGCCGTGCTCTGAGGCGTCGGTCTGCACAATAAATTCCTTGCTGAAATCTGGTGTTGCTAGTACTGGAGCGGTACACATCGCATGTTTCAGCGTGTCAAAGGCTTCTTGGCATGCAGCTGTCCATATGACCTTGCGAGGTTGCTTCTTCTAGGTCAATTCCGTCAGGGGGGTCACGATGCTACCATATCCCTTGACGAACCGGCGGTAATACCCAGTGAGGCAGAGGAAAGCTCGGACCTCTGTTTGGGTCTTGGGGGGCTCCCAAGCCAAGATGGTCTCTATTTTGGCCTGGAGGGGTTGCACCTTACCTCCGCCCACCAGGTGTCCCAGGTACACGACAGATCCCTGTCCAATCTGGCACTTGCTGGCTTTAATTTTTAGGCCAGCACGTTGCAGCGCCTGCAATACCTCCTGGAGGTGTTGCAGATGGTCCTCCCAGGTGCCACTGAAGACAGCTATGTCATCCAGGTAGGCCGCTGAGAAGGACTCCAGGCCAGAAAGTACCTGATTCACTAACCGCTGGAATGTGGCCGGAGCACTTTTGAGCCCAAAGGGCATCACTCGGAACTGGTAGTGGCCCTCGGGGGTGGAGAATGCTGTTTTCTCCCTTGCTCCATCGGCCATGGCAATCTGCCAATATCCGGATGTCAGATCAATGGTGCTGAGGTACCGGGCTGCTCCCAGCCGGTCCACCAGCTCGTCTGCACATGGGATAGGGTGAGCATCTGTCTTCGTGACAGAGTTCAACCCCCGGTAGTCCACACAGAACCGAAGCTCCGGTGTCGTACCCGGTGGGGCCGCTTTCAGCACCAACACCACTGGACTAGCCCACGGGCTGCTGGAAGGTTCTATCACCCCCAGCTCCAACATTTTGGCTACCTCACGCTGGATGCTATCCCTCACTCGGTCAGAGAGCCGGTAAGACTTGTTCTTCACCGGGGGGCTTTCCCCTGTGTCCACATCATGGGTACACAGATGAGTGATTCCAGGTGTGAGGGAGAACAACGAGGCGAACTGTCCCAGGACATGGCGGCAGTCCCTCTGTTGCTCTGGGGTCAAGGATGGGGAGAGGACTACACCTTCCACCGAACCATCCTTCTCTTGTACCGCTAGAAGGTCAGGAAGAGCTTCACTCTCTTCCTCTTCGCTCCCATCCGTCACCATAAGGAGAGCAAGCTCTGATCGCTCATGGTGCGGCTTCAGGCGGTTGACGTGGAACACCCTGAGGGGCTGTCGGGGTGTCTTCAAGTCCACTACGTATGTGGTCTGGCCTCGTCGCTCCACAATGTCATACGGACCAGTCCACCGGTCCTGGAGGGCACAAAGCTCCCCAGGTTCCATGACCCACACCTTCTGTCCAACGTCCAACTCGACCGTCCGAGCGTTGCGGTCATACCACTCCTTCATCACGGTCTGGCTAGCCTCCAGGTTCTCTGAGGCCGCCTTCCACAGCTTGGCCATCTGGCTGCGGAACGCCAGCATGTAGCTGACAATGTCACGGGGAAGCTTCTGCGAAGTCTTCTCCCACGCCTCTTTCACTAAACTGAGGGGACCCCTAACGGGATGGCCATAGAGCAACTCAAACGGGCTGAACCCGACTCCCTTCTGCAGTACCTCCCGGTAGGAGAATAACAAGCAGGGGAGGAGGACGTCCCATTTACGCCTCAAGCCCTCTGGCAGGCTCCGGATCATTCCCTTCAAGGTTTTGTTGAAGCGCTCTACTAGTCCGTTAGTCTGGGGGTGGTAAGGAGTGGAGAACCGGTAGGTCACTCCACACTCCTTCCACATGGCCTGCATGTAGGCCGACATGAAATTCGTGCCCCTGTCCGACACCACGACCCTGGGGAATCCCACTCGGGTAAAAATCCCCAATAGTGCCCTCGCCACCACCGGTGCAGTGATGGTCCTCAGAGGAATAGCCTCTGGGTACCTTGTGGCATGGTCCACCAAAACCAGAATGAATCGGTGTCCTGCTGCGGTCGGAGGGTCCAATGGCCCAACAATATCAATACCGACCCTCTCAAAAGGGGTCCCGACCACGGGGAGCGGTTCCAAAGGGACCTTCAACTTAGTCCCAGTCTTGCCACTTGCCTGACAAGACTTACAGGTCTTGCAAAAGGTGTCTGAGGCAATCCTCATCCTGGGCCAATAAAAATGTGGGACCAACCGTGCAAAGGTTTTGTCCTGACCCAGATGTCATGCGCTAACTCCAGCAGGAAGGCCCGGTAACATTGGGGGACCACTATGGCCCTCGAAGATCCATGTACCGGCACCCTGGGCTCACTGTATAGGAGACCATCCTCCCAATACACATGATATCCTCCCATCTCCTGACTGGCCACTTGGGCTTCGGCCTGTCGCCGCATGCCTTCAAGCGTGGGGCACGCCCTTTGTGCCTGACAGAATTCCTCCCGGGTAGGGCCTCCTCCCACATGCCAGTCAGCAAGGGTCGGCAAGTCCTCCACGGGAACGACTGTCATGCCCCGCGGTCATGCCCCAGAGAGCAGAGAGTATTTAAGGGGCGAAGGGCGTGCAAACGCTGCTTAGCGTTCTTGCACTTAGCCCCATTTCCGTCCCGTAGGTGTTTGCCTGACTTCCGGTTGACGGGTGTTTCCTGTTTCCTGTTTTCTTGTTGTGGACGAGTTGCAGAGGACGAGTCCCGGCTTCTGTGTTGCTCCCGGTGAAGCGTGGCGCTGGCGTTGTTGTGCCTACAGAAGCGGCAGCGCTAGTTGCGCAATTTCCCTCTGGTTGGTGTGGCGGTACTCGAGTGTTTCCCAAGTAAGGTCTATCTGTTGGGGTTTAGTTCGTGGGTCCCGTTCCACTCGCTGTTCCTCTCGGTGGAAACAGGGACTGACTCAAGCCTTAACAGGCTTATGTTTTTACGTGTGCAGCCTGCTGTTAAGGCGACTCTAGGTCTTTTGTCTTGTTGGAGTCTTACTTTTGGTTCTTACTACGTATCCTTACTTTCACTTGCTTTTGCCAAGAATAAGGCATCCCCATATTTATCCCTACCCTACGTTCTCTTGAACGCTTATCAGGTGGTGATGACTGGCGAGGACCATTGAGCATGGGTTTAGGTTTCCCATATTTCTACATGAGAAGCACGGTACTTGTCATTCTTAATTCCTAAAGGACTGTGGGGAATATTAGCCCTCTTTTGTTTTTGACCCATACCTATCTGTTTCCTGCAGCCCTAAAGGTGACTACTCACTCATAGAGAGTGGTAGAAGAAGACGATTGTTGAGACTCCCATCTAATACACTTATATACAATCGGGGTCCAGCTACCTTCACTGTGTAGGATTGTACTCTGAGGGATGTTAAGTATTACACTGGTGACTCATCAAGGGGTTTTCTTATAGAGTGATGCACAGATATTCATGCTGACTGTTACCAGAGCGGCTAACGATAACCTTGGTAGGTTCCTTGTGCTTGAAGATTAGAAAAGTCAAGGGTAGTGGAACATTGATATTCCTTAATACAACTTTGTGTTACAGCTGGGAGGCCTTGCCGTTTCTCCTGCCGGGATCCATCAATCAAGACCTGCCTTTCTCCCCTCCTATCCTTGTTTTGTTTCCCTGTTTTCCCCCAGCGGGTCCTCCGTACTCTAGAGTCTGATAGAGTCGGAGGGACGTGGGGGACGACTGCGGACTTTTCTCCGAGGTTCCAGGCGCTCCTGCAGAACATCCTCCGCGATCATTACAGAACGCTAAGCCTTGAATAGTGTATTCTGCCCGAGCGTCATGGAACTAGGAGTGGTTACGCTTGCGGATGTTGCCGGCATGCTAGGCAACTTACAGGCGGAAACTCAGGCATTGTCAGCCTGTAACGCCCTGAACGTCTCAGGATCGTTTAACAGACACGATAATGAGGACGCAACCACTTGTGAAGGGTTAGTTATTTTAATGAAGGCAAAAACAATACAAAGACTAAACAAAAGTTATAGTCACTGGAATCCTCCAGGCTAAGTACGTTACCAGCCCACAGCACGGATGGTCCTAACCGTCCTCTGCATATACGCCGATCCCGGCGTATGCCAACAGAGGGCAGAAATGAAATGGCCGAAAATGCCAATCGGTAGGCTGTGAGGGGCACGAAGAGTGTTGGGGAGAATTGAGGAGTCAGGGAAACACCCAGCCGGGGTCTCTACCTGAAGGGAGCAGCCGCTCAACCTCTTCCTCAGACTGCACCGGGACGCGGAGTCACCTCCTGGCGATGCGTCACCGATACCCCAATCAAAAGCAAGAAGACTGAACCGAGAGCAGCCGCTCGATCGATCCTGTGGACTTCCGAGTCTGTAACGCGGCAAACACCTCCTGGTGTGCGTTACAGCTGGCAGTCCCTGTATCTCTGGTCGGGCTGGGAGTTACGACTCCAACCAGCAAAAGCGCCACTGCGCTTTGACTCAGCCGAGTCAAAAAAGCGAAGCTCAATGGTTGACCGGTAGAGCTTCCGGGTCCTTCACAGGTGACGATGGGGCAAGCCACGGCCCAGGGAGTAACGACTCGACCTACCTCCGTTCTTGCCTTACTGGAGCACCACTCCGGAACACTGCTCTTCACTAAGCAGGTACGTCGGTGTAAACACAATATCCGACAGCGTTGTACCTCCCGGTTCCTCCCTTTATAGGGCGTGTTTTCCTTGAGTTATGTAACAGCTCTCCTGTTTACATAAGGGCGTGTTTTCCTTGAGTTATGTAACAGCTCTCCTGTTTACATAAGGGCGTGTTTTCCTTGAGTTATGTAACAGCTCTCCTGTTTACATAACCTCTCAACCGCTAAGCATCCTGGGAGATGTAGTCCGTTTTCGCTGGTTACCGTTTTCCTCCCCTCGCATGACAGGAATTCTTGACACAGCCAGAATAGACACCCTCCAGCAACGACAGGAGACAGGGGCTACGGGGGGAGAGCTGACGCAACCAACCCTGTGATACAGGTCACCACCCCTACTTCCATCCCTTTAGCTCCTCCAGAGAGGTTTTCAGGTGATGCTTCTCGTTGCGTCACCTTTCTTAGTCACTGCCAGCTACATTTCTCTTGTAAAGCCACCTGCTTCCCAACTGATCAGGCCCGGGTTGCGTTTATGGTTTCCTACCTTAGTGGGGCGGCCGCAGACTGGGACATACCTTTGGTAGACTGTGATGACCCTTTATTGTATAATTACCCTGCCTTTAAGAGAGAGTTTCGCAAATTGTTCGACAGGCACATGTATACACACTCCGCAGACACTGAGTTATTGGCCTTGAAACAGGGTAGTCAAGACCTGGTGTCCTACATTACTTCATTTCAGAGACTGGTGGTTGAGTCTAATTGGCCCGAAGAAAAGCGTAGTACGTTGTTTTATAGAGGGCTGCGTGATGATTTAAAGGACGCCCTTTCACAGATAGTGGACCTTCCCGCGGCCTGTCCAGAGCTGATAGACCTTGTGGTTAAGATTGAACACCGTATCCAAGAACGGAAGCAAGAGACAGGGAAGGGCGATCCACGATATGTTCCTACCAAAGTAAAGGGAGTAGAGGCTGTTAAATGTCCTGATGACGGTGAGCCGATGCAAATAGGTATAGTGAGAGGGCCGTTAACACCTGAAGAGAGACAAAGACGAAGATCCAATAGACTTTGTCTATACTGCGGGAAGGCTGGTCACTTTCTACGGTCATGCCCTATTAAACCGACTCCTCCCAAGAGTTCGGGAAACTAGAAAGCCTGGGATGCGTGGAGACGGGAATCCTGGGCAATTCTGGACTAACAGTCTCCTCCTCTGAACCTGAGACCAGATCGGTCAATCATCTATATGTGTCAGCTTACCCCTCTGTGGAACATCTAGGTCTACATGTAGCCATCATGATCGATTCAGGGGCCTCTGGTAATTTTATGGATGAGGAATGGGCAAGAAACAATTTAATACCCTGTGTTAAAAAAGAAGTGCCCAATAAAGTTATTACAATAGACGGCAGCTCTCTCGTTTCAGGTCCAGTAACCCACAGGACACTTAGTCTCCACATGCATATAGACCCAGACCATCAAGAAGCGATTGAATTTGACTTAATCCGTTCACCTCAGATACCAGTCCTCTTAGGCATCCCTTGGTTGCAGACACATAACCCTATCATTGACTGGCAGGCAGCCACACTCACATTTCGTCGGGTTGCTCCCCTTGATACTAGGATAGCAGTGGCTCAAACTATACTCGAGGTAGACCAGAAAGATCCCGTACCTGAGTTGCCTTCCTGTTACAGAGATTTGAACACAGTTTTTGATCCCAAGGAAGCGGACGTCCTTCCCCCGCATAGGGTGTACGACTGTCGAATAGATTTGGAGACAGGAGCCCGAATCCCGTGCAGTAGAGTGTACGCCCTCACTGAAAAAGAAAATACATACCTCCGAGAATACCTAGATGTTATGTTAGAGAAAGGGTTCATCAGGCCTTCCAGATCTCCTGCCTCTTCATCGTTGTTTATTATTCCAAAGCGTGAAGGGGGTCTTAGGTGTTGTATTGATTATAGGAGATTGAACGAGGTCACTATTAAAATCGATACCCTTTGCCTCTGATTGCCTCTCTCCTTGACAGAGTACGCAATGCTAAATTTTTCACCAAACTAGACTTGCGGGGCGCCTACCATCTAGTGCGTGTCAAGGAGGGAGATGAATGGAAGACTGCCTTCTGCACTAAATACGGATTATTTGAGTATTTAGTAATGCCCTTTGTGCTTTGTAACGCTCCAGCTGCGTTCCAGTTCTTCATAAATGAAGTACTCTGGGATATGCTTGATCTACATGTCATCGCCTATATTGATGACTTGCTAATATTCTCCCCATCTATGTCCGAACATGTGGGCCACGTCCGACAAGTATTGGAACGCTTACGCGCACATAATCTGTATTGCAAATTGGAAAAATGTACCTTCCATACACAGGAAGTGCCCTTTTTGGGCTTTATTGTTTCACTTCACGGACTTCGTATGGATCCTGTTAAGGTCGAGGCCGTTCTCTCCTGGCCGGCACCTGGTACTGTTAAGGACCTACAGAAATTCCTGGGGTTTGCCAATTTTTACAGGCGTTTTATCCAGAGGCACTCAGAATTGGCACAACCTCTTACGACCTTATTACGTAAAGGGGTTCAGTATGTCTGGTCGGAAGCTGCTGAATCATCCTTTCAGCGCTTGAAGGAGGCCTTCACGCGCGCTCCTGTATTGCGACATCCGAATCCAGCCTTGCCCTATGTGGTTAAGGTGGACGCCTCTCAAGTGGCAGTAGGAGGGGTGCTGAGTCACACCAATCCGGAGAGTGGGGTGTACCATCCTGTAGCTTATTTTTCCCACAAGTTCACTCCTGAGGAATATAACTATGCGGTGGGAGACAAAGAACTCCTGGCGATTAAGAAGGCCTTTGAAGAGTGGAGACAGTACCTCCTAGGTGCCCGTTTCCCGGTTGTTGTATACACAGACCATCGCAACCTCCAATACCTTAAGTCAACTAAAGCCCAGTCCATGAGGCAACTCATATGGACTCAATTCTTCTGCGAATATGACTTCACTATCAGGTTCCGCCCTGGGAGGAGGAATGGTAAAGCTGATGCCCTTTCCCGGTTGGGATTTCGGCTACCTGATGAGCCGGTTGACGCGCCCCCTGTCATCCCCTGTGAGCGCATCATAGGAGGGGTGATCAAAGAGGACAGCTTCAGGGATCTGATTAGTCGAGGTCAACTCTCCGTGAACATGCATGACTTTGTGGGGGCTAAGGAGTGGGTCAGTAAAGATGGATATGTTTGTGTTCAAGGGGGGGTGGTGTTGCCCACTTCTGAATTACAAACCCAAGTATTGGAATGGTATCATTCACACCCTTTGTCGGGACATCCGGGCATTAAGAAAACCACCAAGGTCATACGTGAGCGTTTCTGGTGGCCCACTATGTTGAGGGACATAGAGCGGTATGTGAAATCGTGTCATGTATGTGCACAAACCAAGGTGTCTCATCAGAACCCGGTGGGCCTGCTGCTCCCGCTCGCCTCTCCTCCTGGCCCGTGGCACACCGTGTCACTCGACTTCATCGTGGAACTGCCTGTAACCAAACAAATGAATAATACCTTGCTTGTGGTGGTGGATCATTTCACGAAGACCGCTCATTTTGTCCCTTTGACTGGGTTGCCCATGGCATCAGAATTGGCCTCCATATTTTTGCAACAAATTGTCCGTCTCCACGGTCTTCCCTCTGTCTTGATCTCAGATAGGGGGGCCCAATTTGTGTCTCGGTTTTGGTGGTACCTCTGTAATATGCTGCAGATTGACGTTAGACTCTCATCTAGTCATCATCCGCAGTCGGATGGCCAAACCGAGAGGGTTAATCAGTGCTTCGAACAATATGTGAGGAATCAAGCCCTACACTCCGCAGCTGATTGGGATGAGTGGGTGTGGGTGGCAGAAATGTCGTATAACAACAGTCCATATTCTTCCCCCCACCATACCCCTTTCTTTTGTTCTCAAGGCTTTCACCCCAAGTTGTTGCCTGTAGGGGTTCCTATTGACAGTCCGACTCCTGCTGCCAATGATTTAGTACTGAAGTTACAAGACATACATAAGCAAACATTGGTAGACCTGGACTTGGCCAAGGTGAGATACAAAGAGGGGGTGGATCTGCACCGGAGGTTGGAGCCTATATATGCTCCCGGGGGTAAGGTGTGGCTTTCCACGAAACACATAAAAGTCAGTGGTCCTCGCAAGTTCAATCCCAAATACATCGGACCTTACAAGGTCGTGAAGCTGGTCAATCCGGTGGCGGTGAAGATCGAACTACCTGCTTCCCTTAGAATCCATCCTGTATTCCACGTATCATTAATAAAACCTGTTGAACCTGGTATGAGAATCCCTAAGAGGCCTGCTCCTGTTACCATCCAAGATGCAGAAGAATATGAAGTAGAGGCTATAACAGACTCTCGCACCATTGGTGGATCACTCCAGTATCTGCTGCATTGGAAGGGCTACGGGGTGGAGGAACGCACTTGGGAGTCTGCTTGTGACGTGCATGCTCCCCGGTTAGTACGGCTGTTTCATCAACGGTACCCTCATAAACCTAAGCCAAGGGGAGGGCATTGTGGGGGGAGAGTGCTGTCATGCCCCGCGGTCATGCCCCAGAGAGCAGAGAGTATTTAAGGGGTGAAGGGCGTGCAAACGCTGCTTAGCGTTCTTGCACTTAGCCCCATTTCCGTCCCGTAGGTGTTTGCCTGACTTCCGGTTGACGGGTGTTTCCTGTTTCCTGTTTTCTTGTTGTGGACGAGTTGCAGAGGACGAGTCCCGGCTTCTGTGTTGTTCCCGGTGAAGCGTGGCGCTGGCGTTGTTGTGCCTACAGAAGCGGCAGCGCTAGTTGCGCAATTTCCCTCTGGTTGGTGTGGCGGTACTCGAGTGTTTCCCAAGTAAGGTCTATCTGTTGGGGTTTAGTTCGTGGGTCCCGTTCCACTCGCTGTTCCTCTCGGTGGAAACAGGGACTGTCTCGAGCCTTAACAGGCTTATGTTTTTACGTGTGCAGCCTGCTGTTAAGGCGACTCTAGGTCTTTTGTCTTGTTGGAGTCTTACTTTTGGTTCTTACTACGTATCCTTACTTTCACTTGCTTTTGCCAAGAATAAGGCATCCCCATATTTATCCCTACCCTACGTTCTCTTGAACGCTTATCAGGTGGTGATGACTGGCGAGGACCATTGAGCATGGGTTTAGGTTTCCCATATTTCTACATGAGAAGCACGGTACTTGTCATTCTTAATTCCTAAAGGACTGTGGGGAATATTAGCCCTCTTTTGTTTTTGACCCATACCTATCTGTTTCCTGCAGCCCTAAAGGTGACTACTCACTTATAGAGAGTGGTAGAAGAAGACGATTGTTGAGACTCCCATCTAATACACTTATATACAATCGGGGTGAGCCAGCTACCTTCACTGTGTAGGATTGTACTCTGAGGGATGTTAAGTATTACACTGGTGACTCATCAAGGGTTTTCTTATAGAGTGATGCACAGATATTCAAGCTGACTGTTACCAGAGCGGCTAACGATAACCTTGGTAGGTTCCTTGTGCTTGAAGATTAGAAAAGTCAAGGGTAGTGGAACATTGATATTCCTTAATACAACTTTGTGTTACAGCTGGGAGGCCTTGCCGTTTCTCCTGCCGGGATCCATCAATCAAGACCTGCCTTTCTCCCCACCTATCCTTGTTTTGTTTCCCTGTCTTCCCCCAGCGGGTCCTCCGTACTCTAGAGTCTGATAGAGTCGGAGGGACGTGGGGGACGACTGCGGACTTTTCTCCGAGGTTCCAGGCGCTCCTGCAGAACATCCTCCGCGATCATTACAACGACATCCACCTCCGCGGACTCCGGGGGCTTCTCTGCGGCCTCCCCATCCATCTCACAGGGCGTGTCCTCTACCACCTTCTTCTTTCCTCTTCTGGTGTTGGGTTGGGCCATGATTCCAGGCTCCAACCCAGGGTGAGTTCCATGCTGGGCAGCCATGGACCGCGTGACTACGCAAGTCCACCCTGGTAATCCCAGCATCTCAGTGTGAGCTCGAAACTCGACATCTTTCCACCTGGTGTGCTCCAGGTCGTTCCCTAGCAAGCACCCCACAGGCAAGGCAGGGCTCACCGCAACTCTTAGTAGGCCTTTGACTCCTCCCCACTCAAATGGAACACGAGCCACGGGATAGTGACTCACACTGCCGTCAGCCAATACGGCCGGATGGAACTCCTCGGGGACTACTTGGTCTGGGGACACCAGCCGCCTCACTACGGTGGTCATGCTGGCACCTGTGTCCCTCAGAGCCTCCACCTCCTCCCTGTTAACTCTCACCCTCTGCTGATATTTAGCAGTGTTCGGGGGCAGGGACACTACGGGGACCACCTCTCTATCCCCGAGTGAAACCAGGGTCAGGCCTGTCCACTCCCCTTCCCTATCGAAGGGCAGCTCCACCCCAAGCGCTATACTACTCACCCCGGGACTTTTCCCGCCCGTTGGGGCTGGGGGTCGCTTGCGACACTTGGGATCTCCCTTGTAGTGTCCAATCTCCCCACATTCGTAGCACCGCACAATCCTTGGCTGCTGACTCCTGTCAGGGTAAGTGGGTCTTGTGGAATTGGACGGGGGTGGGGTTCCTACTCCCTTCCCAAACTTATTTTGGGGGCCTTTAGAGAACTCCACCTTTTTATCTCCCCCATCTTCCTTCTGGGGGAAACCCTGTCCGCCTTTCGAGTCATCTCCCCCGGGGCCCTTGTGAGACACCCGGGTGCTCACCCAAATATCTGCCTCCTCCGCAAGCTCACGGGGATCCATCAACTTGCGGTCCACCAAATGTTGGCGCAGCTCCGGAAAGCACTTATCCAAGAGGTGCTCCCGTAAAAAAAGATTGTACACCCCTTGGTAGTCCTGCACCTCGCTGCCACGCACCCAACCATCTAGTGCCTTGCGGGCATAATCAAAAAAATCTACCCACGTCTGTGTGGACAGCTTATGGCTGCCACGGAACTTCTGCCTGTACCTCTCGGGGTTAAGACCAAATTTCTTCAGTAAAGCCTCTTTCATGGAGGCATACCTGACCTGATCCGCCTTGGCCAAATATAACAGGGTGTCCCTGACGTTGGGAGGTATATAACGATATAGGCCACCTCCCCAATTACTCTCGGGTACCCCATGGGCAGTCAAGGCTACCTCGTATGCCTCCAACCATTTAGCAATGTCGTCCCCCACTGTGTAGTTGGCAATTACCTCCTTTGGTAGGTAGAATTTTGACTCGTGAAACTCTTTAGGTATGCTGCCACCATTGTCCTTATTGGACGCATTCAATTGGAGGGCGCGCAGCTCCAACTCTTTCAGCTGAAGCTCGTGCGCCAGCTTCTTTTCCTCCATTGCCCATCTCTTGTGTTCTCTTTCTCTCTCTCTCTCATGTTCCAATTTCGCTAGCTCCCACTTTAATTGCCTCTCTTCCCTCCTGTCCTCGTACTCCTCTGGAGACGCGCTCCTTCTAGATCCTGTCCTACTACTGGCCCCAGAACGTCTCCCTGGGGGCACATTTTCAGACATATCCACATTAAGTATGTCTAGTACTTCTTGGGCGCTCTCCTCCTGAGGTGCATCTGGCGCCTCCTGTCCCTCATCCTCTCTCCCTTCTGGGTGGGCCTCTACCCATGCCCTAATGGCGGTACGGAGTTCCGGTCCTTTGACCTTCCGCACCCCAGGCACCCCCACCCCTGCCCGAACTCTCTCAGTTGCTTTACAGTGTACCCCTCGAGGTCAGCTAACCGGAATTCCATCGTGACAGGTGGGGACCTAGATACTAAGGAAGAAATTCCTAGGATATGGGTGACAGTTACCAGCTAACCAGGATTCTTTTACACTCTCAGCCTGGACAGTGGAATCAATAAATACAGCAAATAATAGTTGCAGAGCTTTGAAACAACAGGCGTTTAATTGTGGCGCCCTCCGCTTCACGGAAGGGTGCTGTGTGGTCACAGGTCCTAATATCCCACCGCTCGCCAACAATGTAAGACCTGGGGTCTCCAGGCCCTAAGGGGGTAACGTGACACGAGCGGCTGGGCACCCAAAGGCTTGTGTGTAAAGCAACCATACAACACACGCATCCTCTGAAGCAAGGAATGCACACAATAAGGGACGCCACACTGTAGAGATTTATGCAAATAACTCAAGTTTATCCAAGCAGTTCGAGATAAATGCAGTTCATGAAATAACAATGCAACTCATAAGATATAACTGCACTTCATGAGATATAAATGCAGTTAATGAGATGTAAATGCAGTTAATGAGGTGTAAATGCAGTTAATGAGATAAAAATGCAGTTAAGGAGATGAAAATGCAGTTAAGGAGATGACAATGGCAAGCTTCACTTATATTAGCATTGGATTCGCCCGCGCCATATTCACCAGCATGTTGCCTGAAGGCTCTAGGCCACCCCCGCGTTTCTCACTCCCCGTGGTAGGGTTTGGGGAGCGCAGCGCAACTCCTGGGGGCATGCAGGGACCCAGGGCAGACCTCGCGGGCCTACCGCTACCTTGGTTACCTGTCGCGCCTCAGTGGCGATCACCGCGCTCTACGCGCTAAGCGGGCCTTGTACACCTCGGGACAAATCTGACGAACACAGTACTACTCGTAATAACTGAGCATTTGACTTCTTTTTTTTTTTATGTTTGAAAGCTTTATTAGAGAAAAATAAGTATTACAATAAGGTGACATCAGCAAATATGAGAAAAAAGGTATAAGATGGGACAAAGAAAATAGAAGCAGCCAATATCACAATGAAAAACAAAGCATTTTAAGTTATGGGGAGGGAAGGAGGGGGGGGAAGGGAGGAGAGAAGAAAACAAAAACATGGTATTTATCGTAGAAGATGGGTAAGCAATAATAGGAAATACAGTAAATGGCAATCAAAAAGTACAGTAAAAAACCATCATATGAGTAATTGCATGAATGAAAAAGAAGTATGAAGAAGGTCAATATAAAGCTAAATAATTACCATATTGAGACTGAAAAATATCATGAAAAACTGCAGGCAAGAGTACATGTGTTCAGGGGGGCTTGAAATTATCTGAAGATAGTGGAGAGTAACTCTTTTTGGCGGATTGATCAAGGTATAGAGTAAGAGGTAGCCAGTAAAATTCAACATTTCGGGAGGGTTTACAGGAGGAAGCAAAGGCAACATCAAGTCTGTGTGAGTGACATACAAGATTCCACCAACAATTGAGAGACAATTTGTTCAGAGATTTCCAATTAGAGACAATATGCTGTAATGCCAGAGCCAGCATAAGGTCAAAAAGACCGCGAGAATGTGGGGGGAGGTCTAAATCCTCTGAAAGGCTACCAAGAAATACTAAAGGAGGAGAAAATTGAATAGAGAGGTTGAAAATGCGAGAAAGGCGAGACGAATAGCTGAGACCAGAAAATACGAGTTGAAGGACAGAAGAAGAAGAGGTGGAAAAGATCCGCAGAAGGGGCATTACAGGTCCAACAATTAGATACAGCATCAGGTTGAAAGCGAGAGATAGAAAGAGGAGAAAGGTATAGTCTGTGGTAAAAGAAAAATAGGGATTGAGTGAGAGAGGCAGTACGGGAAATCTTCAAGGATCGAGCCCATATTTTGTCCCAGAGAGAAGTCGGCCATGAAGAATGTAAGTCTGTCTCCCAGGACAATTCTAATTTTGATTTGAGACGATCTGGATTGGGGGCTGAAAAGTACCGGTAAATGATGGAAGCTTTAGGAGTTGTAGAAAGGACAGTGAGTAGAGAGGAAGATGAGGTAGGTAGATCTTCAGAGGAGAGAGAGTAATAACGATCTAGAATGGTTTCCATAAGGATAGGGAATTTCTTTGCAAAAGAAGGAGGGCAGTGGAATTGAGACCGAAATGCAGGAAATGAGCAAGGGGATGACCCATCAAAAAGATGACGTATCCAAATGATACCTTTCGCTCTCCATGAGGGCCATGCAATAGGTCGGTTGTTAATTAATAGAAGTGAATTGTACCATATAGGCAATAGTAGGAAGGATTCCTGCGTTACTGAGGAAGGTGAAACTAAAGGGCGCAGAAGAGAAGAAGTATGCTTGAATAAAAGGGGATTAAGGCATGGGGCTTTATAGGTAAAACGAATTACTTCTTGGAAAGAGTACGGAAGCAGTAGTTCCTGTTCAACAGAAAGCCAGAGGGGAGAAAAAGGGGAGGGTTCCTGAGATAACCAGCGGGAAGCCTGTCGAAGGGAAAAGGACTTATGATAGAGGCGAAAGTCTGGAAAATTGGTACCACCATTAAGTTTAGATTTACGTAAGTTGAAAAGCGATATGCGGGCTTTTTTCTGCTTCCAAAGAAATTTGGACAACGCAGAATCAATGCGACGGAAATAGGAGTTTGGAATACGAAGTGGGAGCATGGATAATAAGTAAATCAAAATAGGGGCAATCATCATTCTGATGGAGTCAAGACGGCCCCACCAGGAAAGAAATAGTGGATTCCAAGAGGTGAGTAATGAGTCTATCCTAGATATGACTGCATTCATGTTGAGTTGAATGGAGGAGGATATAGAGCTAGAAAAAAGAACACCGAGATATTTAATTTTTGTAGAATTCCAAGCAAAGCCAGTAGCCGTGAAAAAGTGGGGGAGACAAAGTTTGGTTAAAGGAAGAATCTCTGTTTTGTCCGAGTTTATTTTGTAACCGGAGACCAAGGAGAATTTCTGAAATTCGTCTAGTAATGCGGGGACTGAGGTAGGCGGGTCAGAAATAAATAAAAGAATATCGTCAGCATATGCAGACAATTTAAGATGACGTTTACCGTACGGGAAGCCAGAGATGGATGGATTATTGCGTATGGAGGTAAGGAAAGGTTCAAGCGCTAAAATAAATAAAAGAGGTGATAAGGGACAGCCCTGACGAACACCACGTTGGAGTGTGAATGGGGAAGTGAGTTGACCATTAACGAGAACAGATGCTTTGGGCATAGAATATATCAAAGAAATATAAGATATGAATTTGGGGTTAAAGCCGTGCCATTTTAAGGAGGCCAGAAGAAAAGACCAGTCGACCCGGTCAAAGGCTTTCTCAGCATCTACTGAAATGGCTGCAAGGGGAATCGATAGTGAAGGGGCTTTACTTAAAACATTAAGGAAGAGTCTAGAATTATCCGAGGTCAAGCGGCCTTTAACAAAGCCGCATTGTTCTTTCCCTATAAGATGTGGTAGGAGCGGGTCAAGGCGAAGAGCTAATAGTTTCGCAAAAATTTTATAGTCAACATTAACTAGAGATATAGGTCGATAATTTTTACAGAACTTAGGGTCTCTACCATCTTTAGGGATAAGGCATATGGTAGCGTCCTGAAAAGAGCCTTGGGCTGATCCAGTAGAACAAAAAGACTGAAATAGAGATAGAAGGTGGGGTAAAAGAAGGTCTGAGAAATGTAGGTAAAATTCAACTGGGAAGCCGTCAGGTCCTGGGGTTTTCCCCTTAGTGAGGGAGGATAGAGCAGAGGACAGTTCCGAAATCGTAAGATCAGAATCAACGGCCGAAATATTAAGGTGGGAAGTATCTGGTTGAGGTATGTTGTCAAAGTAGGATTGAATAAGCTCTGGGGTGGGAGGGTTTTCCGGAGTATATAAAGTCTCATAAAAAGAGTGGAATTGTTCCAAAATTTCTGCATTGGTATGAAGAAGTACATTAGAGGGGGAATAAATAGAATCAATATTAGTACGTTCTTTACGAGATTTTAAATAGTTAGCTAACAGTTTACCTGATTTATTTCGACCTCCATAAAATCGCGCGCTGCTCCGGAGAAGAAAAGAGGAGGCAGAGTCTGTGGTAAGTTTGTTAAAGGCAATTTTAGCCTTAAGCAATTCAGGAGACATAATCTTATCAGAGGAAGTATAGAATTGATGTTCCAGAGATTTAATATGAGCAAGGGTGACTTTACGTTTTTGAAGGAATTTTTTCTTCTTTTTAGAGACAAAATCAATAATAAAACCTCGGGCTGTGGCCTTGAAGGAGTCCCAAAGAATATGAGGTAGGGTATCAGGCGTAGAGTTAAGATGAAAAAATTCAGAAGCAAAAGCACGAAAAGAGGAGGAAAAAAGAGGATCAGTAAGAAGAGAAGGGTTGAAGCGCCAGCGAGAAGATTTAGGAGTAGGAGGAAGAAGGTCAAAAACAGTAATAATAGGAGCATGGTCAGAGATAACAATCGGTTCAATAGAAGAAGAAATAAGGTGTTGAGAAAGAGATGAAGAGAGAAAGATATAGTCTAAGCGGGAGAAGGAAGCATGAGGAGGAGAGAAGAAGGAGAAATCCATAACGTCTGGGTGAGTGAGTCTCCATGAGTCTACAAGATGAGTTTGGGTAATAGTGTCAAGGAATTGTTTATGTGGTTTATGAGGGGAGAAACGAACAGAGGATCTTCGGTCTAAAAATGGGTCAATGATCTGGTTACAATCTCCACCCAATAGAAAAGCATCATCTTTATGTTGAATACATTTTGCTGTAATGGAGGGCCAAAAAGAGGAGTCAAAACATGTGGGACCGTAAACATTGAATATCGTAAGTGGGATATTGTTAATTAGTAGTTTAGCTAAGACCCAGCGTCCCTCGTCATCCTTTTGTTCTAGAACTACTTTACACTGGAGTCGCTTATGAATCAAAATGGCTACTCCATTCTTTTTTTGAGAAGCAGGAGAAAATAAAACAGTTCCAACCCATAGTCGCTTTAGCTTTAAAGATTCGATGTCAGATAGGTGAGTTTCTTGGATAAGGACGATATCTGGATTGTAAGAGGAAAGGTGGGAGAGTACTCTTTGCCTTTTGATAGGGTGATTAAATCCTTTCACATTCCATGAAACAACTTTGAAGGTGAAAGCTTACTAAACTGATCTAAATCAAGAATTGCAAAAGCATACTGTACATGTAATAATAATTCAAACTGTATAGAAGTATTAACCATAAAACTCTTCAAAAAGGAAGAAGGAAGAACAGGTAGAAAAGGAAGAAGAAAAAGGAAAAGGGAGGAGGAGAGGGATGGGAAAAGGGAAGGGAGATCAGTGGGGAAGGAAGAAGGAAGAAAAGAGAGAATGCATAGAAGACAGTACAAATCCAGAAGGATGACTGTATTAAACATACCTGAAAGAGAAAAAATACACATAGGGAAGGTGGGGAGGTGGTGATGCTTTACAAGACGTACGGACCAGGATCAGGAGGAGAACCACATCGAGACCGCACAAAAGGAACATGGAATGGGACAAGGTGTTGAGAGGAGTATCCGATACATATCCGTCTGGGGAGGAAAAAAGGGAAAAAATGTTAACATACATAACATGTAGACGTAAAAACAGAAGTCCAGAAAGTAGAAAAAGAAAATAGAGAGATATATAGGAGATGCCAGAAACAGATAAAGGAGAGAAGAGATACGAAAAGAGAGTGTAAGAACTGAGATGAGAGGTAAGGAGAATACATGAAGTCAAAGACAAGCCATTAGGAAGACAAACAAGTTAAACAATAAAAATCCAATTTCAGCCACTGGTTGAAGCAGAAGAGGAGGCGTCCATCCCTTCTTCACTGTGTAGAAGAAGAAAGTTCCTTAATTCTCCAGGTTCCTGAAATGACCAAGTCTTTTCTCGATAGGTGACTCTGAGAGTACAAGGATGAAACAAGCCATATCTTGCTCCCAAGGCGCGCAGAGAGGGACGCATAGCCAGAAATTCTTTACGTCTGGAGGCAGTGACGTTAGAGACATCCTGAGATAGATATACTCGTTGACCTTGCCAAGACACTTGTTTTTTACTCCTCGCAGCTGAGAGAATCAATAAAAGATCTGTGTATTTCAGAAATAAAATGATGACTCCACGAGGTTTTGAGGAGGAGCCCGTTCTGGCACCTAGTCTATGGGCTCTTTGTATACTAATGGAGGTGGAAGGTGGTAGGTCCAGAAGTTTCGACAAGAAAGTGGTGAAGAAAGTTACTGGATTATCCCCCTCAAGATTTTCCGGCAGATTGTAAATACGGAGGTTATTCCTCCTATTTCGATTTTCCAAATCCTCTGTATGCTTTTGGAGTGAGAGGACCGTTTTTTCTAAAGAGTCTATACGTTGTGTGTTGGACTGAACTTCAGGAAGGTGCTGTTCAACAGTAGAAAGACGGGCATCCATATTTTCCCATTTATCCTTTAAAAGCTGCATATCTGTACTCGTTTTTTCAATAAATGGGCGCAGCGCACGCAATTCCTCTAGAATTTGGTCAGTAGAAGAATGTGAAGGATTGTCTTCTGGCGTAGGAGAATTTTGCTTGAGGCGCTTGCCCGCCGGAGCGGGTGGGGAAGACTTACTGGTGTTAGTATGAGCCAATGATGATTTTGGAGTCGTCATTTTCGCAGATGCAGTGGCTCTATTTGTACCAGATGAAGATGCTCCTGAAGTACTCCCCGATGGTGTGAAGACAAATTTAGGTTTGCGTAAGTTGACCATAGAAAGAAATGAACGTGCGACAATATAGTCTCAATTCCCTGTGAGACGACTAAAGGTGCATGTGAAATGTTCCAGAAATATCTCCAAAGAGAGGGTGAAGCACCCAGACGTAACTCAGTGGAAAAGGCGACAGGGAATTAGAGTGTGCTAAATAACGAGTACAAAAAGGGGAGGATGACTAAAATGGAAGCACAGGAAGGAGCATCCTGAAGTAGCTGAGGCGCAGGAGAAACGGGCAGAAAGTCTCAGAGAACGTTGTTGTCATAGCGCCATGAGGAAGAAATTTAGGATAAAAAGTATTTCAGAGCAGTGAGCATGTTAGGGCGGGAAACATCCAGTTGTCAGGGGTGAAGCGCCGTAAAACTGCGTATTTGGACGTTTCCTCTAATGTGGAGGAGGAGAGAAAAAAAGCAGTAAAGGCGTCTTGCACAATATATATAAATCTCACCCCTGAAGTGAAGTCGGTGTCTGAAAGTTCGTAGGTGTCCAGTGGCACGTCGTGTAGTGACAGCTCCTGTCAGCAGAGGCTCCGATGTTCGGAAGAGCTTCAAAATGGCGGCTCCGTGAGGGGCAGGGAATTCATCGCGGAGAGGGGCGAAAACGGCTCCACAAGCGGTGAAAAGCTGCTCCGCTGATTCCGTTAATGTTCCGCCAGCCAAATCCGGCGACGGTGCTCAATAGCGGTCCCGTTTACATCGGGAAAAATACGCCGTGAGGTGATCGATGCGGCGGAGCTCCGTACCTAGCCGGCCATCTTGCGCGGCATCCAAGCCACGCCCCCCGAGCATTTGACTTCTGAGGAGAGCCCACGATCATAACGCTCCTCGCAATCTTTAATCAGTTAATACCTCAGAGCAGAGCCTTTAGAACACAGCGCCACTCGTAACCTTTAAGCAGGAAATACTTCAGAGCAGAGAATTCAGAACCTAGCGCTACTCGTAATCAATAGAAATGAATACTTCAGAACGGAGCATTTAGAACAGAGCGCTACTCGTAATCAATAGCAATGAATACTTCAGAACGGAGCATTTAGAACAGAGAGCTACTCGTAATCAATAGAAATGAATACTTCAGAACGGAGCAGTTCACGGAGCACAACGAGTCGTACGGAGCAAGCCTCTCGTACTCCGGTGCAGTTCGTGAGACACAAAGTTTCTGAATAGTCAGTGGGGAACAAGGGGCGAATCCCTCGGAGGGGTCTCTCTGTCGTGGTGACCAGGGGACTCCCACGGAGAGGGAACCCGGGCTCAGGGTGCGGTGTGGCTCCCAGCCTGTAGGGGGCGCACCGGGATCAGTCCCAAGCCTCCGGGCTTACCATGCTCGATGTCGGGAGGCGTCCACACCGGCTCCGAAGTCCGCAGGCGATCCTGTTACGACGGGGGCCGGCCACGGCCTCACGCACCTTCACCACAGCTGCGACGGCAGCGACGGGGCCCTGGGCTTCTCCTCGGGCCTCGCGACGATGAGGGGCACTCTTCCGGCCTCCGGGCCGCAGCGGTGAGCGCGCTACAGCCTCCACGCCACAGGGGGGGCTCAAATTAAGCTGGGGAGCTCCGCGCTCAACGGAGCACGCTGCCGGGGTTCCCAGGCCAGGTCAGGGAGCGCAGGGGTCACAGCGCTAAGACCTGGTTGATCCTCAGCGATACCACAATTGGTTAGGCATGTAGTTTCAAGGTTCAGTCTGGACACGCAGTCTCAGCATTCAGTTCCTGCAATCAGTTGCTCTAGAAAGTCTTGATGGCGCAGATGTATCTGGCGCCCTTAAGGGGTTCTGTTACAGGGGGGTAGGGAGTGAGTTGGCGACTAGGTCCTTCCTAGTCAGGCTGGGCAGAGGTTCCCTGGGTCCTCCTACTGCTGGGCAAGATCAGTGGGCTTTACAGGATCCCTCACTCACTTAAGAGGCAGCACCTAAATCCTGTCACTCTCAGAGGCATAAGTCCCTGGCTAGGCCCTACCGCCTACACTCCTGCGTGGATTCTCCAGCTCTGCTTTACCCCACTGGCCAACTAACTAGAAAAAGTTCCCTCCCTCACTTAAGCAGCCCTAGGTCAGGTGACCTCTAGCCAAGGCGGCAAAAGTAAAACCACACCTCCCTTCTAGAAGGTTCCAGCACATTCCAGGAGCTTCCCCATTCTACCTATGGGACAAAAAAGGCGGGCTGGTGTCGCAACATTGTTGTGGGGTTCCAGCCAGCTCCTGGCAGCTAGGGTGCTACTAATAAAGACCACTCTGCAGTAGCAGGGGTCTGTGGCAGCCATCTTGGGAGAAGGGAGCACCTGCACCTTAACACTGATTGGCAATGAAAAGGCACCCGGAGACCTAAGTCCATCATCAAAATGAGGGTGGAAAAAATGAGGCACGATCACAAATAGATGGGGAGACCACCCTAGGGCTGACAGGTCCAACACTATTCTTTATCCTTTTAGGTTTGACTAGAAAGAGCAGTTGTCACTAGACATAACATGACCAACCTAAAAAAAGAGCTTACACAGTATTGGGACTTTGGTGTCGTCCACATGTTGGTAGCCAGGAGAACATTTTGATTGGGCAGAAGTTGTGGGCTTCTACAGAAAAGCAAGTATTGGAAAAGCCAATAGGTCTCGCTTATGTGAGAGTTATTGGCTTTGCCAATATCTTTTAGCCATGTTGTATAGCATTGTGGCTGCATTTCAGCATGCACAGCTGAACATTTGTGGCGTAGAGGAGAGTGGAGTGTTGTACAGAGGAGTGGCGAAGAATTGCAGTGTGTGAAGTGGAGCGGCATAGAGTAGCGTAGAGTGACATAGAATAGAGTGGAATGGAGTAGAATAGACAGGGGTGGAGTGACTTAGAGTGGAGTGGCGTAGAGTAGAGTGGAGTGGCGTGGGGTACAAAGGAGTAGAATGGCATAAAGTAGTACAGTTGTGGGTGTAAGCAACCAAAGTGTTAATAGAGTCGGCAGATAGGGTGAAAGCAATATAAATAAGCTGCATGCCCGTTTTAAAAGTAGGACAATCTCGATATATTATCTTCCTTATACATGCATACACTTTCTATGTAGTTATGTATCTATATATTTATTACTTTACTTCTACTGTAGAAAATAAAAAAATCTTTGACTCGCTTCAATGCACTACTCCATGTCTAACCCTGTACCTCTCTCAACATATCCTCTACCTCCACTCTCTGACTCATCCCAAACCTCATTCTACTACTATGATCTACCAAACAACCAATTCTAAATTCTTCCTTCATGTATCTCTCCTTTTGACTCATCTAAAACCTAATTTTTCAACTATGGTCTCCTTAATCCCTTTCTAGAGGCACTTCTCCCCTCCATCTCTCCTTTTACTCATCCCAAATCTTACTACTATGATCTCCCAAATAACTCTTTCAAGACTCTTCCCTCCTCTATCCCTCCATTATCCTATTCAATCCAACTAACAGACTTGCATGTCCACTGCTCAAAGTAGCTCATATTTCCCTATACTATCCACCACTACTCCTTTTTGAAAAGCCCTTTGATGCCTCATCAGGGGTAGTAAGTGCTATATAAAGCCAATTACAATTACAATTATCACTGCCCCCAACCCAGACACCAGGAAACATGCCACAGTACTTCCCCTCCTCAAGGAACCCTTAGCAGACCTAAAGATGGTAGTCAACTACCGGCCTATCTCCCTGCTACCTTACCTGGTTAGTGTCATGGAAAACATGATAAACTAACACCTGGCCACCCACCTCACTGACAACCACCTCCTCGACCACACTCGGTCTGGATTCAAGCCCAGCTACAGTACAGAGACCGCCCTCATCGTTGCCATGCACAACATTAGTATGATCATGGACAGAGGTGACACAGCGGCTGTCACCCTTTGTGATATTTCTGCAGCCTTTGACACTGTCTCCCACCCCATCCTTATCTAATGACTGCACAAAGCCAGCATCCAAGGTCCTGCACTTTGCTTGATTTGCACGTCAGCCTGTCCCCCTTCAACTCGGACGCCATCAACCTCAGCTGCAGAGTTCCACAAGGATCATGATTCACCCCCACTGTGTTCAATGGCTACATGACCCCACTCACCGGCACCATCCATGCGCACGGATTCAACATCATATCCAATGCTCTTGACAGCCAACTCATGCTTTTTCAATAAGACAATCACCCGGACCCATTTTTTCACCTGCATGACCAAAGTCTCCAGATAAAGCTCAGCACAGACAAAATGGAAGTAGTCATTTTTGGAAAAGACACTTTGTTCTAGGACTCCACTTGGTGCCCCACTGAACTCGGATGCACATGCAATCTGGACTACTAAAAGGTCTGTTCTCGCTGTTGATGCTGAGCCTGGTCTGCTGATGTTAGTTATGGGCTGATGCTAGCTTGCTCTTTTGGGCCTCTCTGCACTATATCACTCTGAGGAAAAACTGGACTAGAGAAGACAATATAGTCCCCCCCCACAGAGGCCCTACACAGGCTGACCTTACTTTTCCAAATAACTGAATACTAACGCCCCTAACCTTGTCCATTACAGCCGTTCAATGGCTCCAGCTTTTCCTATCCTTTTTAGCTGGGTCCACCTGGTTGCTTGTTGGAAAATCCTAGACTCACACCCTGTAACATTTTTGACTAAGCTACACCCCTGATCTCATTCTTCGTTGACAAGGCACTTTGTCCACACTACAGAAGACTCAGTTCCACCTTCAAACCAGAACCAGGTACTTTTCTTCAATTGATTCAGAGATCCATTTAAAATTGGCTGCCATGATATAATATGACGTCATATTTTAACGTGATGCTGCATAACGAAGCATAGTAATATATGATACAACATATAAAAGCACAGCACTACACAGTACATCAAAATATCACAATAGCATAGTAAAGTATAGCCTAATATTACATGATACAATATAACAGATCATTGAATGATGTTACACCATAATAAAACGTAACACAACACGATTTAACATAGAGCTTTTTTAGCATAACATTGCATGATACAGCATAATAAAATATAACATAACACAACATGATACAGTATTACAGCATAGCAGAGCATAGCAGAACAAAGCAAGATTCGGCTTGATAAAACACAACTTAACACAGCATGATATGCATAGCATTACAGTAATGTGAATATTCCACATTCAATGTCTTTCAGCAGTGCAAACTTGAAAAGTAAAACGGCAATAAAACGATGTTATTATCATTTTAATTTTCATCACTGACAGTTTAAGGAGGGGTGGGGCAATCCTGATAGCAGCAGGGAGGAGGAGTGGTAGGCACTGTAAGTGTGCATGTCGGTTTGGCCAGGCGTTTTAGGATGGCCAAACTGACATGCGCACTTAGATTTCTCCACCCGAGTTGTGCTGCACAGCCGGGTGAAGAACCAGCGCAGGCTCCCAGGGCCTGACTAAGCGTCAAACCAGGCCGCTCAGACCAATCTCGGTGCTTCTCTCATGCTGGGTAATAGTATTACCAGTTTGAGAGTAGCATCTGGATTGGACTAGGGGGTCAGGTGTCTGGGAGCCTGTGCACTAGCGGAGGAACAGACCCCCGAGGCGGCAGGTAAGTTTTTTTTTTTTTCCGTGGATGCTGTCAGTGAGACGGAGGTAGGAGTTGCGTACACAGTTTAAGAGTGACTGGGTTTGTGCAACGTGTTGATCTCCTTTTCCCCTACTTAGTTATTAACACTGCAATGCCTCGATTGGTGTATTTTTTTGGAGTGAGGCGAGTATGCATGCATCTTTGCGTTTGCTAGGAATTCCCCTCCATGTACATAAATGCAGTCTTCCTACATAAATGCAGTCTTCCTACTTGAGTGCGAAATTTACACTATCGGTGAACGCATAACTTTTTGCTTCTGCCTCGCAAAATACTCCTCAGTGTAAAGGAAGTCAATTAACAAACGCAAATAAATTCTCAGCCATTCTACCGCTAACCTGCCCTCTGGAGCGTTCCCCTGCGCTGCATTTAAACAGGTGAAGTCCCACCTGTTTGGTGCTGAAGATTTAATAAAATATTTAGCAGGTCACGTGCTGCAGTGTTCATAAATTCGAAGCAGGCAGAAGAGAGAACCGTGCCTTTACCAGCCTCCTCTCCCTCCCTCCTTGTGGAAGGGGGCTTGGATTCTCGGACGGTCCTTTGTGTCTATGGCTCCAGTCAAGTGACCTCTCTCCTCACAGCCAGAAAGCAGCCCTCCTTCGTTCCCCAATTTCTCAAGGCTCTGGTTTCATGGAACCTATACACACATGCCCCTTGCTCCGGCCCATTTTAGTATCTCGCAATTATCTACTGGAACCCACTCTGGTCAGATGGAACTTTTTACTTGCCCAATAGCGTGGAGGGAAAATCACAATTATCAAAATTTCTGTCCGCAAGTTGCCATAATCAAGGACTCGAGACTTAATCTCTTGGCTCTCGGGTTTTTATTATCAACATAAAGATTTGAAGATACAAAGTCCTCAATACGAGGCACAACAAGTACATAGGCACTAACACAAATGCTACTCTACGAAGAATCCGCATACGGCTAAAAATAACTAAAAGTACAATCTCTAAAAGCATGAGGTAGAACACTACCAAGCAAATGTCGATACTAGGGACACTGAACCATACCATCTCTGTCCCTACTCTGCACTAGGTGACATCCCTACTTAGCAATCCCTTGAGACCCTCATCAGATAAAGGTGTCAGAGTGAAACTTCCTAAGAAGTCTTCACTTAGAGAGCTTGGTCTAAGTTGCCCCCTCTATCCCTTCGCCTAGCCGTCCTCTGCTCTGGGCTGCTCAGCTCTGCTCTGCTCTCCACCCTCGGGGCGCTGTCCCTAATACAGAACCCCAAGTCTCAGAACACGCCCTTTGCGCCTCCTCTTCTGCGGGGTCGACTTTCAGAAATTTTCCACAGAGCGCTGTCCAGTTCCATCGTCCATCGCTTGGCCTTGAGTCTCAGACGCCATCCGCACTAGGAGTTACGATTGGCACATTCCAATACACTCCCATGTCTGGCTTTTACTACATAAGTCAATTTGTGAACAAAGAGCTTCTCTACTAACGAGCAACTGTCCTTGCACCTGGGGTGAGATCATGCAAGACAGACATTCTTCACATCTTTTAAGTTGCAATTTACTACAGCCTAAAAACCTCTACTGAGATAAATCCCTTTTGGCCTATTGCCCTTGGCCAACATAAGAAAATACCAGACCTTTCGCCTCAACGATATATGCGAATTCTGGCCACTACTTCGGTTACACAAGCATGTTTAAATCACAGTATTGACATTTACGTCTTTCTTTCATGTGTGGTCAAACTAAACAGTCTACAGACACGAAGTCTAGGGTACACATTTCTAACACCACATTACATTTCACGTAAGCTAAACTCTATACATTTCTCTAATACGTCTACAATGTGCTTGTACATAGCTAGCACTTCTATTAAAATCGATATAGGTTATACAATTCGTAATACATTGCACACAAAATACCTGAGTACACATTTGGTTATATGCGGGTGCCGACTAGCAGTGAATATAACGCACCCCTACAATTTTCAAACTTTTAAGCGCTACATCAGTTCCCCCCTTTGATGACATCCGTCATCACACCATTACATTTCCATTCTTTAGGACTGATTTAAACCGCGCTAGTCATAACATTGCCATGTCGAACTCCCTCTAGTCTCTTAAGACTCTCATATTGCTGCTCCTGGAGCTTCGCCATCCTTTTCTCGTTTGCCTTAAGAGCTCTTTCAACTTTGCCTCCTTGATACCACTTCCATGCCTTCACGCATCCCCACAAACAAATCACGCAAACCACAGCAATGATGATTGGCTTCAACACTGATCCCAGAAATCCTCTTCCCAGATTCGCAAACCAAGTTCCCACTCTTCCAAATCCTAATCCAATTTTCTCCCACACATTCTCCTCCGTCAAATCCATAATCTCCTTGTGAATAATCGTGATGTTGTCTATGTACTTCCCTATCTCCTTCGTGTTGTCTGGAATATATGTGCAGCATTCCTGAACCTTCAATAATTTGCAGACTCCGCCTTCTTTGGCTAATAATACGTCTAAAGCAAGGCGATTCTGCATAACCATATTCCGGATCGACAACATCTCTCCAGCCACCAACAACAAAGATCTCGCCGTGTTCATAGACAACTCATCAACTACAGTCGCCAACCTCCTGATCTTCACGTCATTCAACACCACACCCATACTAGGTATCATTGCTCCGTATATGTCCCCAATCACTGCACCGGCGTTTGTAGCCCTACGTTTCCTAGACTTTCGCTTCGTCTCTAACAACTCCAAATCCTCTGTGTGATATATCTTCGGGAATATGATAGCCAAATAGCATATGCCATACCAATTTGCGGGTAGCCTGACATAAGCATTCTTTCCACATACATAATATACTGTCGGAATTACCTCTACTGGACCTACCATAAAATTCTTAGCAGAAGCCTCCACAGTGAAGGTCTGAGAACAAGTGCTATGTCCTACGTAGACCTTATCCGTATCGGATTGAGGCCGTCCAATACACAAATTCCCTCTCTGTACCTCATCTAACGCTATTGGTCCAGAACTCCCCTTGGATCTGTGAGCCCTCTCCTCGTCTGTCCAATCTACTGGACTATCTCCGGTGTGTCGTGTCTGGGTCAACTGTCTGTATCTGTCCTCTACTTGATCTATAAATTTCTTCTCTATTTCAGATACCGCACATGTCAGGTTATTCCTGTGAGCATGCGCCGTATCCAGCTTCATAGTCGGTCTAAAATATTTCAGGAGTCTGTCCTCTTTCTTGTTTGGATCATATCTGTTCAAATGCTTGATTGCTGGAACCTCAGGAAGTACCGTATCAAAATTTGAAAAGAAATACTCGAACTGTCTCCTGTCATAAAATAAACTGAGCAATAAACTACAAGAAATCCCATATGTCAACGGGAGATGATGATACTTGATACCTTCATCCACTGAAGCAGGCAACTGCATGCACACATAGCAATCCTTCACATCCATCGCATCAACATACTCATACAGCAACCTTGCATACGCGTTAAGCTTAAAATCACCCTTTGACAAATCCATGTGAAGTCTGCGAACATCTCTCAACTCCGATAATTCCTGTTCTCTAATACTGACACCACTCTGCCCTGGGGTAATAGGTGTGGGTGCTCCCTGAACCTTCCCCTCTTGCCTGTGAGCCACCATGTATGAACTTATCACTACCGCAAATATGGTGACTACTACAACTCCTATCAATGTGCCTATTATCAGTTTAGCCCTACGATGTGGGTTTGCAGGATCTGCCATCTTCGGAATGTACTCAGTGTCCAATACAGTCTCTGAAAGGGTATGTCTCTTTCTCATTAATGTCTCTTTCGTGAACTTAGGCAAACCTCCCTAACTTTTCTTCGTTCTACAACGGAAAAATCCCTAATTTTGTTCTTCTTCCGCTCGGCTCTAAGTTATCTTCTTCTCTGCTTGCAACCTTCTCAAATCAATCTAACATAAGCGCTGGCCCCAACAGTTCCAGGACTCCCTGCAATATTTCGAGCTTAAGGATAATCAGTTCTTGTGGATCTGGCAATGCTGTGAACGTCGGGAACTCTAAATTGTCCAAGATCATACCTCGAATGATGCTCAGGAATGGCGGACTTGGAATATGAATCGTCAGAATTCCTTCGATCTCCAATCCCGGAACTTTCAGCAACACTTCCACCCTCTGGAGCGGGACACTGTTGACCAATGTCATCGACCTCAATCTTCCCGTGCTCGGTAACCCTGGCATCAGTCACTTGGTATGCCCACTCTGGTGAAGCGTACTTCCGACTTGGCACTCGAGTTCTCTTGGACCTCCTCACACTACCTTGAGGATTCTCCTCGTCTCCTGATTCTTCTTCGGGTTCTTCCGAAACTGGTGCAAGGTCTGTGTCTGGAGCCAACCTCAGGTTTACCCGGTTCTGCCTTGCGGGCCAAACCCTTTCTGCTTCGGTGGCACCTCCGGTCTTCTCTCCGATACCCTGTGCACTGACTTCCTCTTCTTCGGCTGAACTTGATTCTGTACTACCCACTGCACCTCTTGCTCCTTCGCCGGTTTCTGGGTCAGTACTTCTTTCACGTTCTCCCCCAACTCGATTCAGTGCACCATCAGCCGCTTCAGCAACCCTTACAGCTTGACTGGCCCTCTCAGGAGGCTCTGTCGGCTCACTGGGATCTTGGTTCTCGAGAGGGGCTGTATCTTCCAAGGGTGCTGGAACTCTACGGGTATGAGAAGCATGCACCCAGTTCGGTAAACCTCCACACTTGACGGCTGTGTTCGTGACAAGAATCACTTGGAAAGGGCCACGCCACCTAGCATCCAAACAACTCTTCCTCACGTGCTTTCGGACTAGGACCCAATCGCCTGGGTCCAAGTCGTGGCACCTGTCACTCGCAGCTGGAACCGTTGCTGTCTGCACCTGCTGAGACACAGAACGGACCACGTCAGCAAGGCCTTTACAATAGTCCAGGATCATATCATCAGTGATATTTATCAGAGCAGTAGCAGGTATTGCAGGCAAACGCATCGCTCTTCCCATGAGGATTTCATGGGGTGACAACCCAGTCCTTCTATCAGGCACACTTCGAAGGCTCATAAGGACCAAAGGTAATGCATCAGGCCATTTCAGAGACGTAGACGAACACACTTTCGCCATCCGAGCCTTCAGAGTTCCATTCACCTGCTCCACTGTCCCTGAAGCTTCTGGTCTATAGCTACAGTGTAACTTCTGATCTATATTCAAAGCAGCACAAAGCAACTTCATAACTTCGCTGTGGAAATGAGTTCCTCTGTCCGATTCAAAGGACGTCGGGAACCCGTACCTAGGAATGAGTTCTCGCAATAATAGTTTCGCTACTGTGAGTGTGTCGCATCTGCGTGTAGGGTATGCCTCCACCCACCTGGAAAAGACACATACTATCACTAATATGTACCTCAATCCATTACACTTCGGCATTTCGACAAAATCCAACTGCATCCTATTGAAAGGTCCCCCTGACCTCCCTATGTGGCTCAATGTCACAGCGGTTCTTTTCCCTACATTCATCTGTTGACAAGTGACACACCTCTGGCACACAGTTTCGGCCACTGCACGAAACTTCGGATTGTACCAAGTCTGACGAAACACTCTCATCATGGCATCCCTACCCAGATGTACCGCACCATGTATCAACCTTGCCATGGGATTCAACAAACTTTCCGGCAACACTGCTCGTCCATCATTCGAAACCCATATATCCACATCTCCCTTCTCACATCCAGCTCGTATCCAGCTGTCCCGTTCCTGATCCGAGACCCCTTCCTGAAGCTGTTTCAGTTCCTCCCATGAGTCAGCCATTGCTAACATCTGACCGTACACCACCTCCTCCCCGGTTTCCTCAATGTGGGTCTCAGTGAAGTTGCATCCCTGTTCTGCACAAAATCGAGCTACTTCATCGGCATAGTTGTTTCCCAACGAGACAAAATCACTTCCCTTCGTGTGTGCGGCACATTTAACAACAGCAATTTCATCAGGACCTTGCAATGCTTTTAACAGTTTCCGTACATGATCACCATTTCTTATGGGAGAACCTGAAGACGTCATAAACCCTCTCTGGGACCATAGCTGTCCGAAGTCATGAACCACACCAAACCCATACTGGCTGTCCGTGTAAATAGTTACACGGATCTTCTCAGCTGCCAAACAGGCACGAGTCAAGGCAATGAGCTCAGCCACCTGCGCGGAGTGTACTCCTTCTAAACAAGCGGCTTCAACCACCCCCGTGATGGTGCATACAGGAAACGCTGCTCTCAATCGACCGACACTGTCTCTTAAACATGAACCGTCCACAAAGAAAATCTCATCTGACACTGGGAGCGGTTCATCGACAATGTCAGGTCTCGGTTTGGTGCATAGTTCAGTCACATCGAGACAATCATGGTCCTCACAATCTTCATTATCATCTATATTTGGAACAGGTAACAATGTAGCAGGATTTAAAACAGCACACCTCTTCAATGTCACATTATCGGCTGCAAGGATAACTTGCTCATAACGAGTCAGCCTATTATTCGTGAGGTGCTGTGTTTTAGTCCTGGTCATCAACAATTCAACAGAATGTGGCACATGTACAGTAAGTGGATGACCCATCACAATGCTCTCACATCTCTCGATGCTGACACCTGTTGCCGCAACGGATCTGAGACATCCGGGCAACGCAGAAGCTACTGGATCTAAAGTAGCTGAGAAATAAGCAACTGGTCTACGGACACCTCCATGATTCTGGGTTAACACTGCTAATGCGCAACCTTCTCTTTCGCAGCAGAACAATGCAAATGCCTTGTTATAATCCGGCATTCCCAACGCAGGAGCGCTACATAAGGCTTCTCTCAGCCTCAGAAATGATTTCAAACAGTCGTCGTCCCATGGTACCGGATCACTTACATCCTTTCGCGTCAGCCGCTGTAAAGGCTTCGCTTCAAAGGAAAAGTTTGGGATCCACTGGCGGCAATAGCCCACCATTCCCAAAAACATTCTAACTTCCCTCTGCGTCGAGGGAACTGGCATTCTCAGAATCGCATCAATGCGATCTGGAGACACTTTCCTTTTACCCTTCTCAATTCTGTGCCCCAAATACTGTACCTCAGGTAAACAGTATTGCAGCTTGTTTGGAGACACCTTGTGACCATTCTCTCCCAGGAAATTCAACAACGCAATGGTATCGATCCTGCAAGCGTCTTCTGTCTCCGACGCGACAAGCAGGTCGTCAATGTATTGCACCAAAACAGAGTTTTTCGGCAACACAAGACCTTCAAGATTCTTCTTTAAGAGCTGATTGAAAATCGATGGGCTCTCCGTATACCCCTGTGGGATACGACACCACGTTAATATACGATTTTCTAGCCTAAATGCAAAAAGAAATCTACTCTCTTCATGTAGGGGAATCGAAAAGAATGCCTGACACAAGTCAATCACTGTGAACCATCCAGCTTCGCATGGGATCTGGAACAGTATCACAGATGGATTCGGTACCACTGGACAACATGGAACAACTATGTCGTTTATTTTCCGCAGGTCTTGCACTATCCTGAACTTCCCACTTGGTTTCTGCAGTCCCATAATGGGTGAATTACATGGACTACCCATGATCTCCACCAGTATTCCCTGCCTAATCATAGACTCAATCACAGGTTTAATCCCAGCAATCGTTTCAGGCGACAGCTTATACTGAGGTGTTCTCGGGAATTCCGCGTTTGGCTTAACCTGTATCCTCACTGGTTCCACTCCCCTGACTAAGCCGATCTCCTCTCCGCTTAGATCCCACACATCGGTCGATACAGACTCCCTCAAATCCTGTGGAAGCTCCTCCACTGTCAGAGCCGGGTACATTTCCACGCACACCCGCTGATTTGCAACCTTAAAGGTCGCGTCGTCATCTCTTGTCTGCACCTCTACTCCCTTCGGGGTACAGTAAATTGTGCAATTGAGCTTACACAATAAATCTCGTCCCAACAGACAAACAGGACTAGAATCGCACACCACGAACTGATGTCGATCGCTAAAGTTTCCTATCCTGACTGGAATCGGTTCTGTCAAGGGGCTAACTAGTCTCTTATTCGCCACTCCAACCACTTGTATGCTTTCTCCAGAAAGGGCTACCCCCGGAACTACTGCTGATCTTATGGTTGACCTGGTAGCCCCCGTATCTACCAAAAAGGTAGTAGGGCGTCCATCGAGTTCTGCTTCCACAAAGGGTCCTCTCTGATCTACCTCTAGAATGGCCCTAAGTATGCAATCATCATCCTGACCCAAACTTAACTGCGCCAGCAAATCTGCATCCCTCTCCTCTTCCACTTCGAACATAGGCATCTGTAAATAAGTCCAAGCTCCCTGCTGTATGTTCTGCATCCTGGGTGGCTGGGGAACCTGCACCTGCGGGACGCCGGTCCCCCCTTGCATCATTCTCGGTACAGTCACCGTCTGTACCTGCTCCGCCCCAGGGACCTGACCCATTCCTCCCTCCATCTGCGGCTGATTATAGGGGTTCAAGGGACACTCGCGCCTCCAGTGTCCCACCTGGTGACACTGGTGACAGGCAGTCGTCTTTTTCAAGATCGCTACATCTATGCCTGTCCTAGGGTCAACGGGCCTTGGCCTTCCCTGACCCTGCACATTCTGATTCCCTGTCTGATAATTTCCCTGTCTCCGCACCACTGGACCCCCATTCGGTGGTCCCTGAGCCGCTTGCATCTGAATGAGCAGTAAGTTATCCTTCATCTTCTTGTGCTTTGACTCAATCTCATCCGTGCAGTACCTGGCGTACCGCAAGATCTCGTCTACGGGCTTATTCTGCCAACAGATCAAATGCTGCTGTATCATAAGACTGACCTCGGGCTTCAAACCCAGCACGAACTTAGACACAAACTGTCCCATGTCCTTCGTTTCCAGCTCATCTAACCCACTGTACTGCTTAAACGCTTTCAGAAGTCTCTCATAAAATTCATGTACTGTCTCCTTTGGCTCCTGCACTGTCCTGTCTATCTTCACCCAATCAATGTCCTGGGGTGAAACCTTCGATTTCAACCAAGTAATTACTTTCTCATACAGCCTCATCACTGCTGGCGACGGACCATTTGTAATCATATTCCTCTCAGGCTCATAGTCCGGCCAATCAACAGCAATTTTACATGCGTTCCACAGATCTCCCGGAACCACGATATCGAATAAGGTGTTCAGATCTATCCACAACACCTTCGAAATCTTAACGAAACGCTCAACTTGCTTGTACCACTCTGCAGGCTTCTCCCTGAGCCTGGGAAAATCATTCGTAAATGATGCCAAATCCCCCCTGCTCCATGGTACATGCACATATCCTCCATTCGCCACCTCTCTCAAGGGAAGAATCTTTACCTCCTGCAAATCTCCTTCAGAGCTCCCTCCTTTCGCTCCCCTAGAATTCTTTTTCCTAGCCCATTTCTCTTGCCATTTGTCAAGCATCAGCCATATTCTCATAGCTACAATCAGTTCCTTAGTATGTGACCTTTGACCAACAACTCTTTTCTCTTCCAATTCCCGCTCGGTACAATGCATCCTATGGTTCCCTTGTAATGCTCTAGTCTTGGATAGATCCACCCCATATTCTCTAGCCAAACCCGCCAGTTTCTCATGTGCCGCTCGTGCTTTACGAGTCACATCTTTTGCTACAAAAAGCAATTTGTTGTGATCTCTGCAGAAAGACACCTGGAGCCAGGAGGTATTCTTAAGCCATCTTTATTCAGTCTCCAGTTCAGGTTACATCTGTCTCTACTCCAGCCAGCCTAGTGTGGTACCAGCCCCACCAGGAGCAGCCTCCCTAGCTGCTCAGCCCATCTTCAACTGCCAACACTCATCCACTCAGACACCCAGGCATTCCATGCATCACAGGCACACCAACATTCTATGACCATCTCACGCTCTGGCTGAGCAGCTAGTGGCAGCAGGGCTGGACTACAATGTTATTCAATTAAGTAGGATATAACATTATCCCTTTTTCTTCAACAAAAACGAAACTTGCAAATGATAAAACAACAAGGAAGAACTATCCACAAGAAAAATGAATAATGGTACAAGTCCCATGGATGCAAACATAAAATTAAAACATCGCAGGAGAAAGAACCATTATACACAGAAAGAACGGATAAGATAAATACATTTGATAAGCAATATATCCCATCCCTCCCTAAAAGAATAAAACATTTTGAAGCAACAATAACATTACCAGAAATACATTTGAAGCATTTTGCATTAAACACTACGACGTAATGCACTACAACGCAAAGGGTAAAAGACCCCACACAACCAAAGCCCCAATGTATAACTAAAAGTAGCTCTAAAGATAGCATACCCTACAACTACAATCCCCAGAGAAAGGGAAACAAACAAGTATATGGATCGTCACCCATAACAACTCCCGTGAAGGGATGTACATTAGTACTGTGCACAACTAATAATGGACTAAACCATACCCCAACCCAATGTGAGGGTTAACCTAGGTACAAACTATTTATTGACTAAACCATAACCCAACCCAGTGTGAGGGTTAACCTAGGTACCAACTATTTATGGACTAAACCATAACCCAACCCAGTGTGAGGGTTAATCTAGGTACTCCAAACCCCCTGTAGAGGTTACATACCCCCATGTAGGAGTAACCAAACATTAATACAAAAAGAGCTCTTGACCCCCTTGTGGAGGTTACATACCCCTATGGGAGTAACAAACTTTTAACTAATCACAGGCTGTTGCCCATAACCTTCCCTCATGTATGGGAACAATGTGATGACCACACACAGGACCTTAGAACCCCCCATCCAAAACAAAACGAATATCTGTGGCATCACGACAAAAGATGTGCTAATCTCACTAACTTAACCTCTAACAAATGAGAACACTGTAGCTTTAATAAACTACACACTACACATATGTCTTTAAAGAAAGAAATAGGCCCACATCACACCTGCTAGTATGCATCCTCTCACCCGAGTTGTGCTTGGACAGCACTTCCCTTACGTAAGGGAACCCAAAAAAAAAAAACACAAGCTCCAACAAAAAGAATGAATAATCATTACAGCCACCATAAACCCAGAGCTATGACAAAACCAAATGTTCAATAGAAAACATGTGAGAGTTACAGGTCACCATTGTACCTGAATCATTGTAAGTACATACATATATATACACACAGTGTGCAACAAAATTGGGTTTTCACCATTCCTCACGGTGTATTCCTCAACTTGTACTGGCGAAATCCAGGTTGTCAGTAGATCCTTCAACTTGAATTTCCCTCACGAACACCGCGTTGTCCCCGACCCACTGTCGATAGGAAAAACTTTATTTAGAATGGTTGGCACTAAGGAAGGCACATAGTCTGCAAGTTTGCTGCAAACAGGAACACCACAAGGGGAAAAGACAACAGCGGCCGCCAACCACAAGATGGCGGCACGCTGTCGACGTCGCTGCAGAGTGGCTCGCGGCACATCCGTGCTCCAAAACATCCACAAGAGCCAGAAGACGGAGTCGAGGCAGCCGTGTACGTCACACCGAAGGTGGAGGAACAAAGAGAACTTCGCCAGAGGGCTGCACGCGACCCTGTTGCGGGACAAAGGTAAGCGCGAGCATAGCTTGTCTCGTGACATGGCTAGATTTAAAAGTGAGAGCTGCGGTTGAACTGCCAAGTGTCCAAGGGGCAGCCACAAAACTTAAAAATAATAAAAATTGGCTTACCACAATGTTCACACATTTAAAGGGGGTGACCAGAGAACATAACGCTACCACACGGCTCCAAATGAAAAACGTAGAAAATGTCACCATTTCACCCTGTGCCTGGAAATCACCGAAATCGCCCTTCTCTCGCATGACACAAAAATGTCTTCTGCAGTGCAAACAGGAATTCACAAAATCGACACCATAACTCCAGGACACAACTTAACGAGCAGCACACCTGCACTGCTCACTGTGGTTATCGTGATATGTCACCGCTGGGCAGTGTGCACACTCCATATTCTGCCACAACTGTGCGGCAACTTCAACACGCTGGCAATACCGAACCTGCAAAGTCGTGCCCAAGACACCGATCACGCACCTCGCCTCTAGAGTATACATCCAAAGATTTGCAAATTCAGGGCAAGACCGTTGTTTCTTTTTAGCAGAGAGTTGCATACTTGTCAGGAATCAAACATTGTCCATCTTTGGTACTGCTGCACAGAAATAGTTGTGAAATAGAACCTTTACGCCCAAGGTCCAAACATTGCTTTAAATCTCAAAAAAAAAACTGCCACTGTACCAAAACACCAAAGTTTTTTTTTTCAGTTTAACGTCTTTATTTCGATTTTTCATCATAAAAGACACACATATACACAAAATTACATTAAATACAATTAGTGCGCCAAAGTCATAAAATCATAAATATTTAAATACACATACTAAACAAATCAAAAAGAAACAAGATAAGAAAAGTTAAGGCAAGGCAAATCTAGTTAAAAATCTCAATTAAACATGCTTGTAAAGACGTCAAAGAGAATTGTAAAAACATTTGAGCATATATAAAAAATAGCAGATCGTCAATACTAATAAAATCATAGGCCAAAAAATCAGTGGGATAACACAGTATACAAGTTATTTGGGTCATGATACTATGAGCTGACTGACTTAATCCTTATCAGCCAAGCCTACCCAAGGAATTTGGCCAATCCTATGGTTAGCCATTCAGAAGTGTTGGTTCTCAAGATGTACAATGCTTCACTACTCACTCGGGTGTTTAGTCTAGTACATATAGGTTTCAGCCACTTATTACGTGGTTCACAATAAGCAGTACAGACAAATAAAAAATGACCTAGTGTTTCTTTGCAAACGGTACAACAGGGACAGAAACTTGACTCCAACCTCTGCCAGCCACTAGTAAAAGCCTTCAGAGGCAGTGTACCTACACGGAACTGAAAGTTTTTCATCTGTGCAACCACTGCACACTTCAAGTTCTTATGTCTTTATGATGACAGATCCTAAAATGTCTTTTTCTTCTTTCTGTGGCTGGAACACCATATTCAGTTGTAGTTTGACAACTCCTCCAACTCACTGTAATCCTTTTGTGGCAAACGTTGTGGCTGGAACACCAGATGTGGCTGTAGCTTAGCTACTCCTCCAACTCACTGTAATTTCTTTAGATGTTTGTAGTATTTCCAGGCTGTAGTGTCCTTTTGAGGACACTTCTCTTTGGGCTGTCCAATGGAAAGGACACTGGTGGGGCTGGCGCTGGCTTTCCTGGGAATTCTTTCTTTGTAGATGTAATTGCTTGTAGGATCTCTTAGTTTCTACTTTATTTTCTTTGTAGTTCCTTTGTTTCAGAGGTTCACCAAGAGTCTCTAGGGTCCAAGTCCGCTCGTCGCCAAAATAAATGTTGTGATCTCTGCAGAAAGACACCTGGAGCCAGGAGGTATTCTTAGGCCATCTTTTTTCAGTCTCCAGTTCAGGTTACATCTGTCTCTACTCCAGCCAGCCTAGTGTGGTACCAGCCCCACCAGGAGCAGCCTCCCTAGCTGCTCAGCCCATCTTCAACTGCCAACACTCATCCACTCAGACACCCAGGCATTCCATGCATCACAGGCACACCAACATTCTATGACCATCTCACGCTCTGGCTGAGCAGCTAGTGGCAGCAGGGCTGGACTACAATGTTATTCAATTAAGTAGGATATAACACAATTCATCTGGAGTGTATGTCACTACTCTCTCAAGAGGTAGATTCCCATATATTATTTCATCCGCCTCTGCTTTAAGTCTTACTACATCTATCATTCCTGCCTTCAAGGCCCCTTTCAACACCTGACAACTTGCTCCACGTCCCTCATCATACTCGCATTCCGGTTCCTGCTCTCTCCTTTCTTCTGGTGGTTCTATGGGAGCAGAATGGCTCGTAAAGGCAACTGGGGTTGTCCCCGCTCGGCCCATATTCCAGCTCATTTGCTTCTTTGGCGGTACCCATGACCCTAAATCTGGTCTCGACTCCATCAGAGTCCTCGGCCTCACCGGTCTCTCGTCCTCTTCGCCCCTAGATGTGTCTGACACCGCTGCTAATGGTGTACTCCATTGTACAGGGCTTGGAGGTCGGGCCGTTGCCCCTTCCAACTCACTTTCCCCACTTTCTCTCCTAGTTCTTTCTGTCTCTCGTCCAGACCTCTCTCTCGCCTCTGATTCCGGACTATATATTGACACAATCGGTCCAATGGTAACCGGTACCCTCAAGGCATCCGGTAACCTCATCTCTCCTTCAATCCTTCCGCTGGTCTCCGACTGACCCTGCGAACTCGCTGCGTCAAACGAAACCAACCCTTCCACTCGGGTCTCAGGCTGGATTGTTACCCTTCTAGTTTCCCCCCTCCCACCCCACCTATCATCCACTTCATCTGGATTATAAGGGGGTGGTCTCTCGTCTAGCAATCTTTGCAATACACTATCATCAGAATCACTGTCCTCTTCCTGTGCTTTCCCGTGCCTTATCCCCGTCTCCTCCATTATCGCGGGATACAGTTTCGCTTCCTCAATTGTCTGCACTCTCCATCTTTTCTCCGCTGCGTCCCACTTGGCATCCTGAAATGCCCTAATCGACTTCCTCATCCTCTCCTGACTTCTTCCCTTTTCCTTATCATGCGCTGCTCGAATCCACGCATGTAATGCTTCAAACTGTGCTGGTCTTGGCAAGGGTTTTAAGGACCCCATCACCGTCTTCAGTTGGTACAGCACCGCTAGTCTAAATGAGCCGTACCTCGGGAAAGCTAATTCCCCTTCACCTTGTGTAACCTTGTGCCAATTCTCGATCCAAACTATAGTATGTAACCCCACATTCTGTGCCATGTAATGTGCCGGGGTATCCTCGGGAGGAGCTTCTTCTCCCCCACGAACGACCACATGCTTATCACCTCTACACAACTCCCGCAAAGCCCTAAGACACTTCATGATGAGCAAAATCGATCTCGCGCTCTATTTACTTCTTGTTCTCAAATCCTCCAATAACAGCGCGACTCACACCAACCGGCCTATCGCAGCGCGACACTCTCTGACGTCACCTTCCTTCGTTCGCAGCAGTTCCCTTCTCCAACTCGTTTCACGCTTACTCACGTCCCATTCATACACTGAAATAACCAATTAAGTTATTTCTCTGGCTGTCCGTCCACAGCCTCTGACTGTTCGTCCACAGTCTCTCGACCTTGTTGACCTCGATTGGCGCCCGTCTGCCCCCGTCCGGCCAGACAGATCGCCTCTGATAGGTTACTAACACTCCGATCTGCACACCACAACCCACGACCAGCGTTAAGTTGCCATACACACACGCATTCGCTCCCCCTATCTCGGTCCAGGTGATCGATGGTACCTCACGATCTCCTTTGGGTGGTCAACAAAATCTATCTCAGGTGTCTTCTACACCACAATTCCCGGGCTGCGCGCGCTCACAGCCTGATCTCACAATCACACGACATACACAACAACTCCGCAAGACATCACACAACAAATCAACACCGCAATCTACAACATCTCATTATGTTCATACTCACTCCTGGAACTGCTGCGTTCTGCCGCGCTGCTACTCGCCGTCGATGCTCATCTGCTGCCGTCTGCTGCTCGCCATCTGATGATTCAGCATCACTTATCGTCTCTTGGGCCTCAAGGGTCACTTATCCTTATCTAATCTTCCCTCGCTATCAGAAAGAAACCATCCTCTGCTACCAACTGCTCCGGCCCATTTTAGTATCTCGCAATTATCTACTGGAACCCACTCTGGTCAGATGGAACTTTTTACTTGCCCAATAGCGTGGAGGGAAAATCACAATTATCAAAATTTCTGTCCGCAAGTTGCCATAATCAAGGACTCGAGACTTAATCTCTTGGCTCTCGGGTTTTTATTATCAACATAAAGATTTGAAGATACAAAGTCCTCAATACGAGGCACAACAAGTACATAGGCACTAAAATAACTAAAAGTACAATCTCTAAAAGCATGAGGTAGAACACTACCAAGCAAATGTCGATACTAGGGACACTGAACCATACCATCTCTGTCCCTACTCTGCACTAGGTGACATCCCTACTTAGCAATCCCTTGAGACCCTCATCAGATAAAGGTGTCAGAGTGAAACTTCCTAAGAAGTCTTCACTTAGAGAGCTTGGTCTAAGTTGCCCCCTCTATCCCTTCGCCTAGCCGTCCTCTGCTCTGGGCTGCTCAGCTCTGCTCTGCTCTCCACCCTCGGGGCGCTGTCCCTAATACAGAACCCCAAGTCTCAGAACACGCCCTTTGCGCCTCCTCTTCTGCGGGGTCGACTTTCAGAAATTTTCCACAGAGCGCTGTCCAGTTCCATCGTCCATCGCTTGGCCTTGAGTCTCAGACGCCATCCGCACTAGGAGTTACGATTGGCACATTCCAATACACTCCCATGTCTGGCTTTTACTACATAAGTCAATTTGTGAACAAAGAGCTTCTCTACTAACGAGCAACTGTCCTTGCACCTGGGGTGAGATCATGCAAGGCAGACATTCTTCACATCTTTTAAGTTGCAATTTACTACAGCCTAAAAACCTCTACTGAGATAAATCCCTTTTGGCCTATTGCCCTTGGCCAACATAAGAAAATACCAGGCCTTTCGCCTCAACGATATATGCGAATTCTGGCCACTACTTCGGTTACACAAGCATGTTTAAATCACAGTATTGACATTTACGTCTTTCTTTCATGTGTGGTCAAACTAAACAGTCTACAGACACGAAGTCTAGGGTACACATTTCTAACACCACATTACATTTCACGTAAGCTAAACTCTATACATTTCTCTAATACGTCTACAATGTGCTTGTACATAGCTAGCACTTCTATTAAAATCGATATAGGTTATACAATTCGTAATACATTGCACACAAAATACCTGAGTACACATTTGGTTATATGCGGGTGCCGACTAGCAGTGAATATAACGCACCCCTACAATTTTCAAACTTTTAAGCGCTACATCACCCTTCTTTGGACTTACTAGTCTCTGCCAATGCAAAAAGGTTTTTCTTTCTCTCTGCATGAGTTGACTGGATTTTGGGCCAGATGTACGACCATGTCTTTTAGCGACTCGCAAATTGCACTCAATTGCGAGTCGCAATTTGCGAGTCGCTAAATTACATGTACAACAGTGTCTGAGACACTGTTGGCGATTCCTAATGGGGTCATAAATTGCATGCCTCATGCATATTAATGAGGCACTCGCAATTTACGACTCCATTAGGTATGGTGGCCTGCTGGGCTCAGCAGACCTCCATTTCTGAGACTGCTTTTAAATAAAGCAGTTTTTTTTAATGCAGCCCGTTTTCCTTAAAGGAAAACGGGATGCATGTAAGAAAAATGAAACGTTTTTGTTTATTTTTTTAAGGGCAGGTAGTGGTCCCTGGAATCACTGCCTGCCCCTAAAAAATATTTCCCCCTGCATTCACAAAGGGGAAGTGGTCCCCTGGGGACCCCTTCCCATTTGCGAGTGCATTACCACCCTCTTGAAGAGGGCAGTAAATTGCGAGTGTTTGGCGACCACAATTGCTGTCGCAAAATATTCTTACATAGGCCTCTAACTCGCTATTAGGAAGGGACGCCCTTGGAACGCCCCTTCCTAATAGCGACTCGCAATTCCTATTTAGCGACTCGCAAATAAATTGCGACTTGCTTAATAGGGATTGTACATGGCCCTATTAGATTTTGCATGCGCAAACGGGTTGCCACGCCGTCTGCGCATGCAAAATAGGGTTGTGCATCTGGCCCTTTGTTTCTCTCTGTGTGAGTATACTGGATTAAACTGCTCCTATTTTGCCATATTTTCTCCTACCCAGGCGTTACTCTTCCAAGTAACGCCTGGGTAGGAGAAAAGTTAGCAAAAAATGCATTTTCAGCTCAGTGCATAACGTGTCCTCTTCGATTTTCTTTGAAGAAATCTCCATGGAAAGAAATAACTGCTTGTGATTGCTAAACACACAGTGCTAATATGTACTTTTGGGGTGTGACTACAAATCCAATTACTTGGTTTGCTCTTTTTTAAGTAGTATTTGGCAGAGAAATGTAGATGTCAACCATGTGCTGCCCCTACCAGGCCTCCTGCAGTGTTCTTTAAGAGTAGTCTCTTCATTTATTTTTCACATCACCACAAAATTTTATTACACTTTATCCTAATGTATTTCTTTATTCTCATCCATGCATTTTCCAAAGCTGTTTGTGCTGCTGCATTACTGGGGGGGAAGTAACACGTATATACGCCGAAAAGGTTACACACAGAGCTGCAACTGTGCACACAGACCTGCAGGCCTGCAGCATGAAGGATAGGATTTAGAAAAAGTTTGTAGACCACACTGTTGTTGTGCAAACGTGGTGCCAGGGCATTAGCTCGCTGAACATGAGAACCAGTTACTTTACATATTTCATTTTTTAGACAGGGACAGGTTAAGTGACTCACCCAGAATCTGACTCCGGGAATCAAAACTGGGTTCTTAGTTTCAAAGTTGGCAGTTTTTGGGGTTTGTACACATTTACTCCCCAGGTCTCTGGCCAGATCCTTTCTACTAGCCTTAACCCCTTCTGTGCTCATGACGGAATGGTTCCATCATGAGCACAAGTGCTTGTGTGCTCATGATGGAACCATTCCATCATGAGCACACTTGCACAAAATCGCTTTCCTATTTTTCTTATTTTGCCTTGGGAGGTGTGGAAGAGCTTTCCCAACTCCCAAGGCATATTTTTTGTTTTCGTTGTAATGACGATCGCGCATGTGGCGCCCTGACGTAATTGCAACAAAAACTAAACTGAGACTTTCAGTTTCACTGTTTCGGTGCTTGTGGGGCTATCTCAGCCCTGAGCACCGAAACACATGGGAGAGGTATCGTTGAAAAGGGGAGAATCTCCCCTTTCCAATGGCCCCCTTCCCTAGTGGATCCCTGCTTGGGCATTTAGACACCCAGTGTTCCTCTTTGTCTCCCGAATAAAATGATACCTCACTTGTGTGGCTGTCCAATACAGAATTGGCTAAAAATGTATTTTTTAAAATTATGTAGTGCTTGGAATTTGCTTTGCTATACCTATAATCCCTATGTTTTTGGCCCTTCCCAGTCACAGGCCCTTGGCCCACCCACACAACTGAGGTATAATTTTACTCGGGAGAACAAGGGGAACGCTGGGTTGTAGGACATTTGTGCTGGAATTGTGATCCCCCACCCTAAAATGTGTGGAAAAAGTGATTTTGTGCAGCTAAATTTGAGGTTTGCCAGGGATTCTGGGTAGGGAAACGTGGGGGGATCCATGCAAGCCATACCTCCTTGGACTCCCCAAAGTGTTTAGTTTTCAGAAATGTGTGGGTTTGGTAGGTTTCCCTAGATGGCCGCCCCCCTTGCAAAACGAGGTCGTTATGTGATAGGTAATTTTGATGTCTCCACAATACTTTTTGGGCCCTTGCCTGTCACAGGTACTTGGCCCACCCACAGTAGTGAGGTACCATTTTTATCGGAAGACTTTGGGAAATGTGGTGTGAGTGGAATTTTGTGGATCCACGCAGATTCCAGAGCTTTCCATCACAGAAATGTGAGGAAAATGTGTTTTTTGACAAAGTTTGAGGTTTGCAAGGGATTCTGGGTAACAGAGCCTGGTCAGAGCCACACAAGTCACCCCATCATGGATTCCTCTGGGCGTCTATTTTTCAGAAATGTATAGCTTTGCTAGGTTTCTCTAGGTGCCGGCAGAGCTAGGGTTCAAAATCCAAAGATAGGCACTTTGAAAAAAGGGTCAGTTTTCACAGTAAAAATGTGGTGTTTCCACCTTACGTTTTGGCCCATTTCCTGTAGCAGGCACTAGGCATACCCACACAAGTGAGGTACCATTTTTATTGGGAGACTTTGGGGAATGCGGGGTGGGTAGAAATTTGCGGATCCACTTAGATTCCAGAACTTTCCATCACAGAAATATGAGGAAAATATGTTTTTTTTTTACAAAGTTTGAGGTTTGCAAGGGATTCTGGGCAACAGAACCTGGTGAGAGCCACACAAGTCACCCCTCCTGGATTCCCCTGTGTGTCTAGTTTTAAAAAATGTGTAGGTGTGCTTGGTTTCCCTAGGTGCCAGGAGAGCTAGGGTTCAAAATCCACAGCTAGTAACTTTGAAAAAAGTGTCAGTTTTCACTGTAAAAATGTGGTGTGTCCATGTTGCGTTTTGGCCCATTTTGTGTTGCGGGCACTAGGTCTAACCACACAAGTGAGGTACCATTTTTATCAGAAGAGTTTGGGGAATGTGGGATGGGTGGAATTGTGTGGATCTACACAGATTCCAGAGCTTGCCATCACCGAAATAAGAAGAAAGGTTGTGTTTTTTTCAAAGTTTGAGGTTTTCAAGGGATTCTGGGTAACAGAACCTGGTGAGAGCCACTCAAGTCATCCCATTCTGGATTCCTCTGGGTATCTAGTTAAATTTTATTAATAGGTTTTCTAGGTTTCCCTAGGTGCTGGCTGGGCAAGGGTACAAAATCCACAGGTAGGCACTTTGCAAAAAAAGGGCCTTTTTTCATTGTAAAAATGTAGTGTGTCCACGTTGCGTTTTAGGCCGTTTCCTGTTGCAGGCACTAGGCCTAACCACACAAGTAAGGTGCCATTTTTATCGGAAGCCATAGGAGAATACATAATTGTAGAGCAACTGTTATTACCTATTGACTTTCTATGCATTTCTGCCTTTCTAATGTAAGACAATATGGAAAAAATAAGTCACTGTGAAAAATGTCCTATAATTCCCATGCTAGTATGGGTACCCACAATTTTGGAATTGTGCAAATAGATACTGCTTCTAAACTCTAACTTTTGTTCCCATGTTGGAAATACATAGGTGTCCTTGATACCTATTTTTTACTCTTTATATTTTACCCAAAAAATTGATATGGACCCGGTACACAATGAAAAACCACTGCAAGATGTAGCTCAGTTATTGGCTCTGGGTTCCTCGGATTCTTTGTGAACCTACAAGTCCTTTGTATACCCACAACCAGAAGGGTCCGGCGGATGTAACTGTATATTGCTTTCAAAAATCTGTCATACTTAAAAGAAGTTACAAGTGAAAATGTTGGCACAATGGTCTGTTTTTTCAACTCAATTTCCATATTTTTAATTTTCAATTGTTAGTTTCTATAAGATAACCCTGAAGGATCCACACAAATAACCCCTTGCTGAATTGAGAATTCTGTCTACTTTCCAAAAATGTATAGCTGTCCAGGATCCATTATTGCTCTCTTACCCATTTCTACCACTAAATGGAAAGAGGTTGAAAGCCCCAAAAATATCGAAAATAGGCTATGTCTCAGTAAAATGCCAAAACTGTGAGAAAATATTTAGTTTTCTGATAAAAGTCTGCCTGTGTCTGAAACTTGAGAAGATGGTGATTTCAGCACCACAAACCCTTTGTTGATGCCATTTGCAGGGACCAAACCAGACACTTTCTTCTGCAGCACTTTTTTCCCACTTAAAAAAACCTAATTTAGCTGTATTTTGGCTAATTTCTGGGTCCCCACCAAGGGAATCCACAAACCGTGGGTGCCTTTTGATTCCTCAAGATGTTGGAAGAAAAGGACACACATTTGGGTTGTATACCTTATGTGGACAAGAAGTTACAGGGGCCTAAGCATGAATCAACCCAAATCGCCTTAAAAATTCTACTGGGATAATCAGATTCATCCCGCTTCATATGTAAGTAATCATCTGAAAAAGCAAACAACTACAAAGCAACATGCATAGGAGGGTCTTGTATTCCAGTACACGTTTCAGATAATGTTCACTTCCTCAAATCCCTTTGCCAAGACAAACACAACCGTTTTTTAGCCTTTCCAGTTCATGACAGTTTGTTTTCTACTCCAATGCTAGCTCCAGTGGCAGGAAGTGCAAGCAAGCTTTAGGCAGGATTCCCAGTAGACATAGACGAAGGGAGGACCAGTTCTGGTAGAAATGCTTATAAATCGCATATGAATTTAGGGCCTACTTCCATGGCACAGACATTGTTTACTTTCTCAAATTTGCTTCAAAATGCTCCATTTGCCCCCTTCCTTTTCAAAATTTTCCATGGGAGAGAACCCCCCCGAACAACCCTTATAATGGCCAGGCTCACTTCCTACGCTCTCTCCCCACCGGGCACTCATCCTGAACTTTTACGCTTCACCACTTTCAAATGTCACCAGCCACCACTGACAATAAAGCATGCTCTTTGTGTCACAAAATAAACTCATTTTCTAATTTCCCCAGAAGATGTTCACATTACCCTCATTGAAAAGTCACTAAATCCTGGACACATTGAAAATTATAAAAGGACTCATTATTGCAAACGGACACACTGCACTTTTCGGTCACCTGGGGATGCAGCAGGACTTGCCACCCCCTACTGTGACCCAACATCTCCAAAATATTTGAATTAAATCGAAATGCCCTGCCCTCGGTTTGATGGCAAAGATAAATATGTATCTGCATGTTAATAGAATGAATAGGAGTTGCTCTGTGGCTTATTTGCATTTAAACCCTGACTCTCTTCTAACTATTCCAAGTTAACAAATCTGAAAGGCCCAATTGCTGCCCAGTCTCAAATTAAAATATTTGCAGTTTATCTGGGGGAGCTACAGCCCTTGCTGCACCCCTACTTAAAGCACCACTGATATGACTGTCTTTAACTGTTGGAGGACTTGGGACATTTCCCCTGCTTAACTAAGGGCTCAATGTTACCTTGCTAAGCTACTACAGGGCCATGCATCTGAAAGAATGGTAGGGCAGGGATAGGGCCAGTCACATTTCAGTTCAGGTCGGTACCTTTAGTAATCTAAGTCGAGTGCGGTCACTTCTCAAGCATACCTCTCAAGTAATTGAGTTTCCAGACCCTAAAGTTGGAGTCTGGTGTGCGTTAATTATTATAATTATTTGAGCTTTATATAGCGCTACCTAGACCCGAAGATATCAGAGCCCTCTACATCTTATGTGAATACATTTAATTGAACTACATTCGAGGATTTGTGTGGGTCACAGACCAGGAACAAAGGAGTAAAAATTCATAAGCTTTAAGGTAGTCAAAAACAGCCAAATATGTTGAGGTTACAAACTTATGGCAACGTTGCTAGTGACAGAATGGGGACTAACTAAGTCAAGGTGACCACATTGAAGTGTCCTGTTGATGTGGGTTAGATCTTTAGGGAATATAGCTTAGTTACCGAGTGTTTTGGCGTATTTGTTAAGCAGTAGAGATCTGAGGTCCCGTTGAAGCCAGAAAAAGAAGGGTTTCAGTGGAGGTCCTTTGGAAGTGAGTTCCAAATCCTTGGAGCGTTCCCTGAGAAAGAGCGCATCTGCGATGATGTCATCTTCAGCTTTAGAAGTATGAGAAGAAGTGAGTTAGACCTTCTCAGTGCCCAGCCTCTTCCTCCTTTCGATATTTTGACCTCTATGTATTTGGGGTTCTTTGTTTGAAGGGCTTTTGTGAATGATACAAGCTGTGTTGAAGGTGCATCTTCCTACAATGGGAAGCCAATTGAGAATCTTGAGGGCAGGTAAGATGTGAACAAACCATTTGATTCCTGTGAAGAGTCTGGCAGCCGCACCAAAAAGTTTCAAGAGGACTAATGACTGCACAACCATCTTAATATTGTCAAGGGGAATAAACATTTTGATTTTGTTGCAATGTTTTAGTGTGAAGAGTGCTCCTTTGGCTTAGTTGTTGATTTGTTTCTAATTGACATGTTTTTGTCCAGGGTGATACGCAAGGACTTTACAGAGTTAGAAAGGGCATCCAGATTCTTGAGCCTTTCATGAATACGTAAAGAATGATTTTTTAGGGAGAGGAGTGGTAGTTCAATCTTGTCCACTTAGCATTGTTTTTCAGTTGTTTGAGATCGCAGCTGTATTTGATTTTTAAAGGGGCATTCTGTTCATTCATTGAATCATGGGGAGGGGTGTTTCTTGCTGGTTTGTGTTTCAATGTAGCAGGCGGGCTAAGAAGTCAGATTTGTGTCATGGATAATAGATTGTTCAATTTGTCAGTGAAGAGGTTGGCTATTTCTTCCCAGCGTTCATTGATGGCTATTGTGTTGTGCTGGGAGAGAAGGGTAGTTTGTTGTTTTATTATGTTAAAAAGCTCCCTTAGTCTGTTCTCCGTACGGTCAAGTTGATTGCAAAAGAAAGTAGCTTTTTCCCTAAAGATGCGTTTCTTGTAGGACAGCTGTTCAGATCTGAGGAGTGGGAGGTGTACCGATGAGGAGTTCTGTCGCCATAACCTTTCAGTCAGTCTTAGTTGTCACACTGAGGTCGACAGAAGTGACAACATTTTGAGAGGTGGGAAATGTTTACAAGGCAGGTAACTCCTTAGTTGCAGAGGACTTTGCTTTTAGACAGAGATTATTATTGCAAAGTGGGTGGTATCGTCCACGGAAGGATGAGTTGACAGGTAACACACGCTATGTTAGTAATATATTAGAACAAGGTCAATGGAAGCCAAGTTCACAAAATTATCAGTGGGGCCTCGATCACATGACCTAATTTTGAATATCAATTGGGATGAATTGCTGGTAGGATGGGAGTGCAGATGGCTTATTCACTTCTGAAATGTTAACAATTTCGTCCATTTTTTAATTTTAGCAGTGCTGTTAATTTCTTTCCCCCATCTCTGCTTCTACCCCATTTGCACACACACATTCTTCCCTCTCCACTACCTGCCACATTTCTTTACTAGTAGTGGCTGGTGATCTTTGAAAGTGGTGTGGCTTAATAGGAGACCTGGGCCTCAGTAAGCAAGTCACGCACGTGAGTCAAACATCTTGTAGGAGGGTTTGGCACCTCCATCAAGAAAATGTTTACAGAAATGGGGTCAAATAATGCATTTTATTAAAGCGTATAAATATGATGAAAAGCCAGACTGTCTTAAATAGCACTCAAGCAATATTCTAGTACTACCATGGTATGCCTAGGAAGACTGACCATCCACAGGAGCAGACTCCATTGTTTTCAAAATCTGCCCTAAGTTCACCCCATATTTCAGGAGTTACTTCAGGCAGTGTCAGAATTTTTTTTACACTGCGAACACAATTAGTAGAAAATAAAAATCTACTTCTGAAAAGTTGAAAAGTTGATTTATGGTGACAGAGGTATCCTGTTTTGTTAACAGGGTGTCAATGTGACACCCTGCCACCCTTGAATATGCTCCCCCTATTACCGATTCGGTATTTACTGAATCGGTAATAGTGAATGGCTTCCTATTCATTCCTATGGGCCTCCAGGCCCATAGGAATGAATGGGAAGGTAGCCTTATTACCGATGCAGTAAATACCGAATCTGTAATAACGAATAATACCGAATCGGTAACATTTACCGATCTGTATGCCAGGGGCAGGGGCGGTGGGTGAGATTTGAAAGTGGTGGGGCGCAAACGAATTAGCATAGAGCACCGTAGCGAGCGAGCGCAGCGAGCGAGCCCGAACCCCAAAAGGGGGGTTTGGGGGGATTACCCCCCCCAAGATTTTTGTAATCACAATTGCACAGAATCAACAGGTCTTGATGTAAGAACACGAAATGTAATATTTACACTGCGAACACAATTAGTAGAAAATAAAAATCTACTTCTGAAAAGTTGATTTATGGTGACAGAGGTATCCTGTTTTGTTAACAGGGTGTCAATGTGACACCCTGCCACCCTTGAATATTCTCCCCCTATTACCGATTTGGTATTTACTGAATCGGTAATAGTGAATGGCTTCCTATTCATTCCTATGGGCCTCCAGGCCCATAGGAATGAATGGGAAGGTAGCCTTATTACCGATGCGGTAAATACCGAATCGGTAATAACGAATAATACCGAATCGGTAACATTTACCGATTTTTTACCTACATTCTATTTACCGATTCTTAAATACCGAATCGGTAAAATTCGGTATTTAGGAATCGGTAAATAGAAATTACCTACATATGGCCCTAAATCTTGACATAAAGGGACTGCAATGGAAATATGATACCCCTGGCCAGCCGCGGTGCGTCCATTGGGGCGTAGGGGCGTAGCCCCACCAGCCCTGCTGCTTGGACCCGCGGCTGCCCTACGGTTAAATAATTAAAATAAATGATGTTTAAAACTTTTACTACTTACTTACTTACTTGCGAGTGCAGCACCAAAATTATTCCGGCAGCACCCGACTTTATCGGGAGTGTTCAGGGGGGGGGGGGCGGTCTGGCTGGTGATTGAATGATTGACAGGTCTTTGCCCCGCATGTATGCTTCGGGCAGCAACTTGCCCGAGCATGCGCACCCAGGCCGGCCCCATTAGCTAGCTAGTAGGGGGGGGGTGCAGGACCTGCTGGCGGCAGCGCTGGCAGCAAAAGGGCGACAGGGCGAGCAGTCACTGGGCCCTCCAAGCCAATCCTGGCGCTGCATGCAGCGCCAGGATTGGCCGGTCACCGCGCAGCACAGCAGGGGCAATCCATATTGGATGCCGAGCGTGGGTGGTTCAGCCGCCCTGCACAATGGCCAATCACTGTCTCTGACTTAATGTAGTCATGCAGTGATTGGCCATTTTGCGGCGCGCGGCGCTGCAGCAGTGTCGTAAGGCTTAAGCGTGCGTCACTCGGATCCAGTAACGGTTCACTTCACTCGCGTGACACTGACGTTGCCTGAGCCTCGTGGTCGTGGACTCACTGCGTGGGAATTATCGAGGACTTCAGCTTATATAAAGGTAGGTCAGCGTGTATTAAGTTGTTACAGTGCAGTGCATGAGTTTTATGGAGGAGTACCGTCCAAAAGCATATTATAAAGTAGGTAATGCTGCCTCAGCTAGCAGGCATAACAGTACAGAATAGGTAAAATAGGTCAGAGGTTAGCAAGTGAGACAGGATTTATCTGTGTGGAGGGAATAGGACCTGGAAGGCTCGTATTCTGAGTAGAAATACAACCTCACAGGAAATAAGTAGATAGTGTGAAGCCACCGTTTGCATGGGACAGCCGCCCGCGGGACTTAAGAGAAATAAAAAAGACTCGATTACAAATTAACAGGAAACCAGTAAAGTTCCTGTCCCAGTCCCCATCAATGCAGCTCGAGCCCGGGAGTGCCAGAGAGAATGTGTGCGGGCTGAGGGCACGGGACGGAAAGCAGGGGCTCCTGTTGAACCTGTTCAGCTAAGCATTCTCGTGTAAGCAGTGAATGGGTGTCACTTAACTTCCCACTCTCAGGGGTGGTAGGTGCTGCCAGGTTCAGTCCATTTGAAAGGGCTCGGGTTGCGCCTCATTTGCATAGCGTTTTTTGACACTGGAAAGCAAGGGCAAGAGAGGCAGGAAAGTGGGGAATTCAGTTCCCGTATTTCCAGAGAGACTCGCCAGGCTCTCTAGAACAACTGGGGAAGCCAACACAGGTATGTGTGTGTGTGTATAAGGCCCCCTCCTTCGTGCTGTTCAGTGGATTAACCTATGCTTGCGGCTGGCTCAATAGTATCGACAGAGGGTACATTTACATCAGCGTTGACTCTTTCTACTACATCCAGAAAGGCTTTGTGTTTGAGTATCTGTGATTGCATATGACAGCTACAATAACACCGAAAGGGCTGAGACCATCTTGTAACAGTAAATGAAAAAAACATGACGGCTGAATCATGCGTACTGTAATTTAAAATGTTACAAGCTGCTGCGTTTATGAGTTCTCGTCTTCACTGGAAAAGAAATCAATTCCACGGTCATAGGTACTGAATGATCACAAAGAAACTATGGCCCCTTGCTGGAAGAGAACACTCCTTTAAAGGACAGTGCGTTGGCATCTTCGAGCATTTGCGTTAGTATATAACTCCAAACAATTATCTGCCAACATGGTGGGCTCACCTAATGGGGTGGTCGACAAAAAACAAGCAGCGCATCTCGAAGTGGGTGGGACACCTTCAGAAAACCATTAACGTTCCCCTGAAATGCCCCGAGGGTGCCAGACATGTTTTTTGGTCACAGATGATAGTTTGCTAAGTGTGTTCAGGACGTTGCTGCCCACTGCCAGTATGTTCTACATAAATTATCTCATACCGTTGTAATTAATGTTGATTACAGGGTGCTTTAAAAAATACTCATTTATCTGGGCAGACATGTGCTAGTCATTTGTTAAATGTATTGAATCTCTTTGTTTACATTTAAAAGGAATCAAATAAGCCAAGAGCGGTATTTTAATTATTGCCAGTTCCATTTTCTGCTTGACATACTACCCAGCTTCTATTGATGTTGTAATAAAACGTGAACATTTCGGGAAGACCGCTGACTGAGGCCATGCAAATGCCTGCCTACTTTATAGCAAATACATCGCCACTTTTTGTTCCTGAGCCTAGCACCATATATGAATATAAATCTGCAGTCCAATGCAGCCAGCGGTCCGTTTTCCCACCTGAAATAATTTATATTCAGAAGAGCACATGCCTGACTGATTTCCTGCTAACATTACAAAGTGGTTGTGTTATTTCATATTGCTGAAATTTGTATTACTCCTTTCTACATAAGAGAAGTCTTTTGATCTGCATTTATTAAGGAGAAAGAGATGCACAGGCTTAACGCAATCTGACATAAATGCTGCAATATGTTCATTTTCTCCCACTACATATTCAATCCATTCATATTCAGAATCCTTTATCTAATAGCGTTTATTAGATTGTTTTGGCTACAGCTGCAAAGAAATATATCACTGAAAAATAATAGGTTTGTCTTTTGCAGGTGATGATGATGTGATTTGCTTTAGCTACACTAGCTACACTAGCATGAAATCTGGGCTATTTATTAATAAAAGTCTCTGTTAGATGAACTAACCTGCCTGCAGTTCAGAGAACAAAGAAATACTGTTTCTTGTGTTTGTAAGATTCACTTCTGGGTTACACCGAGCTTCATAGAACTAAATTCTTTCGCAAGGGCGATTCTCTCTGGGTATGGGCATGTTTAACAACTACGAAACACAGATTCCAGTCCACAAAGGCACATAGCCGGACTTAAATGTGTGTTGGTCCAGCTGTCTTAAGCACAGACCTCCGCACACGCTGTTTTCAGTGGCGGCCAGGGTTTGAGGGTATTATAAGGTTGTCATGATATCACACACACAATAGGACCCAAGTCACTTATTAGCTTTCTTTGCGTGGTTATCAGACATCTTGCCTGTGTTTGTCTTTCACCGTGGTCTTCAAGCACTGCAATGAGGTGAATTTGTTTTCCTCTGATTGGCAATCCTGCTCAGAGGCATTTACCAGATGTGCTCTTGGTTTGTGTCCAGTTGTTTCACAACTTTCTTGGTCGGATGACTGAGTGCTTCTTGATTTTTCGTCACTTTTTATGTGTTTTATGTGTTTTGAAAACCTGAAAGCGGTGAGTAAATAAGCACTTTGTACTTGTAGTCCTTGCTTACGACAAGCAAGTCTGGCAGTAAACGAGGAGCAGTTACTGTCAGCCTTGGTTCTCGTAAGCAACGACGAAAAGTAGAAAAGTGCGTGTTTACAACCACTTGCAAGTTTTTACAACACATACATAAAATACATGCCCGATCCGATGTCTCGGGTCTACTTCGCTATATAAAACAAATAGAAACATCAGTTGTTGACCTATATATGTAGGAGCGTTGGCAGTTTGCCAGACTAGTATGTTTGTGGTCCCACCGTCCCAGTAGTGAACTAGCAGCAGGCGGCAGCGCAGAAGCTTAATGTGCCTGCTGCAAAGAACATATATACCTGATGCAGATCACAAAATGCATATGATGTAAATAGGTCAGTGAGGCACTGCTTTTGTCAGAGAGATCCTTTTGGTACTTGCAGTTTCTAAGTTAAAATCCTAACATACAACGGACTCTCAGAGAGCTAATAACTGTCATCTAAGAGCTGGATGCAAACTGCAAGGAAAAATTGGAGCGTTATGTTTTTTCCCCACAGTCTTTGTTTCATTACCCTACTGTTTCAAAAATAAATTGTTATCTTTTCATTTTCAGCACCTGACAACCTGAAACATTACCGCATTTTGGGGCAATTTTCCAGCAAACAACAAGAGGACCCCAACCTCCTTTGCTGCTCTCTCACCCGACCCCGGCTACAACCCAGCAAACACCAGTGTTAAAGGTAAGGCAACTGATGCTATATATTTTTTTACATCGTAGTTGGAGCTATGCATGTCATGTGGTCACTCTCAAGGCCCTCAAGCAGTGTCTTTCAGTGCCTCCAGCAACCACTATGGCACAGAGAGGCAGGAGGCAGTACGGCTCTATTTTTAGCAGTCATTTGAGATGTTTTAGGATATTGCACAAGATATATGTATAATGTATTTATACTGAAATTTGATATTATTGCACTGCACCTTATACGTTGTACTTTGATTATTGACAGGTTTCTTTAATATATATATATATATATATATATATTGGTAAGGCCAGCAACACCCGACACCCCATCATGAATACAGTACAAGAGCTGATTACAAAGTCATTCCAGTCACGGCCACTTGAACAAAAACTGAAGTTAAAACAATTGGGACCTCATCAGCCTGAAATAAACCTACAGCAAACTACCCAGGACAGAGGAAAAATGTCAAAACGTACATTCTCAAATGCCTGGTACACAAAAGCTGATTGGCTTACAGGCTGCCCTATACGCAATTCTCTGTTCTGCTTCCCCTGCTTGCTGTTTGGCGGTGACTTTTCTTGGACACGGCAAGGAATGGTCGACCTGAAGCACATCGCTGAAAAAATAAAGAAGCATGCGCTCACAAGAAATCATCTGGAAAACCTGACAAGACTGGGAATGTTGGGGGAAGACGCACCAATTGAGCAGCAGATAAATGATGCGTATCGCAAATCCATTCAAAAACACAATGAAGCTGTGGATAAGAACAGACAAAATCTATCCAAGATCATTGATTGCATTCGTTTCTGTGGTGCTTTCGAACTGGCATTGCGAGGCCATGATGAATCGGAAACTTCCTCAAAACCTGGGATCTTCCGAGGCCTAGTGGATTTAATGTCAACCATAGACCAGGATTTGGAAAGACATTTAGCACATGCTACAGTCTTTAAGGGCACCTCTAATACAATACAAAATGAACTCCTTGACTGTATGCTCGAAATTATAAGAAGCCATATTGTGCAAGAGTTGCGAAACACAGACTTTGTGGCTATTCAGGCTGATGACACCACTGATGTGTCCACTCAAACACAGTCCGTGTTAGTGTTTCGGTATCTTGACAGTGACAGAAACATTGTGGAAAGATTTTATGGCTTCACGCATTTAAGTGACTCTAGTGCAGCAACCATCACTGAAGCAATACTGTGTCAACTGGACTTAATTTTCCCGGACCTGCCTCAAAAACAAAAACTTATCGCACAAAGCTATGACGGTGCATCCGTAATGAGTGGGAGCCTTAGTGGAGTTCAGAAGAGAATTCGAGATGTGTACCCTAATGCTCATTTTGTGCACTGTTACGCCCACCAACTCAATCTTATTATGCAACAGGCGGTATCAAAGATCAGAGAGACACGAGTCTTCTTTCAGGATATCGGAGGCATAGCAGCATTCTTCACACGTTCCCCCAAAAGAACAGAAGCCCTTCATGAGATTGTGGACAAAAGCGTACCAAGGGGATCCTCAACTCGTTGGAACTTTCACATTCGTACAGTCAACTTAATCTTTGAACAGAGGGAGGGCCTTGAGAAATGTTTTGTCGCCATAGCATCCAGAGCAGACTTTGATCACACAAGTCAGAATGAAGCCCATGGCTTTATTAGAACACTACAAGACAAAGAGTTTCAGTTCTTACTGTTTTTATTTCATGACATAATGATTCCTGTTGATGTGTTATACGATCAGTTGCAAAGAAAAGACCTAGATACTGTCTCTGTGAAAGCCAATACATCTGCATTTGTACAACAGATTATGAAAGTGAGAGATGGGGTTGAAGATTTAGAGAGCAAACTGCCGCAGCATTCTGTTTTTGCAAACCGCAGACAAAACATCACCTCTCTGGTTCGAATTGGAAAGGAGATATGTGACATTGTAATTGTGCAGGCGAAAGAACGCTTTTCGTTCACAAAACATTTGGTGAGTGCGACTTTATTGCAAGGTAAAGAGTTTGCACAATATGATGAATCCTTCCCTGAGCGTGCTCTGAATCAGGCTGTGGAAGCGTATCCTATGCTCAAAAAAGAGCAGCTGAGAACTGAGTTAACTGTACTCTACGGAATGCCTGTGTACCGGAAGGCCACAAGCGCCTTGACTTTGCTGAGTTTAATTCATAAACTGCATATGGAAAACTCACTTACAGAGACAGTGACTTTACTAAAAATTGTGATTACGACTCCAATGACAACAGTAGAAGCTGAACGATGTTTTTCAGCCTTAAAGCGCATAAAGACATTCCTCAGGAACACCATGCTAGAGGAAAGACTAAATGCTTTGGCGATGCTATCTGTAGAGAGCAAGCTAGTCCAAAAGATACCGGACTTCAACATGAAAGTAATTGACAAGTTTGCTACACTGAAAGAGAGACGTGCGGATTTCATCTACAAAAAGTGAATGCTGCTACTTGTTTGAATACAAAAAATTCTGATTGAGGTAAGAAATGCATTGTTATCTCTGTTTTTAAAAGTTTTGTAGTGTTTGTTCTATTTGGAGACTACACAGATTTGCTCACCTTTGTTCACTGGCCGGACCTGTCTCCCGCAGGGTGAACGATTCGTTGCTTGTGTTGCCTATCAAACCTTTCCCCTTGGCAAATTGCGAAAACCTTTATACCAGTGGTTCCCAAACTGTTTACTCCTGAGGACCCCAATTGAGTCACCACTGGAAGCCGGGGACCCCCAAGCAATTTGTATGACTTAAATTTCAAACATTAAAACAGTAATTCGAAAACAATAAACACACGTGTGCACACAAAACGGATACTCGAATTACTAAGGATTTTAGTATTTTATATTGAAAGAATTTGCAAAAAACAGGAGGGTTAGCGCTGCATCTCCATGACTAACTTTTAAATGGTTGGTTTTATTTCGCAGTATGAGACTCCTGCCAGGGCCAGACTGGAAACCCAAAGCAGCCCTGGCAAATGTTTTCAGACCAGTGCCCATACAGTGCACACCTAGTGCAGTGAGTGCGCCTGACCACTACAAAGGGGGCTTTGGGAGGCTCTCCCCCCAAGACAATTTAGGAAACAATGGTGCAGTCTACAACAAATTTATCATTATATATTGAATTGTATCAGCTTTTAAAGAGTAGTAAATGATGACCTTACTATGCACCAGGATATGACAATCTTTGTTGGGGTTCTTCAATGATTCCCATATTATCCTCCTCCAACAGTGCCTCTCATCTCTCCATAGCCCCCCCTGTCACATGTATTTAATTTGTTTTATAACATCTCTCATACCATTGAAGGATGTCAGAGCACCTTAAATCACACACATATAGGGGCTGATTTACAAGCCCCTTGCGCCACAGGTGCGTCACAAAAAGTGATGCACCAGTGACGCATTTTAGTGCCCCATATTTCCAAGGCAGGAAAAGCAACCCTGCGTGACTTTTACTGGTCTTGTAAATATGGCCCAATTGCACACAGCACTTTACGTGAAAGGGACGTTCCATGAGTGTTGCTGTGGGTGTTCCCACGCATAACCCATGGAACCAGACACATTTCCAGATTTACGAGGAATCGTAAATCTGGAAATGTGTCTGAATGCTACGCCACCCCAGGGGAGGCGTAGGGAGGGGCAACTTGGAGAAATTTATTAATTTCTCCTCTTTCTATGCATGTTGCATTCTGCAGCACGCATAGAAACAGGATATTACCTCTGGTGATTGTTTATGTACAGGAAGGTGTCCCTTCTTGCACATAAACAATCAGTAAAACAATGACGTTTTGCAAGTTCTATGTGTGCTAATGCAGCACACTTAGAAGTTGAAAAACGCCATTTCTGATTGTTTACATGCAGGAAGGGTTACTTCCTGCACATAAACAATCTCCCCACGACACAGGCATCCTTGCACCATGGTGCAAATGTGCCTGTGCAGGCGTATGGCAGCAGTTTGTGCGCCAGCACAGGGGGAAGCACAGAGATGCAACATATTGTTGTAAATATGTCGCATCCCTGTGCTTCGAAAGTGACTCAGTGCGGCGCAGCCAAATGGCTTGCGACACACACAGTCAATTTTCTTGCAAATCTGCCCCATGGAGACAATGATTCATACGTGTAACTCAGTGTATAGAAAATGTTACATAAGGCAAATGCGACTACAGGGTGTAGGATTCACATGTTATTCATACTGGTAGGCATTTTTAAAGAGTGCTTGGTCTGGAGAAGCACAAACTCAGGATTCAGAACATAACAGTGGTTAGCATTGACTTTAACAATAAAAATGTATTTCCACCCAAATAAACCTTTTTAGCAGGATTAGGATAATGAAAGACTTGAAACAAACATATGTTTCTAACTTGTATCATGCAGCTTGCAAGCAGCTGTTTGACAGTTTATAGGTCACTGTGCTAGATTACTATTGTCACTTATGAACTGCACAGTAACAAAAGAATCTGTGACTAAAGCAGTAACCCACTAACCTAGGCACATAAAAAATGTTTTTCAAAATGCATGGTACACGTTCTTTGCAGTAGGCATATTAACCCTCTGTGCTACATTAGATAAGTCAAAGCTGCCACTTGACACAACTCTCATCTCTCTCCAGCAGGTACATTAATCACCGACGTAATCTTGACACTTTTATTGTTGCTGGAAAACTGCTGATTCTACAAGGAACTTTTTTGTGCTTTTAAAATTACTGCCTGAGGACCCCCCTGGGAATGTGACCACAGTTTGGGAAACACTGCTTTATACCATTTATATTTGGGGTACTTGCGTGGACCTATGTGAAGTGTGTGTACAAAGTTCAGCTCAACCAGAATCACGGTAACAGCGCATTGCGCTGCCTCTTTTATATTCAGTATATTGTAAGACTGTTTTTCTTCCCCCGCCTTTCCTTGTTTTGTTTCCCTGTTTTCCCCTTGCTTGCCATTCGTTACTCTAGAGTCTAATATTCAGTATGTTGTAAGACTGTTTTTCTTCCCCCGCCTTTCCTTGTTTTGTTTCCCTGTTTTCCCCTTGCGTGCCATTCGTTACTCTAGAGTCTATTCTAATAGAGTCGGAAGGCCGTAGGGGAAGACTGTGGACTTTTCTTCAAGTTCCTGACGCTCCTGCGGAACGAGCCTGGCAACCATTACACTGCTGTGCAACTTCTTCTACTCTTAGAGCTGAGATTTCCATGAGTCTTATAGTCTGAATTCAGCACCTGAGCATAATAGGACAGAATGTATGAAGCTCTGTGGTAATACTGAATAAGCAGCTACCTATGTTATGCCATCTATTAATGTAATAACTGCACTTTCACAATTGCTTTATTAACCTTCCTGCTTTCTCAAATTTGCTTGAAAATGCACGATTTTTCTTCTTTTTTTCCAAAATTTTCTTGGGGGGGGGTAATCCCCCCAAACCCCCCTTATGGGGTTCGGGCTCGCTCGCTGCGCTCGCTAGCTACGGTGCTCTATGCTAATTCGTTTGCGCCCCACCACTTTCAAATCTCACCCACCGCCCCTGCCCCTGGCATACAGATCGGTAAATGTTACCGATTCGGTATTATTCGTTATTACAGATTCGGTATTTACTGCATCGGTAATAAGGCTACCTTCCCATTCATTCCTATGGGCCTGGAGGCCCATAGGAATGAATAGGAAGCCATTCACTATTACCGATTCAGTAAATACCGAATCGGTAATAGGGGGAGCATATTCAAGGGTGGCAGGGTGTCACATTGACACCCTGTTAACAAAACAGGATACCTCTGTCACCATAAATCAACTTTTCAACTTTTCAGAAGTAGATTTTTGTTTTCTACTAATTGTGTTCGCAGTGTAAATATTACATTTCGTGTTCTTACATCAAGACCTGTTGATTCTGTGCAATTGTGATTACAAAAATACAAAAATATTTCAAGGGAATTGACAATAAACAAGTGACAAATAAACACAACGTCATGTACTTAGACAATCTTCAGAAAAAGGACAACAATAATTCTATATACTAAACACAAAGGATCTTCTCATACTATTTTAAACAGCTATGTGTAGAGTGTTGTACATATGGGAAAAAAAGTCCTGCGTTATTCACATAGAGTTCCAGGGACTCACATTCTTCTAGTCCTCTCAGGATGATAATTTATTAGGGTGCCAAAGAGAGATAGCCTACAGGTATTTGGAAAGCAAGTTTACAACACTATTTAGAATTCATTCCAAGTGTTGTCGGAAAGTAGACGTCTTTCTGTTTCCTTAATTCTTTAAGGCTTGCCTCATCAGAAAACCAACGCGTTTCGACCTTCAGCGTGGCACTTATTGTCGAAGGTCTTCATCAGGGTGGACAAGAGTTATATAGAGGACTGGCAGTATCTAAGGAGGACTATTTTGAAAACGCCAATGCCTTGATGTTGAAATTGATGGAGAGACAGTACCCAAAAAAACTATTGAAGAGGGCTATGAAGAGAGCCTGGTACATTCCCAGAGAATCCTTATTGATACCTAAAGAATGAGGAGAGGACTTACCCTTGGTGTGTGTCACTACATTCTCGGGACGCACGAGTGAGATGAAGAAAATAGTTCGAAGAAACTGGTCAACTGTAAAATCTTTAGAACCACTAAAACATCTTCCTATCTTCGCACTCAAGAAAAACCGAAGTATAAAGGATAAACTAGTACATGCAAATACAGAAAGGAAGAGTACCACCCTGTCAATCCGTACGATGTTATCCCTACCACCAATCAAAGGCCATCGGAGGTGTGGTAATTGTTCATCCTGCCAGAGTACCATCGAGGGAGACATTTTTCGATATGGAAACAAATTTGTTAAACATGAAACCTTTACAAATTGCAATACGCATAATGTGATCTACTGCGCTCTGTGTCCATGCCCCTTGGCGTATGTTGGAAAAACAACTCAAGCCATCAAGACAAGAATGACCCAACATCGTTCAAGAATTAAATGTAAGATCACAAACGCACCGATGGTATCGCATTGCCTTGAACATCAACACAGCCCTAAGGACATAAAATGGACTATACTTAAACATGTGTATGGAACCAACGTTGATGGTCTTCTCTCCAAATTTGAGGCTAAAACCATTATGTATTTAAATACTATTGACAATGGATTGAACTAACTCAGTGAATTGAACCATTGGATTTAACCTGGTCCCTCTAGAGCTCTTCTTTCACTCCTCCCTCATATCAACTTGTATATAAAAAACTTCTTTTATCTGAGCACTTCATAAGGAATGGTGAAGATATTGTAACAACAACTCTTTGTAGCCCTTGTAACAAGAGCGTTCACTCACATGCTGCTCTTAGTATAATAGAAAATGCAACTTACTGCTCAGTAAAAATGCATATTTGTATCTGAAAACTTGTTGGAAAGAAGATTGTTTTTGTTTGTTCCTTTTTAACATAACCAGATGACAATGTGGAATGTAGCCATGTATGTTTTAATTGTACTTTGTACATATTATGTAACTAGTACCAGCCACCCGTTGTGTTAGAGTGCCCTCCAAGAGTGTGTAAAAATAACTTTGTTTCATGCCAGTTTCAAATTATCCTGTCCTGCATGCATTAAAATATAGTCCCCTGAGCATGCCGATTAAAACACGACACCGGGTTCACGTCGGCTTACGATTAGACTTGAAAGCCTTGTTACAGATCTTCGGTCTCTATAAAGTTTCTTGCCCTGCAGCAGTGGAATCCCTGCCTCCAGAGCGCCTCAATACTGTTTCAATAAAGCTCCCATAAATAACAGCTGAGCCAGGCTTCCAATGAACGTGCCTTCAAGCCGAGGATACACGCCCCCTCCACGCCTCCAGTTACGTCACCACACGTACAAACCCGGAAATAGACCGTCTATCTTCCGGACGAATGCTAGTTCGCGGCATTCTTAGACAAGCACTGGAATCGAGTGGGATTGATCGATCCACCACACAGGCTTACAATTCAGAGCCGTAACGCAACCCCCTTGCATCGCGCCACCCTTAAGGCAAGCGAGCTGGTTTGGAAGACACACGCTCGCATCCCGGCTGAATTAGGTAAGACGTAATACCGTTTCAGATACGTTTCCACGCACCGGGCTCTCATGGCTTTTTCGAACACTCCTGATTTCGACTTTCCTACAACTTGGGTGTCCGTTACTAATTATCAGACCCCGGGTCACTAAGAAACCTCACAATGGTGAGGCTTGCACCAACCGGTAATGCTTGCACGCCCATACGATCACTGGGAACAAGGCATGCGGCACTATCTCTGCCCCCATCCCAATGAGTGCCATCTTTTAATCCACTCGCGAAGAAAGATACGGTCGGAGCACTTGTAGCCATAAACTTCTCTTTTGCCCGTCCGCCATCTTTCTAGTTCACCATGCCTTCGAGGAGATAGCGATATAGACACCCTCCTTTAACGTTTTTTTCTTCATTTCCCCCTTCCCCCCTTTTTTACCTTTCCAACAACTAGATAGTATTTTAAACCTCGGTGAGGCTACACCAATATTGATTAGATACTTTCCTTTGCTCTAGCATAAAAGATTACTTCTTGGAGACTACAAGAACCAGGAATCTAATATCTGCAAATATGTTTGTGGTACGTAGGAATACCCTTGATTTTAATGAGTCACCACACCTGTAAATATTTTGTCACTTTTTTCACACTTATGACTAAAGTAATTTGGTCTTCTTTATACATTTAGATACTGCCAGTCCTCTATATAACTCTTGTCCACCCTGATGAAGACCTTCGACAATAAGTGCCATGCTGAAGGTCGAAACGCGTTGGTTTTCTGATGAGGCAAGCCTTAAAGAATTAAGATAACAGAAAGACGTCTACTTTCCGACAACACTTGGAATGAATTCTAAATAGTGTTGTAAACTTGCTTTCCAAATACCTGTAGGCTACCTCTCTTTGGCACCCTAATAAATTATCATCCTGAGAGGACTAGAAGAATGTGAGTCCCTGGAACTCTATGTGAATAACGCAGGACTTTTTTCCCCATATGTACAACACTCTACACATAGCTGTTTAAAATAGTATGAGAAGATCCTTTGTGTTTAGTATATAGAATTATTGTTGTCCTTTTTGTGAAGATTGTCTAAGTACATGACATTGTGCTTATTTGTCACTTGTTTATTGTCAAGTCCCTTGAAATATTTTTGTATTTTTGTAATCACAATTGCACAGAATCAACAGGTCTTGATGTAAGAACACGAAATGTAATATTTACACTGCGAACACAATTAGTAGAAAACAAAAATCTACTTCTGAAAAGTTGAAAAGTTGATTTATGGTGACAGAGGTATCCTGTTTTGTTAACCCCTTCAGTGCCCATGACGAGCTGGACTCGTCATGGGCTGCGGTGGCGCTGTGCCCATGACGAGTCCAGCTCGTCATGAACTCCGCCCGCTAATGCAAAGCGCGGCACTGGGCGGGGAAAGGGGCGGGCATGCAAGGGGTTAATAGTATCTTTGATTCCAACCTCTGTTCCCCTTAATAGAATCAATCCCCTGTTTTTTATAAAACATTGACACCCTGTTGCACCCCTGAATCGTGTATGTGTGCACATGTGATGCACATACATGCCGTAAGGGCATGTATGTCTGCCACATGGCACTTCTAAAAAAGCACAAAATTGCTTTTGAAAAGGTATTCTGTATTTACCATCAACTTGTAGTTGGTGGTAAATAACGAATCTTTAAACCAAAAATGCACTCACTTGAGTGCTCCCTACATAGGATTTAAGGATTCGGTAATTTACCGATTCGGTATTTTACCGATTTCTTAAAATACCGATTCGGTAAATTTCAGAATCCTTAAAACCTGCCTCCTACATTAGAAAGAGCTAAATACCGGTCGGTAACGGGAAAATTACCGATTTTCGGCCGTTACCGACCGGTATTTAGCTATCTACATATGGCCCTTAAATACAATGTGCTAGTGCCGGAAATTTACCATAAAGATCCCTGTATACCGTGGGTGCCCAATATTTCTAAAATATGCAACCCCTATCACTCCTGTGCTCACACTGTGCAACAACAGCAACTGAAGTTGTTTGAATTGAAAAGGCGGAAACATGAAAGAACATGAAAGAAAGCCTCTCTCCGAGCGCCTCTGTTCTTTTGTAGACCCCAGGCCACCTACGCCTTATGAAACCATCAACTGAAATATTGATGGAGCTTGAGACCCTGAATTAAAAAAAAGTTGGTCCTCAAAATGATATGCCAATCTTTCTCAATCACTTGTGATATCAAAGCAGAGTCAATTAAAGGGCAGGGGGGGTTGGTGGGCAGATGACCAAAGGAAAATCTGACCCCGGGTAGATTGGGAGGGTGGTGCAGTCCAACGACTGCCATTGAGTATGGGTTCCTGAGAAGCCCAAAGATAGCCCAACATATACTTAAGGGTGCTTCTTGGGCTACCAGCCACCATTTTAGGTTCAGGTAACCTGGTTGCTGGTACCCCTTGTAGTGGTGATTTATTCCCCTTGTAGTGATGATTGCAGCTAGGTTTCGTTCGGTACAGATAGTAGTGGCTTTAGGTTAGCTTACCATGTTGAGTGAGATGCTCGTTGCAGAGGCTATGAGGCAGCTGAAGGAGGCCGGCAGGCTGAATCTGGTCGTGGGGGCGGCACCGCCTGGCCTGGTTCGCCAGCCTCGCCAGGCCTCTGTGGTGGCGGTAATGGTGTTTTGCTGCTCTGGTCCGGACGGGCAGCGAGGGCCAAGCCCCATGAGGTGAGTCACGGCCACTCTGATATCAGGGGAGCAGCTGTAGTGAGGACGGAAGTCGTGCTTGCTGGGGTGCCGGCTTGCCGGCTTCCTTAATGTCCGCATCTGCATGGGGTAAAGAGGGGAGGGCTCTGGGCGGTCCTTCTCTGCTGGGCGGGCCGCCCGGTCCGGGAGAGTGGGGCAGGCAGAAGCGGCCCCAGCACGTACAAGGTGCGCCCAACACATGTGCAAGGGAAAGAAGCAGGCAGTGTCTGAGGTTCGGCCCTCCTTCCTCAGCAAGGAGGGAATAACGGGTGTGAGGAGGCACGCGGCCTCTGTGGTGCATGTTCAAGCCAGGGTGGAGGCTGGGAGAGTGGAAGTGGGTGGGGAGGGTCAGGGGGAGGGGCATAAGGAGGACCAGGAGATAAGCACTGGGCAGAGGAGGGCTGAGTGGAGGGAGGAGGGCAGCCCAGGCGAGTCAGGTGGGGGAGCCAAGGACTGTGACATGGATGGGGAGGAAGGAGGGACAAAAGTGGGTACCAGCCAAGATTGGGCTAGCCTGGACATTTTTGGCCATAGGGAAGTGGCGCAGGAGGGGAGGGGGGACCTGATGTCTTGCCTAGATGAGTATCTGGGTAAAGGGGGGGTCTCTACGGGCGGGTCAGGTGCAGAAAGGGGGGCAGACATCCAAGTTGGAGGTGGGGGGGCGGTGAGGGGCCCAGCTTCCGCCCTTGTGGCAGCTATGTTAGACTGGAGCAAGGCGCAAGGAGGATGAGGACATGGGGGCGAAGGACGTGAGGAGGGAGGAGGTTGGGGACAAGGATTTTGGCATCTTCAAGGGACACCCCATTGGGGGTTGGTTCCTTGGGGGAGGTTCCATTGGGTGGTAGTTAGGCGACAGGTCATGGGGGGAGGTATGCGTCCTGGGGCTCAGACGCAGAGGGGAGCAGGTTTCAGGGCGCCAGCACACCAGTCCTGTCTTCTGTATTTCAGGGGCAGGAGTGGGGCTTCGCAGCAGGTGTTGAGACAGAATATCAAGTTGGAAATGGCGGCTTACACAAATATTGAGTTGGAAATATCGTGATTCAGAAATATCGACAGCAAGAATATCGTGGTCAAGAACATCAAATTTAAGGTAAGAAATATCGTTAAAAAAAATATAGAAGTCATTAATATTGTTTGCAAAAATATAGATGTTTAAAATGCCGATTTTTTAATTAGTGTTATGTATTTTAGTTTATATTTTAAATGTATGTGATGTATTTTTTTTGTATAAGTATTGTTTATGTTTTTAATCAATTTGTTAAATGTTTAGCAGTTATGAATTTTATTTTAATTAAGTTTTTTAGTTCTGAAGATGGTTGTAGGTTTATAGGGGAAGAGGGTGGGAAGTAATTTAATTTTTAATTATAATGCATTAATGATTATTTTTCATTCATTTAATTTAGATTTTATAGCTTTAATTGTGGGAAGTAATTTATTTGTAAATAATTATTCATTGATTGTTAATTAATATTAATTAATTAATTGATAATTACTTATGGTAATTGAATAATTTTTTTAAGGTGTGGGTTGTGGGGTTTATAGGGGTAAAGGGTGGCAAGTAATTTAATTTTCATTAATTAATAATTACTTCTTAATTAATATTGATTAATTGACCGAAAATTAATTATGGAAATTCCGTAATTAATTTTAGGTGCGGGTTGTGGGGTTTATAGGGGTGAAGGGTGGGAAGTAATTCATGATTAATTAATTCATAATTTTTATTTAATTAATTAAAAATGTTTTGATCATTAATAATAATTAATTAATTGATATTTAGTCAGGGTATGTGTTTATATTTTTTGTGTGTCGGTTTTATTGTTATGGGGTACAGTGTGGAGAGTAAATTAATTTTATTTACTTTATAATTAGTTTTTAAATACTATTCGTTTTTTAATTGAAAATAAGTTTTAATTGTGTAATTACATTTTTAACAGTTTAATTTTAGGTGTGGGTTGTGGGGATTATAGGGGGAAGTGTGGGAAGTTAAATATTTTTATGAGTTTTAATTTGTTTTCTAATTAATAATATTTCTTTAATTGGTAATTAATTCTGTTAATTGAAGAAGTAAATTTTTTTTAATTTTGGATTGTGAATTGTGTGGTGTTAAAGGGTAGGAAATACACATAAAGTTAATTTATGTAATAATTAATGTTTTTCTTCTAAATAATTTTTAATTAAGAATATGTATTTGGAAATTATTTTTTATGATATTTAATATTTGTAGGTATTTGTTTTTTTTTTTTTTTTTTTTTTTTTTAAACCGTTTATTGCAATCTCAAATATATACAAGTATGGGCCTACAACCTTCCGGCCGGCCGCTAAAGAGACAAAAGCAAATGACATACATACAATAAGGCACTTGGCTTTGCATAGACGATAAAGCAGGAGGTATCAACAACGCGGGCCACATAACTCTGAACCCACAATACGGTTTCGTTTTATACAACACAACAACATAAAACCACACCCGCAAGGCAACCCACAATCGAAAATGACGACACGTGCTCCTCAAGTGGGGAACCCCAATCATCCAAAGAAATCCAGAGAGGGGGAGGGAAACTGATCCGGGACTGGGAGAACAATGTGCCCAGGGCTGAGGGAGGGGGTCAACTATGGGGATGGAGCTGGTGAAGCGGGAGGCAACAACGGCGGCTCGCAAATACCCCCGCGGGAAGCGTTCCAGGGGCCCCATATCTTCACCCATGCCCCAGGCTTACCCCGCGCCACATATACCACCTTTTCTCGGAACATGCACCAATCCATATGTTCTTTCCAAGCCGACACCGCCGGGGGTCTCTGAGATCCCCACAGCTGAGCAATGTCACGTTTAGCTATCATATATCCCAGAGTCACCCATCGCGTCTGCGGAACCGAGTAATCAGTCGGTTCCCACACATTCAGCAGGCATCTCCTCGCTTCAGGCAACAGCGCGACATGTGTAACCGCTCGCAGAACCTCATGCACACCACGCCAGAATCGCTCCACCTTCGGACATTCCCACAGAATGTGTAAAAAAGTCGCCAAAGCACCACACCCACGCTTACACAATCCATCCTCGGCATAGCCCATACGCTGAAGCCTTGGCCCCGTCATATACACCCGGTGGAGTATCTTAAGCTGGACGAAGCGAAGGCGAGCCGGGATGGCCACCTCCTTCGGAGAGGCCACCACGGAAATCCAGTCCTCGTCGTCCAACTCCAGCCCATCGGCAACCCAAGCCTCGCGGACGCCAGTCAGTAGGCCCGAGCGGTCATTTATCAATTTCTTATAAATGAGGGAGATCGTGCTGTCCGGAACGTGGCCATCTAGCACTCTATCCTCCAGGGGGGAGGACTCCGGGATGGAGGCCACGTCTGGGAAGACGGAACCCAGTGCGTGACGGACCTGCAGGTAGCGAAAGTATTCACTGCCCTGCAGCTGAAACTCCGCCTGCAGTGTCTCGAATGTCTTGAATCCTCCCCTCGTCCAGAGATCTCCCACTGTACTGATGCCTATCATGTCCCACCTCTCGAAGCCCTTCGAGGTCCACAAAGAGCCAAGCCTCTCCGACGCATACAACGGTGACGCCCGGGTCAAACGGTCCTTCCATCCCATAGCTGCATTAGCCGCGTGCCATACTCGCACCATGACACGCGTGGGTCCCGTCAAGCGGGAATCGGGCACGCTAGTGTAGAGCGCTCGATTGTAGTCGCCACCGGGTAGGATTTGTAGGTATTTGTAATATGTATTTAACATTATAATACAATAAAAAAATTAATATTACATCAATTTATATTTGAATTATTAACATATTTATATATTTTTTAATTTATTTTGTTTTTTAAATATTGTTATTGTTGTTAAAATTGTTTGTTTTTAATTTTGAACTGACTAGAGTGAGAATATTAATTGTTACTCCTCTGCAATCTGACACTTTCCCTACTGTTGCACTCACTGCAGTGGGAATAGTAATTTTTGCCCCTCCGCTATCCAACACTTTCCCTACTTTTACAATTATTGGAGTCGGTATAGTAATTTTTATCCTGTCACAATCCAACACTTTCTCTACTGTTGCACTCACTCGGGTAAGAATAGTAATTTTTACTCCTCCACTGTCCAACACTTCCCTACTGTTTGCGCACACTTTCCCTACTGCTGCACTCACTGGAGTTGGAATAGTAATTTTTACCCCTACGCTGTCCAACACTTTCCCTACTGTTGCACTCACTGGAGTGGGAATAGTAATTTTTACCCCTCCGCTGTCCAACACTTTCCCAATTATTACACTCACTGGAGTGGGAATAGTAATATCTACCCCTCCGCTATCCAACACTTTCCCTACTGTTGCACTCACTGCTGGAGTGGGAATAGTAATTTTTATCCCTCTGCTGTCCAACACTTTCCCTACTGTCTGTTGCGCTCACTGGAGTGAGAGATTTAAGTTTGAAGGTTTTTAAATAGTTTAAAGTTTTAATTTATATTAGAATGTTTTTTTAAATTAGATTTTGGTGCCGATTCCGATCCTGTAAAACCCGGGTACAAATGGTCGTAAGGAGCGTTTTCTCCGACTGACTCGTACCCGGGAAAAACACCCTACAAACTTGCAAGTACGATTCGCACAGAAATACCATTTCCGTACGAGTCGTACAAAAGATGGACCAGCAAAAAAATACATACAATTCTCATTCTGGACGGCGCATACGCAACATCCGGATGGAGTCAGGCAGCGTTTTACGGACCAGCAAGTACGATTCGTGCCCACGTCACTCCGCACGTAGCATTTTTTACGGGAGCCAAAAATTGCTGTGAAATCGAGGACGACGCGAAGAAGGAGCACCGGTACGCGACGGACAGCGATGGACCCCAACCTACGCGTCTTCCCGGCCCTCATAACCTAAGACCTCGTGTTCAGAAACCGACGCAGACGCCGCAGAAGGTCAGAACAACCCCCAGGGGCAAAGGGGGGGGTGCAAGGGGCATGAAACATAACCCACACCCCACAAAAAACAAATATATCCTGCACATTAATTACCTCCATTGTCTGGTCACTTCGGGGGGCGTGTCCACCAATCCCACGTCCCGCCACAACGGAAGTGGACATGGACGCGTACCCATCACCACCACAATGGTGGTACAGGACGTACCCACGCCCCAAGAGCGTGGGTACAGTCCGTACCACCATGGACTCACACGTTACATGTGTCATGATGGTTCGAAGATGACTTCCTGACATGAGGCAATATCTGCGTTGTCTCAATGCCTGTGTCATCAGGTTTTGACATGTACCCCTTCATGGGAATGTGTGTTATCTGTCCTTTTTAAGATGACATGTGACCTGTGCGTCTAGACTCCCGCCAGCAGTCTGTATGAGATAACATCCTTCAAATGCTGATATGTGGATGTCTGTCACTCATGTAATGTGTCTGGCTGTTCACTTACAGTGGCCCACAGCTATTTTAATGGCATGTCACGTCAAAATTGCCATGCAACTATTGTAGCTGGCTCTTCGTAGGAGTATCACCTGGCTGGCATACGTGTCCTGGATGTATTGCACAGACCAGACTCTGTATTTAGCAGATGTGTATTAGTTGTTGAACATGTGCTCACCTCAGTGACATTGGTGTGGTAATGTACTCACTCTTCGTTATTCCTTCCAAATCTCTGCAGGGCACCGCCTCTTCCCAGATAAATGCCAGACCTGGATGCCATGCGTGAACATCACTGCATATGCAGATACCGCTTCTTGCAAGAGTTGATGGAGAACTTGACCCGCCGGCTTGAACCACACCTCCAACCACAACACAGGTATCCTACAGCTCTGACCCCCAAGATGAAGGTGATGGCAGCCCTACATTTTTGTTTCAATTGACCATAGCTGATGTCGGTGGCATGTCCCAGACAATGTTCAGCCGTGTCCTGCATGATGTTTTAGAAGCCATGTTGGTGCACCTGGATGAATTCATCCATTTTCCCACTCGTGAACAGTTGACACGTGTCAAGGGTGAGTTCTATGCCCTGGGAGGGATGCCTTACGTAATCGGGGCCATTGATGGGACTCATGTTGCTTTGGTACCACCGCAGGCACAGGAGGTAGCCTTTAGGAACCGCAAACATTACCACTCTATCAATGCCCTTGTGGTGTGTCTAGCTAACATGTTGATTTCCCATGTCTGTGCCCGCTTTCCAGGGTCCGCACACGATGCCTACATCATGAGGCGTAGCAGGGTGCCAGAAATGATGCTGCAGCAGCACACGGAACGAGCATGTCTTGTTGGTTGGTATACTCTGTTAGTCCTGTGTTTTGCGGTATCTTTGTATCTTACGACGTCTCCTGACCCACTTCTTCACATGATGTTTCCATGTAGGGGACTCTGGCTATCCCAACATGCCATGGCTGATGACGCCTCTCCGCAACCCCAGAGCAGCCGCAGAACACCGGTACAACCACACCCATGGGCAGATGAGGCGCGGGATTGAGAGGACGTTTGGACTCCTGAAGAGCAGATTCCGGTGCCTCCACAAGACCGGCGGCGCACTCCCATATGCCCCGGTGAAGGTCTGCAAAATCTTCCTTGTGTGCTGCATGCCGCACAACATGGCAGTGGAGAAGGCCGTGCCACTCATCCTTGATCCGGATGAGCAGGATCATCCACCTGTGGAGGATGAAGGGCTTGGGCACGGGGCAAGTGAGGATGAGGATGAGGACATCCGGAGTCAGCTCATCCACAACTTCTTCTCATAATGGTGAGTCCCTGTGTCTGAGTGTGCACGCTTTGAGCCTTGTGTGGCATGTGTTGCAATGTGTGTGTCCCGCTGACTGTGTGCTAAGTGACTTGGAGGTGTGTTCTGATGTGTCATTCAAGTGATGATGTCATTCCACACATTTTAGCTGGGACACAAAATTCTTTTAAGAGCATGGTGACAAAATCATTCCTGTAGAGTACATGTCCATGTCTGCGGATTACTAGCTCTTCGCTGACTTGTTGTGTGTCTGTCCTCCACAGGTTCTTGCGGCTGTCGTCTGCTCATGTCATCATTACCCTCCTGCTATTCCTCATGAGTATTGCAACGTATGCTGGATCAGAGTTACATGCACGGACATGGTGAAAAGTCATTTTGGGTAAGGAGTGCAGCAAGGCATTTTGTGGGTGGTACGTGTTTGTGATATGTGGGGACTGCTCCTGTGCATGTTGTGTTACCATGCATACATGTCGACTCACCATGGGGCACATGACGTGTTGCATGGCTCCCATGAATTGATAGTCACCCTTCCTTCTGATGAAGGCATCAATGTGTGTATAACGTCACTCAGGAACATACGGGATGCTAATGGTGGACATAGTGTGGGACATCCCCATATGAGGCTCAATGGGGAATTGCAGACTCTCCGTGTGCAGCAAGGGGTGTGAGGCTCAACCCCTTCACTTGTGTGCGAGCTCAGTAGGATTTACCACATCTGTGTGTTGAAGGGGGTGTCCAGTGTAGGTCCCACATGGTCAGCCAAATGACCTGTGAGTCTGTTCCAATTGATGCATTTCCCTTGTTGTGAGCCTGAGTAATAAAGGTGTACATCACACTCCAAGGTGCCTCATCTCTGTCAATGCAGGTCTCTTGCCACTTTGCATGCGGCATATCTGGCATATTTGTGGAAGATTATGCATAGGAGCCCATGTGTAGGTTAGCAACATGCATGCAGTTGCTCATGGATTAGGATCCCTATTGGGCATGAAGTACATGGTCGTGTATGTTTTGTGGCATGTTGGTCCACACAATGGGCCATCAACACCTGCTGAGGGTGTGTCTCCTGTGCGCATGTCGGCCTTCAGTTTCCTGATCCGGTGTCATGCTTCTCTGGTGATTATGCATGCATTGTCTCTGGGTGTGCCATGTGACACTGGACACTCCTTACTTTACACACACGCCTGTTGCAGTTGTCCTTCTGACATCCTAGTCTTTGTGTGCAAATTCTGGCATTTTGCAAGGAGATGCCGCCTGCTGCTGCGGCCCCTGCAGCAAGGGCCCGCAGAGTATCCAGATTTGGCAGCACACACGCCTCCAAGATGCTCCTGACTTCCTCCCTCCACCCATTCATTTGGCTGTCCTCAGCTTGTCTATGCCACTGTTGCCGCCACGCGGTGGCAAAGGCTGGACAATCAGCACATGCAAGGTGCACATTGCACCACCATCCTGTCCTTGCATAACCCACATCACACTACAGTCTGATGTAGCAGCCACACTCCGAGCTATGTCCATGCGCACATCTAAAGCCTGCTGTCAGACATACCCTGGGCACACACACGACACCTTTGCATGCTGAGTGTGCAACTCCAACTGCCTACACTGCGCTGCCCCGCCTTCCAGGCCCTGTCACACCAACTAGGTCACGTCCCTGATACTCCCCACCGGCTCTGTAGCCCAGCAAGGGCATGGGAGGGGGACTCAAGGCTTAAGCATGTAGTATGGTGTCATCGTCTGGCACATGGCACAGCTATCATCTCTCAGCATGTCAATTGACAGAGTGTCCAGGACCCCCCTTTCCACCATCACATGCGCACAGCACCTCATCATCAGCTAGTATGCCATTGACAGCCAGGTGCTCCTCACCCTCAACAAAGACACAGACATTGGCAGTTCCAACCTTCAAGTATGCATGAGATCCATTGATGAATGGCTGAAGACGAGCCACCTGAGGCTGGACTTGTACAGGACCGAGGTGATCATCTGAGGATTGTCCCCTTCCAGCTGGGTCAAGTGCCTGTGTCCCACCCGCAAGAGCCCTGCACAAGCACCCACTGGCCACACACACAAGATGGTGTGCATCATGTTTGGCTCGCTCACATATGCCATGCTAGTCCACAGCATCTGTCCCTTAAGCTGCAACGCCCTCTGCATTATGCACATGATCCACAGATAGATCCACTCCAAGAAAAGACAGACCATCCCCCAGGTCCATGACAACATCCGTGTCAAATACTGCCCTGCCCTCTACGGAGCAAGTACATCCAAACTCCCAGGAAACTGGTCCACTTCCAGGGGGCATCTGCACACCTCAGTTTCAACACCCTGCGCTCCAGCCACCTCACCGTCCACCATAGATAGCTGCTATGGATCACTGTCTGCTGCAGGATGACCTCCACACTCCCCACCCACACTCAGGAGGCAGTCCACAACCCGACCCCAAACCAACCTTGTACGTCTGTCATCCTAGATCCCGTTGGGCCATCTCCGTGCATCCAATCTTGCCCTGGCCACCTTTCTTCACATCCACCGTACTCCAGCATACAGGACATTGTTCTCCCACCTGGCCACACATACCTTGGACTCCCTCCCCGGGAACCTCCACATGAGCCATGACCTCTACGCCTTGATGATAAACTCCCAAATAGGTCTGTCCGCACAGTTTAGGAAGCCCCCCCTCAGCAGCCAGAGGCCATCACAGGTGAGTGTTGTGCTCCATGCCTACATTGAATGATACCTTGTGACCCATGTGTGTCCTGTACCACAATCTGATCCCAGGGTATGGGTGGCTGGAGTTAGTTCAACACTCAGGCATAGTTAGACATTTCCACACACATATGTCGTTGACTAATGCAAAATGACAGGAACGTCTCATGACCAAAGTGATATATTTATTTGTGGTGGTGTACTTGTTTTGGTATATGAAATTAGGTGCTCTACGGGGGGAATAGAATCAAAGGTCACAGGGGGAGATGGTATCCTTGGCATTGGAAGTCATCAGAGTCCAGACCACAGTGTTGGTCATCATTGGTCAGACTGTGACCAGCAAGTCCATGTGGCAGAGAATGTCATTGGATGAGGTGCTGCTGTTGCGCCAGAGGGCCAGGTGCCAAGCCAGGTGACCTGGGAGATGGGGATGGTCCACTGACTCTCACGGTCTTTTCCGTTGACGACCCACCTTCCTCCGGGGACCCTCAGATGCAGGCCTTGACGATGCTAGGGACGCTCTGTCAGATGAATCCTCCTCCTCCTCCTCCCTCCCTGTGTCTGGTGCTGGTCTTCGCCTTGTGGCACAGGGAGGGTTGGCCATGCTTTGGGCGATCTGACGGAGTGATTGGCTCATGTCCCTGTGCACCGCCAGGAGCTCAGCCAGTCTTGCCTCCATCCGTCCTTGGTGTTGTTGATGACTGGCATGATGCTCGACCTGCAGGTTCTTAAGCTCATCGAGGGTCCCCTGCATCTCGGAGAGTCTTGACACGACCTGGTTGATGCCTCTGGTGTCACGCAGGTATGAGTCCAGGATGTTGCGTATGTGTGACATACCGCTGTCCTGAGCTGGCTGGTCAGGTTCGCACCTCCGCCTGCCTCCACTCCCACCACCTCTGCCCACTTGAGCCTGGCCTGCCCTTGTGGGCACATCGGGTCTACAGGACCCCTGAGGGATGGCATTTGCAGGGTTGCCTGCCTCCTCCTGGGTGCCCAGAGAACCTTGTCCCTCCTGGTCAGACTGACTCTGTTGTTGAGTGTGAGCAGGGCTCCTGGGTGTGTCCTGGGATGTGGCAGGAATGGGGGGGGGTGGTTGGCACAGATGTACCTGACGCAGGTGCTGCAGGGGCTTGGGCACCAGAGGGTCCAGGTTGGTCGGGGTCATCCACGGAGTGGTGAGAGTCGCCGCTGCCGGTGGGATCGTCTTCACGCGGAGCCTGGGACTGTGATTCTTCCCCCCAGTGTTGGGGGGAGATCGACGACGTTGCCCTGTGTGTGGGAGAGAGACAATGTTAATGGTGTTTCATGCGACATCTATGTTTCATACATATTCAAGTTGACACAGTTCCTCCAGGTAGTTGGATGTGCCTAGCATTCCTCTCAATGTCCACTTGGGGATGGGTATGTTGCAGGGGACAGATTGGGATGTTCTCCTGAGTGTTTGACCTGTACATTGTTGGCTCTGATGCTTATTTGGCTCTGGATTGGTCTTGTTGTGTCACATGTCCATTGTGGGAGTGTGTAAATCTGTTGCCTGCCCCGGGGGTGTGTGCTTGTGTCAGGGGGGGGGGGGGGGTTGTGACCGGGCCTGCTGTTGTGTGTAGTCTGAGTTGTCATTGGGTCTCCCAGGTGATGTGTCTGTCCCCTCATGGTGCATGCTGGCATGACAGTGAGTGTGAGTTCCTGTGCTATATACCTGTGCTTGTGGAGTTGGTGTTTGAGTGTACAGTGGTCCCAGGAGGGCCTTGTGCTGCATACAGCAGGGCCAAGTGTCAGCTACCTTGTCAGTACTTTGCCAGTCCCTGTGCATTGTGCATGGGTAGGTACCTATGCCATATGGGCTGAGGGCATTGGTGTCTGCGTCTCATTTTCACAATGCGTTGTGTATGGCCCACCCTCCCAGCCTCCCGGACATCCAGTCTTGTGTTTGTGGTTGTTGTAGCCTTGGACATGGCCTTGCCTTGATTTGTGAAGGGTGCATGGAGACGTTAGTGGCATGAGCGTGGTTTTTGAGTGTGGTTGTGTGCGGTGAGTGCTTGGGGGAAGTTGCGTGCATTTGGTGTATATGTGGTGTGGACCACATTGCCCCCATGTTACGTAAGTTGTTTGTGTACTCACCAGGCTCTGCAACTCCTTCTACTCCGTGTACTCCCACCGGCAGTAGCAGGGCCATCACCTTCTCCTCCCAGGGATGGTAGTGTACGGGTCTGCGGGGCGGCCCACCTCCAGTGATGTTACTCTGGGCATATTCTTCATTCATTTTCTTGTTGACCGCCCTGCGCAGATCGTACCACCTGGTTTGGCATTCATGCCTGGTCCTTCGGATTGGCGCAACAGCATTCACCCTATCGACAATCCTCTGCCACATGGCAGATTTTTTAGCTATGCTGGTCTGTCTGACCAATGTTCCAAACAGCTGTGGCTCGACTCTGATGACTTCGTTGACAAGGAGGTCCAGCTCCACCGTTGTGAACTTTGGATTCTTGTCTGTGGGCATGGTGTGGGGTGTGGGTGTGGATGGTTGTGGGTGTGTGGGTGTGAATGTGACGGTGTGTGTGTGGATGTGAAGAGGGGGATGTTTGTGGAGGAGGTTGTGTGAAGGTGTGTGAGTGAATGTGTAGTGAAGGTATGAGTAATGTGGAGTTGTTTCTCTGTGGGTTCTGGCAGCAGTGGGTCTGTTGCAAAGGCTCATGGGTTGTGTGTGTGGGCCCTTTTTATTGGTCAATTTTTGGGTGTGGCTGTGTTTGAATTTTGGTGGGTGTGTTATAAGAGGTGGTTGCGATTTGGGGCCTCTGTTTGCCTGTTTGGATGTGCCAGGTCAGTCATTGAGATGTATTTTGTCATGTAGACGTGTTTTGTGGTGTTGTGCGAGTTGAATTGACCCTCCTTGTGCTGTTTCACAGTGTCCTGGTTCTGTATGAGTCTTTTTTGCATAGGTACGATCCATACATACGCGATGCTGGGTGAGGTTGTTGGGGTACGGTGTTGGAGTGCGGCGCGTACATGCGGTGGGGGTACGGTGCGTACACGTGCGGCCCTGGGGTACGGCGCGTACATGCGGAGGTAAGGCGCGTACATGGGGGGGTAAGGCGCGTACATGCGGTGGGGGTACGGTGCGTACACGTGCGGCCCTGGGGTACGGCACGTACATGCGGAGGTACGGCGCGTACATGCGGGGGTGATGCGCGTACATGGGGGGGATGGCGCGTACATGGGGGGGTAATGCGCGTACATGCGGTGGGGGTACGGTGCGTACACGTGCGGCCCTGGGGTACGGCGCGTACATGCGGAGGTACGGCGCGTACATGCGGGGGTGATGCGCGTACATGGGGGGATGGCGCGTACATGGGGGTACGGTGCGTACAGGTGCGGGGCTGGGGTACAGTGCGGACAGGGGGGTAAGGCGCGTACATGGGGGGTACGGCGCGTCCATGGGGGGTATGGCGCATACAGTTGCGGGTCTGGGGTACAGTGCGGACAGGGTGGTGTACGGTGCTGGCATATTTGGGGGTGGGGGGGCTGTACGGCTCGTACACGGGCATAAGTTTACCCGTGTACATGTGTGCTACTGCGTTGGCTCCGTACGGGCCATTTTACGTGCGATTGTGTATTCGGACGGATGGTCGGGATCGTACTTGCGCGCTCGGACTTGTGTTTTACGATTTGCATGTAAAAAAGTCCGGCTCACTCTCGTACACTTTTCCCGATGATATTCGGACGTAAAAACTTTCCGACGCACTCTCGTAGACTTTTCCCGACGCTATTCGTAGATATTTTTCACGTACGAATCGTACTTGGACGTTTGTAGGGTACTTGTACGACTCGTACGTAAAAAAATACGGATACGGGTTGTACGCAAATTATTTTTAACGGATCGGAATCGGCACCTTTATGTTATTGGTACACACACAAACACATATATATGTAGATTTTTAAATAATTTTAAAATGATAAAATAAAATAAAATTAATAGTTTATTAATTGTTTTAAAGTAAATATATATGAATTATTATGAATGCGTGTTTAACTTTTCTTCATTAAGTTTATTTATTATATTTTTTTTAAACATATTAAATCTACTTTATTTTTTTGTATTAATTTGTATTATTTAACATATTTAATATTTATTGTTTTATTTTATATATATATAGGTACATATATATAAAATTCGATATTTTGTACAACTATATTTTTTACATTGATATTTTTTCTTTCGACATTTTTGGACTTACCTGTTTAAGTATAGGGAGTGGATATTTTTGCATTCTATATTTATGCATCAATATTTTTTACTTCTATATTTTTAAAATGGATATTTTGTCAGTGAACTTCGCAGCAGACTTGGTAGAGCTGGGGACGGCTCCCTCACACCGAGGTGAAGAGAGGTCTGGGCCCGCACGGTCCACCTGGAATCGATATGGGATCCTGATGCGGCGAACATAGCAACCTTGTTGGCCCCAGCAGCTGGTAGGTTGCGAACAGCCTCTGGTGCGCGAGATGCGACGAGGGTGTGGAGGGCAGGGAAGAAGGAAAGTCCAGATAGTGAGGAGCTGAAGTTTAAGAATATACTGTATATGGAGGTTACAAAGCCGAGAGGCGAACATTTGATGTTGGCCACAAAGGAGAGTATTTGGAAAGGGGAGTACGTGGGAATGCTAAATCTCCTCCACAGGGAAGTGCGGTCCAAAGAAGGTTCTAAGGGGGAGGAATATGAATTCCCCTCAAGATAGAGAATTGGACGGCGGTGTTCCTAACATATGCCAGTGTGTTTTGCGAGAAATATCCGGATCGCTGTGTGGCCATATCTAAGTACATGGACGTGTTTCGAAATGCTCAGTTCGGTTGGGGGGGGGGGGCATGCCTGCTTGGAACCCGGAGGCCAAGTGGGATGAATTGGACTCTGATTTGTGGCAGCATACTATGGGGGCTGCAAAGGGGGATAAAACAATATTCACAGCAAGTGGCCTGCCTATTGTATAACCACCCTTTCAAGGGCATCCCACCCGGGGACGGGTGGGTGGACCCTCTAAATTTGTACCGGGGAAAGGAGGGACCTGTTGGAATTTTAACAAAGGTTTGTGCACCCTGGAGTATTATAAATTCCGCCACTAATGTTCAAAGTGTTTGGGCAGACACCCCCTGGTTAACTGCTACAGGAAAGGGGGCACGTACAACCAGGGAGGGAGTCAGTGGCATCAATACGGGAAGGCGAGGGTGGACATCAGCTGCAAGCCATGGCTTCCAGAGGAGGCAGATGGGGACAAGGACCTGATGCGAATGGCTCCTACTCCGGTTAACCTGCAGAGGTTGGAATAATGGTTGGGATATTATGGGCAGACTCGGAGCATCTGCGGGATGGGTTTCGTCAGGGGTTCAGGTTGGGGTACGAGGGGCCGCGAGTCCATCAGTGGGCAGACAATTTGTGTTATGTCGGAGAGCACAAGCAGGTGGTGAGGGACAAATTGGAAAGGGAGGATCAGAAAGGCAGAATGGCGGGAACCTTTGCGGATTGGCCGATGGAGAACCTAATCATATCTCAAATTGGGGTTGTTCCCAAAAAAGAGGAAGGGCAGTTTCACATAATTCAGCAACTGTCGTGGCCGGCAAGGCAGTCGGTAAAGGACTTCATTGCAGAGGGAGTGACGTTGGTGTCTTACTCGTTGATGGATGAGGCCATGTCACTGGTAGTGACAGCGGGCCCGGGTGCGTTGTTGGCAAAATGCTACGTCAAGTAAGCATTTTGGCTACATCTGGTACACCCAGAGGATTTTCAGCTACTGGAGATGCATTTTGAAGGCAAATGGTATGTGGATAAAGTGCTGCCAATGGGCTGCTCAATATCCTGTGCTTTGTTTGAGTGCTTCAGCACATTTTTGCAGTGGGTGTTCACATGGCAGACGGGCCATCAGCTGGTGACGCACCACTTGGATGATTTCTTTTTGGTGGGGGCAACCGGCTCGGCAGACTGCCAGAAATGGCAGGCTAGGTTCCAGGAGCTCATGTGTGACTTAGGGGTGCCGTTGGCCCCAGATAAGATGGTGGTCCTTGACACAGTGCTGTCTTTCTTGGGAATCAAAATTGATACAGTGCGAATGGAAGATAGACTGCCAGAAGATAAGCTGGAGAAGATTCTGGTTTTAATACGGTGCATGCTGGGGAAAGAGAAGGCTAAAGTGAAGGATGTTCAGGTGTTGCTGGATCATCTGAACTTTGCTTGATTTGTCGTCAAAGCAGGATGGTCATTTTGCTGGAGGCTGGTGGTGCGTGTTTTTGGAGGATTTCAAAGGGATTCATTTGGTGAGGCTGGGGGATTTGGATTAGGATGTGCAAATCTTCTCAGATGCGGCTGGAGACTTGGGCATTGGCGCATACTGGCAGGGTAGATGGTGCATGGAACAGGAGCCGGCATTGTGGGTTCACGGGGGAGAAGCATCACCTTCCTGGAACTCTGCCCTATGGTGGTGGCAGTGGGGCACAGAGTTGGCACACAGACCGGTATTGTTTCAGGTAGGTAATATGACGGTTGTATACAGGTGGTGAACAGGCAGTCGGACAGGGATATGCAGGTGCTGAAGGTGTTCATGCTGTGCTGGTTGCGCCATGACATAACTTTCAGAGTGCGCACGTTCCAGGCGTGGACAATTACATCGAGATTCTGTCGGTTAGCCAAGGACACGGACAGAGATCTGACACCCATGACAGAGAACTTGTGGTTTGTTGGCAATGCAGGATGGTGCAGCTGGTGGTAGGGTTGTGGTGGATTTAATGTGCAGAGCTACTGGCAGGCTTGGAGGGAGTTCTTGGCATTGGGGTGCGGCGCAGGGTGTTGGGATGGGCACACTGGGAAGACGTAGTGCAATTAATTCTGGGATTGATTGAAAAAGGTTTGTCTCGGGTGACCATTTCAGGGAAATTAGTGTGTTTAGCCTTCATGGGGAAATCAATGTGGGGTTACCCCCCGTCAGTAAGGAAGTTTGGCAGCCGGATCTTGGAAGGATGGGCAAGGGAGCAGGGCCAGTGGGGGTGTGCCAGGAGGACCCTGTCACGGAATTCGCTACTGAGTGTGCTAGACCAATTGCTGGCAGTATGTCGAGACCTGGGAGAGACTTCTTTGTTTTCCATGTTAATGGTCTGGATGTTTTATGGGGCTTTTAGGGTATTTGAACTCATGGGAGGCAGGGGAATAGAGGTGCTTCTTTGGGAGGGTGTGATTCAAGCACCAGGGAGTGGCAATCCAAGACTGACGAGAGCACAAGGGAAGTGGGTTATTTTAGAGGCCATGGGTGCTTCAGGACAGTGCCCGATGGCATGGGGCAGGCGCTGGGCGGCAGGTTTTGGCAGGGTGTGGTGTTCCTACATATGCAAGGGGGAAGGGTGACAGCTTATCAGCTGCTGGCGATTCCGAGGTTAGCGCTGGGTAGGCTGGGGGTGCGAGGTGCGGAGTATGGCACGCACTCTTTACGGATTGGGGCAGTGTCAGAAGCAGAATCCCAGGGATGGGCTTGGTAGGACATCATGCGCTTGGGGCATTGGTCATCAGGATCCTACAGGGCCTACGTGCAGGAGCTGGGGGAGGAGGTCATCATGGCTCAGGCTTCATTGTAAACGCTTACTGCCTTTTTGTCTCCCTTCAGGTGTGGTACAGGGCCCAGATTCAGAGGCACTGTTGATCTGGATAGTGGGCCATTCATTTATTAAATGGGCGGCGATACCAGCAGGACCGAGCGGGTTGGGGGCCAATTTGGGATTTGATGACTGTTTGTTTCAGGTTGAGAGGAAAGGAAAGGGGGGTATGTTATGGAAGGATTTGTTACACACATTAAACAGGATTATGACAGTGTTGCGCTGCCAGGATGTTTTGCTAATTCATTTAGGAGAGAATGATTTACTTATGGAAAAAGGAGTGGTCTTGACGAGAGCCATGAAGAGGGATCTTATGGAAATTGGGGCACAGTGGTCCGGCGTGTTTGTGCTATGGATAGTGTTCGTTCCGCGGTGTTCCAGCAATAGACAGGGCAAGAAGGAAATTGAACAGGGAGTTAGGGCATTTTTGTAGGGAAATAGGATTTGGTAGGATGTGTCACTCTGACATTAAGTTTGAGGCTGTGGAGTTTTTTAGAGGAGACAGGGTCCATCTATCCCGCATTGGCATGGACTTGTATTTCTTGGATATCAGGGAGGTCTCAGGGAAGGTTTTGAACATGAAACATTAGAGGTCAGACCACAGGATGGAGGGGACACCTGGGGGGGCAGAAAAGGGGGATTAGTTCCCAACCCCCCTTGTCTGGGTGGCAGGGAAGCATGAAATGTTTGACATGAGTTATGTAGAAGTTGCTTGGCATTGCCAGTTGGGGATCCAGGTGCAGGGGTAGGGTAGGCAGGTAGTTAAATGTTAATTTGATTACTTACAGGTTCATATGGATACTCATAGGATGTAGGGGGATTCAAATGGGAAATGTTGAAATGCAATAAAGGTAATGAGTTATCTGAAAAGTGGACATGTTTGGGGGATCATAGTGGTGGTGTGGTATAGGGAATAGTTCTCTCCATGTATAGCTAGGTTTTAGTTGTGTAAGGCTGTGGTCAAGGAATTTTGTGATGTGCACGTGTTTTAATAAAGGGGCCTTTTTCACACCCACAAGTGGTCAGTGTTTGTCTGCACCCCTCCCTCCCAAGGGGGGTATGGGCGGCAACTGACCAAAGGGAAGTCTGCCCCCCAGGCAGATTGGGAGGGTGGTGCCATCCAACAACTGCCATTTTGTTTTCGGCTCCTTAGGAACCCAAAGATAACCCAACATATATTTAAGGGTGCTTCTTGGGCTACCAGCCCCCTATTTAGGCTCAGGTGACCTGGTGGCTGGTACCCCTTGTAGTGGTGATTTCTTCCACCACCCTCCCACCCTTTAAGTGGGGTTCGTGGGTGGTAAAACCTGGAGTGTTTTTTTAGGCCCGTACGTTGAGACAGGTGTGCATGCGTAGGAGTCTGTGTACGCTGTTACTTTAACCGGTGTATTGAGGGGGAGCATGAAAAGTTTGACAGGAGAAGTGCAGGGGGAGTGTAAGCAGGTAGTTAATGGTTCCCTTTAGGACACTTGGTTACTTACAGGTTCAAATAAATACTCATAGGATGTAGGGTGAATTCAATTGGGAAATGTTGAAATGCAATAAAGTTAATGAGTTATCTGCTGGGTGGGCATGTTTAGGGGGGATCGTAGGGTTGGGAGTGGAACAGGGGATAGTTCTCATGATGTATAGCGAGGTTGTAGTTTTGCAAGGTGATGGGCAAGACATTTTGTGATGTGCACCTGTTTTAATAAAGCAGCCTTTTTCACACACACATGGTCAGTGTTTGTCTACACCCCCTCCCCCCCCCCTCCCAATGCCTGTGAAAGGCCAGTAGACCTGGTGTGGAGTCAGTCACAAGTTAGGAAAAGCTGACACCTCTGATCGCTCGTATCGCTCTGGCAAAGTCAGGGCCTGTCAGTCATACCAGTTTTACTGAGAGGCACTGGCCTGTTGGAAAACCCCCCAATTTTCATAGGTCCCTCTCTTTGAAGTTTCAATTTCCAATTTTAGCGCGCTTGCAAATTTCTAATGTGCCCTTGAAAAAGTATACCCTCCAAAGTAACCAGTAAATAATTTAATAATAATGCATCAATAATTATTTTTCATTTATTTAATTTAGACATTATAGTATTAATTGTGGGAAGTCATTTATTTGTAATTAATTATCCATTGGTTCTTAATTAATATTATTAATTAATTGATAATTAATTATTGTAATTGTATACTTTTTGTTAGGTGCGGGTTGTGGGGTTTATAGGGGTAAAGGGTGGGAAGTTTTATATTTTTGATTAATTATTAATTAGTTGTTAATTTATATTGATTAATTGATTGAAAATGAACTATGAAAATCATGTTATTAATTCTAGGTGCGGGTTGTGGGGTTTATAGGGGTAAAGGGTGGGAAGTAATTTATGTTTAATAATTAATTGTTAATTTATATTGACTAATTAGTTGATAATTAATTATGGTAATTGTGTGATTTTTCTTAGGTGTGGGTTGTGGGGTTTAGCCTCACATCCACGGATTGTGCCCCAGCCTTATCAGATTTTTTAGAGGCCCCGGCCTGTGGGGAAGCATCCCAATGTCCAAAGTCCTCTCTTTTAGAAGCTTTAACTTCTTACTCAGCGTTCCTCTACTTTTCTAAGGTGGCCTTGAAATTATCTCCTCCAAAGTAGCCAGAAGGTGCCATTCTTACATTCATTGATTTTACCCCAGTCATACCAGCTTTCTTTGGAGGCACTGGCCAGTGGAGAAACTCGCAACTTCCAAAGCCTACATTTTCTGTGTGCTTCAAATTATCCAAAGTGCATCGAAGCATGATCCCCTCTAAAGGAACCACAAGGTGAGAGAGGGATGCTGAGGTTGATTTACGTGCCCACTGGCACCGTTGTAGCTGTTAGGGGACAGTCGACATTAAAGTCTACATGAGAGCCAGAAATATTCCTTTCTCCTAGCGACTCAATATGACAACTGTGATGAATGTTCGACTAAAGAACACATTTTCTGAGGTCTTGAGAGGCACCTGAGTAGCAGGGCAGATGGGGCGCTTATGGTCACCTGCCGAATCCTGGAAAGCCTGAAGATGTCGGCACCCTAATCAAGGGGTCCCAGCAGCAGGTTTGCATGGCCTTCTCTAACTAAGCCTATCGGCAAACAAGATAATCAAGGCTCGAGCCCGACTCTGACTGAAATTCTGTCTCTCGCTCAGTCCATGTACCACAGGTACTGTAGAGCCAAAGGAGTGTCAAGCCAAGTTCCCCAAGTACTGTCCTACTGTAATTTTAAAAGTGAAGGGCACTACATTTAAGTACCATTTGCAAAGCCAATGAGCGGCTTTTGCAAGTCAGAGTCCTTTTTAGGTCGAGCCTGAGCAGCGCATCCACTGCTCTGTGAGGCATGCTGTATTGAGGAATGGAATAAAAGCTCTGCCCCTTTCCCGCCCATCTTCTCAATTGGCTCCAGTTACAGTCCTTTCAAAATTGTTGATTTTCATTCTTGAATAGACTTACTAGTCCCTTCTTGGTACCATCTTGTCTGCATTTGTAACCTCCCATAACAACTGGACTTTTTACTTGTGGTCTTACACGGTCTGCTTTATCTAGTCAGTGAGCACTATTTTTTGTAATGGTCTCCCTCTAGCCTACCCACGACATCACCGCCTGCTTTTACATTGTTATTATTAATGTATTTGTTTTTTAATTTGCAGGGCGGTCTGCTTTCACTTTAGCACCTGCGCTTCATTATTTATTTAATTAGCAGCGCGGTCCGCTTTCACTTTAGTGGCTGCACTTCTTTATTTAATTAATTTGCATTGCGGTCTGCTTTCACTTTAGTGGCTGTGCTACAGAAAGTTGTTTTCTTTCTGTCTTTTTTTAAAAAGTGAAAGCATCCAATACCGTGCTTTCACTTTAATGTTGGCTGCGCCGGTTTCTTTAGACGCTGCTCACTGTAATGAAAGGGGCGCATCCACCATTAAAGTGGTTACGCATTTGCGAGAGTTTGACCTATCGGCCTTAGAAATGACAATGCATTTTATATATGTGTTGCTTTTGAAAACACATAAATAAAAGGCATTGTCATTTACACTGCTAATACCTTAAACTCTTGCAAATGAGACCTATTGCATTGAAAATGCTTGTTCTGTTCTTTGTTACAGAATGGAATTTCTGTCTTTGAAGTGCTGACCTTCATACTCTTTACTGTTTTTATGTCAGGGAAGACACTGATATTGAAATAAAATGTCTCCTGTCCTCCTTACATTTAAATTTGTACGCTTTTCAAGAAATTCTTTTTTCATATATAATTCTTGTCAGATTGAGTTAACATGCTAAACTTGCATTTATTGAAATTCGTGTACTTCTTTATGTGAGGAAATAATTGAGAGCACCGTATAGTTTTTTGGTGCTAAAGGGACAGAGAATGAGATATTGATCCCGTGGCTGAATAGCACAATGAGCAACTAGAAAATGTGGGTTCAAATTTCACCATCCCCAACAAACTGCATGGCCCTATGCAAATCACTTTTTTGTACTCTTCCTAATTTTAATAGCGCATCAAATCTGAGATCATCTTGAAGAAATTCAGTGTGCAGTTGATAAAACCTCACTTGTGTATAATTTAATAGATAATAATAATACAGGTCATACAGTGCACATTAAAAAAACAAGCATTGGCATAGCCAATAGGCCTTTGGGACCTTATAAGTATTTAGCCATGCAACAGTTGATGTTGTTGCACCAAGGATATTGTGCTGCATAACTAAATACTTATAAGGTCCTAAAAGCGAGACCTATTGGCTATGCCACGAAGGCATGGCTAAGGCGGAGTTAGGCGCCATCCGTGTTGCTGTGATATAGTAACTGTATCTGTATGCTATCATGCCACAGATTGCTTTGTACATAAAGGACGCCAGACTCATGTGGAGCTTGGATGGGCGAGTATCTTCCCACATACAGCGTACAACATGTGATTGGCGCACTATATTCCAACTTAGTGCAAATCTGGATTCTGCTGCTTTAAGAGCTGCCGGGTTTGTAGACCAGGAGCCTGAAGGACCTACAGGGTTCTGACGGATGGACTACCGAGCTGCCCAGACTGGCGAGCTCAGAGGCCGTGCATGAGCATCCATTGCTTGGCCTCCCTGCTGAAGTGCAGACCTTGTTGTGATGGTGGTTTGGGAGATAGAATGAGAGGCAGATAATGCCGCTGATTCTGTAATGAATCTGATAACATTTACAGTCACACCCTAAAGGGAAAGGGGGATACAAAAATTGCCCTGTTCAAGCCAGTGAGTGAAAGACTGGTAGAGCTGGACAAGAGGTAGTCAGTCAGATGTCAGGTAGGAGTTAGTCTGACTAGCAGGACTCTAGAGTGATAGTCATAGTTCAGTCAGTTTGGTGAATTCAGATCTAAGTAAGGTCTCTGAAAGGCCTCTGGAGTGAGTTATCTTTCGGACATGTGACTTCGAAAGATCGGTAGCGCAGGTATCACCTTGACCCTTGGCGGAAGGCAAGCTCTCTTAATTTGCTTGCTCCAACCAAACTTAGGACAGTATCCATGCCATGAGTGATATAGCGCCAGTGCTGAAGTGGGCGGTGGCCTCGTAAAAAAAGTTTGGGTACCTGCACTTATTTATATTTTATTATTACGCACTGAGGTCCATGAATTTCATGGGAAATGTGAAAGAGGACGAGGTGAGTGGTCCGGTGGAGTGGGCAGGAGACGGTCAGGTGAAATGGGCAGGAGAGGATCAGGTGGAGTGAGCAGGAGAGGGCCAGGTGGAGTGAGCAGGAGAGTGTGAGGTAAAGTGGCCAGGAGAGGGTCAGGTGGAGTGGGCAGGAGAGGGCCAGGTGGAGTGGACAGGAGAGGACCAGGTGCAGTTGGCAGCAGAGGGTCAGGTAGAGTGGGCAGGAGAGTGTGAGGTAGAATGGGCAGGAGAGGGTGAGGTAGCGTGGGCAGGAGAGGGGCAGGTGGAGGGGGTAGGAGAGGGCCAGGAGGAGTGGGCAGAGAGTGTGAGGTAGAGTGGCCAGGAGAGGGTCAGGTGGAGTGGGCAGGAGAGAACCAGGTGCAGTGGGCAGGATAGGGCCACGTGCAGTGGGCAGGAGAGGTTCAGGTAGAGTGGGCAGGAGAGGGTGAGGTAGAGTGGACAGGAGAGGGTCAGGTGGAGTGGGCAGGAGAGGGTGAGGTAGAGTGGACAGGAGAGGGTCAGGCAGAGTGGACAGGAGAGGGTCAGCTGCAGTGGGCAGGAGAGGGACAGGTAGAGTGGGCAGGAAAGGGTGAGGTAGAGTGGGCAGGGGAGGGTGAGGTAGAATGGGCAGGAGAGGGCGAGGTGCAGTGGGCAGGAGAGGGCCAGGTGCAATGGGCAGGAGAGGGCCAGGTGCAGTGGGCAGGAGAGGGTCAGGTAGAGTGGGCAGGAAAGGGTGAGGTAGAGTGGGCAGGAGAGGGTGAGGTAGAGTGGGCAGGAGAGGGTCAGGTGGAGTGGGCGGGAGAGGATCAGGTGGAGTGGGCAGGAGAGGGCCAGGGGGAGTGGGCAGGAGAGTGTGAGGTAGAATGGGCAGGAGAGGGTGAGGTAGCGTGGGCAGGATAGGGCCAGGGGGATGGGCAGGAGAGTGTGAGGTAGAATGGGCAGGAGAGGGTAAGGTAGAGTGGGCAGGAGAGTGTGAGGTAGAGTGGGCAGGAGAGGGTCAGGTGGAGTGGACAGGAGAGGGCCAGGGGGAGTGGGCAGGAGAGTGGGAGGTAGTGTGGGCAGGAGAGGGTGAGGTAGCATGGGCAGGAGAGGGTGAGGTGGAGTGGGCAGGAGAGTCAGGAGGAGTGGGCAGAAGAGGGTCAGGTAGAGTGGGCAGGAGAGGGTCAGGTGGTGTGGGCAGGAGTGGACAAGGTGGAGGGGACAGGAGAGGGTGAGGTAGAGTGGGCAGGAGACGGCCAGGTGTAGTGGGCAGGAGAGGGCAAGGTGGAGTGGGCAGGAGAGGGCCAGGTAGAGTGGGCAGGAGAGGGTCAGGTGGAATGGGCAGGAGAGGGTCAGGTGGAGTGGGCAGAAGAGGGTCAGGTGGAGTGGGCAGGAGAGGGCCAGGTGGAGTGGGCAGGAGAGGGCCAGGTGCAGTTGGCAGGAAAGGGTGAGGTAGAGTTGGCAGGAGAGGGTGAGGTGGAGTGGACAGGAGAGGAGAGGGTCAAGTGGAGTGGGCAGGAGAGGGTGAGGTAGAGTGGACAGGAGAAGGTCAGGCGGAGTGGACAGAAGAGGGTCAGCTGCAGTGGGCAGGAGAGGGACAGGTAGAGTGGGCAGGAAAGGGTGAGGTAGAGTGGGCAGGGGAGGGTGAGGTAGAGTGGGCAGGAGAGGGCGAGGTGCAGTGGGCAGGAGAGGGCCAGGTGCAGTGGGCAGGAGAGGGCCAGGTGGAGTGGGCAGGACAGGGTCAGGTAGAGTGGGCAGGAAAGGGTGAGGTAGAGTGGGCAGGAGAGGGTGAGGTAGAGTGGGCAGGAGAGGGTCAGGTGGAGTGGGCAGGAGAGGGCCAGGGGGAGTGGGCAGGAGAGTGTGAGGTAGAATGGGCAGGAGAGGGTGAGGTAGCGTGGGCAGGAGAGGGCCAGGGGGATGGGCAGGAGAGTGTGAGGTAGAATGGGCAGGAGAGGGTAAGGTAGAGTGGGCAGGAGAGGGTGAGGTAGAGTGGGCAGGAGAGGGTCAGGTGGAGTGGACAGGAGAGGGCCAGGGGGAGTGGGCAGGAGAGTGGGAGGTAGTGTGGGCAGGAGAGGGTGAGGTAGCATGGGCAGGAGAGGGTCAAGTGGAGTGGGCAGGAGTGGACAAGGTGGAGGGGACAGGAGAGGGTGAGGTAGAGTGGGCAGGAGACGGCCAGGTGTAGTCGGCAGGAGAGGGCAAGGTGGAGTGGGCAGGAGAGGGCCAGGTAGAGTGGGCAGGAGAGGGTCAGGTGGAATGGGCAGGAGAGGGTCAGGTGGAGTGGGCAGGAGAGGGTGAGGTAGAGTGGACAGGAGAGGGTCAGGCGGAGTGGACAGGAGAGGGTCAGCTGCAGTGGGCAGGAGAGGGACAGGTAGAGTGGGCAGGAAAGGGTGAGGTAGAGTGGGCAGGGGAGGGTGAGGTAGAGTGGGCAGGAGAGGGCGAGGTGCAGTGGGCAGGAGAGGGCCAGGTGCAGTGGGCAGGAGAGGGCCAGGTGGAGTGGGCAGGACAGGGTCAGGTAGAGTGGGCAGGAAAGGGTGAGGTAGAGTGGGCAGGAGAGGGTGAGGTAGAGTGGGCAGGAGAGGGTCAGGTGGAGTGGGCGGGAGAGGGTCAGGTGGAGTGGGCAGGAGAGGGCCAGGGGTAGTGGGCAGGAGAGTGTGAGGTAGAATGGGCAGGAGAGGGTGAGGTAGCGTGGGCAGGAGAGGGCCAGGGGGATGGGCAGGAGAGTGTGAGGTAGAATGGGCAGGAGAGGGTAAGGTAGAGTGGGCAGGAGAGGGTGAGGTAGAGTGGGCAGGAGAGGGTCAAGTGGAGTGGACAGGCGAGGGCCAGGGGGAGTGGGCAGGAGAGTGGGAGGTAGTGCGGGCAGGAGAGGGTGAGGTTGCATGGGCAGGAGAGGGTCAGGTGGAGTAGGCAGGAGAGTCAGGTGGAGTGGGCAGAAGAGGGTCAGGTGGACTGGGCAGGAGAGGGTCAGGTGGTGTGGGCAGGAGTGGACAAGGTGGAGGGGACAGGAGAGGGTGAGTGTTAGAAGGCGACCTCAGAGGGGCCCGGAGGGGGCCCTGACTGTCCTGAGACCCACCCTCAAAGTATCGTAGCCGGGCACTGGCGGGAGACTCCGCAGGGGAGGAATCTCATATCTAGGATCGTACACTCGGCACCATACGACAAAGAGACACCACACCGAGGGTTCTTAGGATTCAAGCTTTATCAAATCGAAGTGGTAGGATCTTTATGATCAGCAAGGCAGATATTTACAAGCAGAGCGTGGGCTCATAGAGTCTTGGCGGGGGTAGGAGGTAGCGGGACAGTCTTTGGGGAGATACGGATCAAATGCAGGAGCGTACCCGGCGCACAGCTCACAATCCTCGAGCTGGGGGATACGCTTGTCTTCGTGGGGTCCGGCGGGACCAAAGAGAGTCTGGGGGAGCTGCGAGTCACTCAGCAGGCTCAAGCACAAGTTCGGATGTCTTACGATCTTCAGGGAGCTGCGAGTCACTCAGCAGGGCTCAAGCACAAGTTCGGAGGTCTTACGATCTTCAGGGAGCCGCGAGTCACTCAGCAGGGCTCAAGCACAAGTTCGGAGGTCTTACGATCTTCGGGGAGCCGCGAGTCACTCAGCAGGGCTCAAGCACAAGTTCAGAGGTCTTACGATCTTCAGGGAGCCGCGAGTCACTCAGCAGGGCTCAGATGTTCCAAGGCGAATCTGCCGGACAGTCCCAGAGCACCCCTTGTTATAGGTCGACCCCTCTTTGATGTCCGGAGTCTGTGCAGGCAGGGGTCTTGTCACCTGGGGGTCGCTTGTCGGGATTTCCTGCCATTGTCTTTTGATCCTTTCAGGGCCGGGTCGGGAGGAGTCCCAGACACCCAGCAGGCGTGGAGCCAGCCCTCAGGGAGGCCGGAGGGCCGATTGAAACCCATCGTCCCAGGGGAGTTCAGAGGTGCGATAGAAACTGCTCCTCCCTCTCTCATCCCCTGGAAGCGTGATGTCCTCCAGCCGGAGTGGCGCCTCTAGGCCCGGGTTGTGCTGGGGCCGGGCGGCCATCTTGGTGCATGAAGTGGGCATGCGTGCCCGGGGTGGCCGAAAGGAGAGAGGCCATGGACGGGGAGGCCCGGGTCGCGTGTGTGTGTTCTGGTGGGAAGGATCGGCTGGGCCGTGTGCTTGGGGTCCCAGGTACCAGGTTAGGTAGTGCGAGGACAGGAAGAGCCATGCTACGAGGCCGGGTCTAACACGCGTCCCCCCCAGCTGAAAGCCGGAGAGAACTACCCATCATCTTGGGGGGTTCTCTTCGCTGAGGCGGAAGAACCGGGAGAGGCCGTCAGCGTTGGCGTGGTCCGTACCAGGGCGATGTTCTACGGTGAAATCCATCCCCTGGAGGGAGATTGACCACCGCAGTAGCTTGGGGTTTTCTCCTCGCATCTGCATGAGCCATCGCAAGGGCCGATGGTCGGTTTGGACTTTGAAATGGGTGCCAAACAGGTAAGGGCGCAGCTTCTTGAGGGCCCAGACTACGGCAAATGCTTCGCGCTCAATGGTGCTCCACCTTTGTTCTCTGGGTAACAGCCGCCGGCTGAGGAAGGCGATGGGCTGGTCTAGGCCTTGGTCATTCACCTGGGACAGGACGGCTCCAATGCCAGGCTCGGAGGCATCGGTCTGGACTACAAACTCCTTGGAGTAGTCGGGAGCCTGGAGGACGGGGGCCGTGCACATGGCCTTCTTTATCGCATCGAACGCTTCCTGGCAGGCAGTCGTCCACTGCACCCTCTTGGGCTGTTTTTTGGATGTGAGTTCGGTGAGGGGGCCAACCAGGCTGCCATACCCCCGGATGACTCTTCGGTAGTAGCCAGTGAGGCCCAGGAAGGCTCGGACCTCTGTTTGGGTGGTTCCCAGGCTAGGATGGCGTCGATCTTTGGCTGTAGAGGGGCGACCTGACCGCTCCCGACCTGGTGCCCCAGGTAGACTACTGATCCTTGCCCAATCTGGCACTTGCTGGCTTTTACTGTGAGGCCTGCCTGGCGCAGGGCGGTTAGCACTCTCCGGAGGTGCTGGAGGTGCTCACTCCATCCGGAACTGAAAACGGCGATGTCGTCTAGATAGGCCGCACTGAACTGTTCCATCCCGGCCAGGACCCTATTCACCAGTCGCTGGAAGGTGGCCGGGGCATTTTTCATTCCGAAGGGCATTACGCGGAAGCGATAATGCCCATCTGGGGTGGAGAAGGCGGACCGCTCCTTGGCTTCCTCTGTGAGCGCAATCTGCCAGTATCCGCAGGTGAGGTCGAATGTGCTGAGTAACCGGGCCGCCCCGAGTCGGTCAATGAGCTCGTCGGCTCGGGGGATGGGGTGGGCATCGGCCCGGGTGACGTCATTGAGCCCCCGGTAGTCCACGCAGAATCGGAGCTCGGGGGCGACACCGGGGGCCGCTGCCTTCGGAACTAGGACCACGGGGCTGGCCCAGGGACTATCGGATGGCTCGATCACCCCCAGGGTCAACATCTTCGAGACTTCCGCTTGAATGCAGGACCGGACCCGGTCAGGGGCTCGGTAGGCTCGGTGTCTTACTGGCGGGCTGTCCCCGGTGTCCACGTCATGGACACACCAGTCGGTGACTCGGGGGATCAGGGAGAAGAGGTCGGAGAATTGTCCTAGGAGCTGGCGACAGTCCGCTTGTTGCTGGTCAGTGAGGGATGGGGAGAGGTTCACTCCTTCCACGGAGCCATCCTTCTCCTTGACACACAGGAGGTCCGGGAGGGGTACGGACTCATCTTCGGCCCCGTCATCGGTGGCCAGCAGGAGGCTCAGTTCTGTCCGCACGAAGTGAGGCTTGAGGCGGTTCACGTGTAGGACCCGCAGGGGATCCCGGGGCGACTGGACGTCCCCCAAGTACGTGACTGGACTCTTCCGCTCAATCACTTTGAAGGGCCCGGTCCACTTGTCCTGGAGGGCGCCAGGCTTCACGGGGGCCATGACCCATACCTGCTGGCCCGGCTGGAACTCGACCAGAGTGGCATTCTCTTCTTGGCTTGCCTCCAGGTTGGCCTCGGCCAGCTCTCGGAACTTCCTGGTCTGGTTCCGGAGGGCCAGAACGTATTGGAACACATCTCGTGGGGTGATCTCGGGTGCTGCCTCCCACCCTTCCTTAACCAAGCTGAGGGGACCTCGGACGGGGTGTCCATATAGTAATTCAAACGGGCTGAACCCCAAGGACTTCTGTGGGACTTCCCGGTAAGCGAACAGGAGGCAGGGGAGCAGGACGTCCCACTTACGCCGGAGGGGTTCTTCTAGGCCGTTGATCATCCCTTTCAGAGTCCGGTTAAACCTCTCTACTAGGCCGTTCCCTTGGGGATGGTACGGGGTGGTTGTTGGACAGGCCACCCGAAGGGCTTGCTCCCTCCCCGAACGACAGGGCCCAAGCCCCGGCCCGCCAGGCGTGACCCACAAGAATCACCCGCACCCCGTCCCCCGACGGAACTCCTGCCCCCCGGACCTCCATGTATCACGGGACCGAGCCACCACCGGCTCCCCCGGCCGGCTCAAGCCGCCATCTTGGGCCCTGCACCACGAGGCCGCGTGGCCTCCACCCGACCCTAACCCTGGGCCTGGCCGGCCCCGACATCCCGGCACCACCATCCACCCAGGAGGTGAGCGGACCACTTGGCAGGTCAATGGGAGAACGAAGCGTCAAGGGCTCTCCCCCGCCAGGTGCCGATCGCCTCCAGCTCCCCCAGGCACTGGCTCCACCCCCTGCTGGGTGTCTGGACACCTTCATCCCGGGCCCTCCGACCTCCAAGTGCGAGGGTCCGGACATCAAAGGGCGCCAGACCTATAACTAGGGCAGCTCCGGAGCAGGACGACAGTTGTATCCTGGAGTCGAGAGACACCGAGAGAACTCAGCCTTGACGGACTACTGGCGCTGCCGTAGCCCTACCTTGTGAACTATCGTCCTGCCTGCTGGCGCTGCCGCGGCCTTCTGCAACATCCATCCTCGTCGGGACCTGCTGGCGCTGCCGCGGCCCGTTGTAACGACCATCTTCACCGGGACCTGCTGGCGCTGCCGCGGACCGTGTACCGACCATCTTCACCGGGACCTGCTGGCGCTGCCGCGGACCGTGTATCGACCATCTTCACCGGGACCTGCTGGCGCTGCCGCGGCCCGTCCCAGCTAGAACACCGAGCTCGAGGATTGTGAGCTAACCACCATACCACCTCAACTACCAGACTGGTAACCAGACTGTCCCGCTGCCCCCTTTCCCCACCTTGAGAGACTTGAATCGAGGGGACCCCTGAGTCCAGACCTCCTTGTACCATTTCATCGTACCGTAAGAAATTACCTATAAAGAACGCTGAATCTTCTCCTTGTGTGGTGTCTGTCTGTGGGGGGGGGAAGTTATTTATCTGTACGATCGCTGGAGACGGCTCTCCCCGGAGACCTCTCCCATTGTCCTCGGCCGACCCTCCCGGTCCGTCTAACATTGGTGGCCAGCGGCACGATCCGAATCAACGCGTAATCGTACAGAGAGTAGCTCACCCCACAACAAAACCACGATGTCAGCCAAAGATAGCGGTTCCACTGACAAGTTCCAAATGGATAAGTTGGAAGAATATAGCCACCGCGAACTTAAACAATTCTGCATGGAACTAGGCATTGCTACCACCGGCCTGAGTACCAAAGACGATTTGAAGCGCGCCCTTGAGTCGTGGGCAGAAACTGGGGTCACCGGATCACCCGACCAAAACAGTGTCGCACCAGAGGGGAACGCCACGGCTCCCGAGGAGCGGGGAACGGGCCTCTCGCAGGAGGAGATCCAAGAAAGAGAAAGAACCAGATTACATGAGTTGGAAATGGCACGACTCAAGATGGACGGTGAACTAAAGTTAGCCGAGCAGAAACTAAATCTAGAACATCTGCGGCTCCGAGAAGAACGAGAAGAAAAACAGAGACAGAGAGAGCTCGAGGAAAAAAGAATAACACTCGAACACGAGCGCAAACTGGCGGAAATAGAACTTCGGAAACAGAATAAAGAACCGGGGGTGCCTGAGCGACCGCACACCCCGGGAGCAACCGAGAAAAAAGTCCACATCCCCAAGGATGTTGTCCGAGAATATGTCCGAGAAGACGACATACAACAGTGGTTCAAAGCCTACGAGATCGCCATGACCTCCCACCGGATCGACCGGAGTGATTGGGGAGCCGGACTATGGGGGAGGTTCGTCAACGAAGGCCGCGATGCCCTATTGCAGCTCCCAGATCACCAGATGTCGTCCTACGACCACATGAAGGCTGCCCTCCTCACCCGCTACGGCCTCACGCCCGAGATGTACCGCCAGAGGTTCAGAGACTGCACCCGGATCCCGGGTACAACTTGGGTGGAGTACGTCAACTATTTCAGCCGAGCCTTCGAGGGTTGGATCAAGGGGAGCCATGTAACGACCTACGAGCAACTCTTTAACCTTATGGTGTGGGAGCACCTGTCGAACAACTGTTTCGTCGAGCTCAGGCAGCACCTCCTCGACAGTAAGTTGACTGACCCCCGGCAACTCGCCGCCGAAGCGGACCGATGGGAAAGCACCCGAGTGGGTCGGAGAGGACCACACGAGCAAAACCGAAACAACCCAGGCCAGCACCGTCCCCGGGGAGGAGGAGGAGGCCAGGGGCGAGGGAGAGACACCATCCCGGCAACACCCGTGGCCAGCACCACGCCCCCGGCCGGCCGGGGCAACCCCCCGATGCGCCCGGGGTTCCGAGCCAACGTCACGTGCCACCGATGCCAGCGAGTCGGCCACTACGCCAATGACCCGAGCTGCCCGCAGAACCAAACACCAAAGCCCCGCCAGGTAGCTGCCGCCGCCCTGGGGGGAGAACGACTATCAGAGGAACAGGAAGAATATGAGCCGGCCCAGCAGGAGTGGGAACCGGCCGCCATGGTCCTAGCGTGCCTAGGGGGAAAAGACATGGTCCCGCGGGCTCCCCTACCCGCCAACACCCGGAAATATGGCCAGTGGGTGACCATTAATGGACGTCGGGCCGAGGCCTTACGTGACACAGGCGCCAGTGTGACGGCCGTCCGCTGTCACCTGGTGAAGCCCGAGCAGATCATTCCGAACATTCTCTGCCCCGTCCGCTCCGCCGACAATTCCGAAAGTCTGTGTCAGATGGCCTGCGTCCCCTTCGAATGGGGAGGGGTCTCCGGCCTGTTGAAGGTGACGGTCCGGGATGATGCCCCCGTAGACTGCCTCCTGGGGAATGACCTTGAGAGTTCCCCGTGGGCAACCGTCGAAAGAAGAGAGCACCTGGGGATGCTGGGCCTCCCGGACTGGGCCTGCGTAACCACCCGGTCCATGGCCGCCCGTGCCGTCCCCCGATCAGAAGAACCCGAATGGCCAGCACCTCCACCCCCGGTCGCCCCAGTAGAGGACAACGACGAGGCCAACCCCCCAGAACCAACGGCCGAAGGGGTCGCGCAACCCCCGGACCTTCCCGGCCTGGCTCAGTGGCGTCAAGAGGGGGGGCCCATCCAAGAACAGTTCCGCCAGGAGCAAAAGACCTGCCCCTCCCTCGAGGGACTCCGCCGGCAAGCCAGCGCCCAGAGCGCAGGGGACTCCACCGGAACTCATTGGGTCTATTGGGATAACGACCTGCTATACAGCGAACAAAGAATCGCAGAGCTAGGGGCCAGTCGAGTGCTGGTGGTACCTCTCCGCTTCAGAGACTTCCTACTAACTCTGGCCCACGATGTCCCCCTGGCTGGACACCTGGGCCAGGACAAAACCTACAGTCGCCTAGTGACTCACTTTTTCTGGCCGAAGATGCGGAACGACGTCCTTAACCACTGCCGGTCCTGCCCCACGTGCCAGGCCAGTGGGAAGAGCGGCCGTAAGCTGAAAGCCCCTCTGCAACCCTTCCCAGTGGTCACCACCCCGTTCGAGAGGGTAGGAATAGACATTGTGGGGCCCCTGGACCCCCGCACGGCACAAGGACATAGGTTCATCCTGGTACTGGTGGACCACGCCACCCGCTATCCCGAGGCGGTGCCCCTACGAACTGTAACAGCTCCGGTGGTTGGCCGGGCCCTAATGGGGATCTTCTCCCGGGTGGGCTTCCCCCGAGAAGTCGTCAGCGACCGAGGCACGAACTTTATCTCAAAATATATGAAGTCCCTCTGGCAACAGTGCGGGGTCACCTACTGATTCACGACCCCCTATCACCCCCAAGGGAACGGACTAGTGGAGCGATTCAACCGCACGCTCAAGGGGATGATTGGGGGATTGGAAGAGCCCCTCCGTCGCCAGTGGGATGTACTACTCCCGTGCCTCCTCTTCGCCTATCGAGAAGTTCCCCAGAAGTCCCTCGGCTTTAGCCCTTTCGAACTCCTGTACGGGCACCCTGTGCGAGGGCCCCTCAGCCTGGTCAAAGAAGGTTGGGAGATGGCCCCCCTAAAGACCCCTCCAGATGTCTTCAAGTACCTCCTGGCCCTACGCAATCAGACCCGGCGCTTCCGGGAGATGGCCAAGGCGAACCTCGAGGCCAGTCAGGAGGACATGAAAAAATGGTACGATCACAATGCCTCCTCCGTCGAGTTCGAACCTGGTCAACAAGTGTGGGTGATGTCCCCCACCGAACCATGTGCCTTACAAGATAAGTGGACGGGGCCCTTCAAAGTGGTCGAGCGCAAAAGCCCCGTCATCGACATGGGGACCCCCCGGAACCCCCTCCGGGTCCTCCACACCAACAGACTCAAACCACACTTTGTGCGCTCAGAACTCAGCCTCCTGATGGCTACGGACAGTGGGGCGGAAGAAGACTCCGAACCCCTCCCGGATCTCCTGAAGACTCAGGAGAACGACGGCTCCGTGAACGGGGTCCGGCTCTCCGATGCCCTCACCCCAGAGCAACGCCAGGGCTGCCGGGACCTCCTGCTACGGTTCACTACACTGTTCTCCCTCACCCCCGGGATCACCCCTTGGTGCTTGCACGACGTGGACACCGGGGACAGTCCCCCTATCCGACACCGGGCCTACCGCGTGCCAGATCGGGTACGGGCCTGCATCCAAGAGGAAGTGGCCAAAATGCTCACGATCGGGGTCATCGAGCCCTCGGACAGCCCCTGGGCCAGCCCGGTTGTACTGGTCCCCAAAGCCGCTGCCCCCGGCACCACACCTGAACTGAGATTCTGCGTCGACTACCGGGGCATGAACGCTGTCACCCGGACCGACGCTCATCCTATCCCCCGAGCGGATGAATTGATCGACCGGCTGGGGGCCGCCCGCTACCTCAGCATCTTCGACCTGACAGCGGGCTACTGGCAGATCGGTCTCACACCCCGGGCTCAGGAACGGTCCGCCTTCTCTACCCCCGATGGCCACTACCACTTCAAGGTCATGCCCTTCGGCATGAAGAATGCCCCCGCTACTTTTCACCGTCTAGTGAACCAGGTCTTGGCGGGGCTCGAAGAGTTCAGCGCCGCCTACCTGGACGATATCGCTGTGTACAGCCGCCACTGGTCCGACCACCTCCTCCACCTACAAGAGGTCCTGCAGGCCCTCCAGCGGGCCGGCCTCACGATTAAGGCCGGCAAATGCCAAATTGGTCAAGGGTCCGTGACCTACCTCGGGCACCAGGTGGGAAGCGGGCTGGTGGCCCCGCTGCAACTTAAAATTACTGCCATCCAGTCCTGGCAGCCCCCCGTCACCCAGACCGAGGTCCGAGCCTTCTTGGGGCTCACCGGCTACTACCGGCGGTTCGTGAGGGACTACGGCAGCATTGTGGGGCCCCTCACGGGTCTCACGTCCAAAAACCAGCCGAAGCGGATTAACTGGACCCCCGACTGTCAAGCGGCCTTCGAAAAGCTGAAGGCCGCCCTGTGCACTGCCCCTGTGCTCCAGGCCCCCGATTACAGTCGGGAATTCATTGTACAGACAGACGCCTCCGACCACGGCATCGGAGCGGTTCTTTCCCAGCTGAACCCCGAGGGTCATGACCAGCCGGTGGCCTTCATCAGCAGACGTCTCCTGGCCCGAGAACAGCGCTGGAGCACAATCGAGAGGGAGGCCTTCGCAGTGGTGTGGGCCCTCAAAAAGCTCCGGCCCTACCTCTTCGGTACCCACTTCCGGGTACAAACTGACCATCGACCCCTGCAGTGGCTGATGCAGATGCGGGGGGAGAACCCAAAACTATTGCGCTGGTCCATCTCCCTGCAGGGAATGGACTTCACCGTGGAACATCGACCGGGCCAAGACCACGCCAATGCCGATGGCCTGTCACGCTTCTTCCGCCTCGACGAGGAGAGTCCCCAGGAAGATGGGTGACTCTCCCCGCCTTCAGCTGGGGGGGACGCATGTTGGACAGGCCACCCGAAGGGCTTGCTCCCTCCCCGCACGACAGGGCCCAAGCCCCGGCCCGCCAGGCGTGACCCACAAGAATCACCCGCACCCCGTCCCCCGACGGAACTCCTGCCCCCCGGACCTCCATGTATCACGGGACCGAGCCACCACCAGCTCCCCCGGCCGGCTCAAGCCGCCATCTTGGGCCCTGCACCACGAGGCCGCGTGGCCTCCACCCGACCCTAACCCTGGGCCTGGCCGGCCCCGACATCCCGGCACCACCATCCACCCAGGAGGTGAGCGGACCACTTGGCAGGTAAATGGGAGAACGAAGCGTCAAGGGCTCTCCCCCGCCAGGTGCCGATCGCCTCCAGCTCCCCCAGGCACTGGCTCCACCCCCTGCTGGGTGTCTGGACACCTTCATCCCGGGCCCTCCGACCTCCAAGTGCGAGGGTCCGGACATCAAAGGGCGCCAGACCTATAACTAGGGCAGCTCCGGAGCAGGACGACAGTTGTATCCTGGAGTCGAGAGACACCGAGAGAACTCAGCCTTGACGGACTACTGGCGCTGCCGTAGCCCTACCTTGTGAACTATCGTCCTGCCTGCTGGCGCTGCCGCGGCCTTCTGCAACATCCATCCTCGTCGGGACCTGCTGGCGCTGCCGCGGCCCGTTGTAACGACCATCTTCACCGGGACCTGCTGGCGCTGCCGCGGACCGTGTACTGACCATCTTCACCGGGACCTGCTGGCGCTGCCGCGGACCGTGTATCGACCATCTTCACCGGGACCTGCTGGCGCTGCCGCGGCCCGTCCCAGCTAGAACACCGAGCTCGAGGATTGTGAGCTAACCACCATACCACCTCAACTACCAGACTGGTAACCAGACTGTCCCGCTGCCCCCTTTCCCCACCTTGAGAGACTTGAATCGAGGGGACCCCTGAGTCCAGACCTCCTTGTACCATTTCATCGTACCGTAAGAAATTACCTATAAAGAACGCTGAATCTTCTCGTTGTGTGATGTCTGTCTGTGGGGGGGGGAAGTTATTTATCTGTACGATCGCTGGAGACGGCTCTCCCCGGAGACCTCTCCCATTGTCCTCGGCCGACCCTCCCGGTCCGTCTAACAGTGGTGAACTTATAGGACACCCCACATTGTTGCCACAGGGACGTCATGTATTTTGAGATAAAATTAGTGCCGCGATCGCTCACGACCTCGCGGGGAAAACCCACCCGGGAAAAGATCCCCATCAGGGCTCGGCCCACCACGGGAGCCGTGACGGTGCGTAGGGGGATCGCCTCAGGGTATCGGGTGGCGTGATCCACTAGGACCAGGATGAAACGGTGACCTTGGGAGGTGGGGGGATCCAGGGGCCCCACAATGTCGATTCCGACTCGTTCGAATGGGGTACTGACGACCGGGAAGGGTTGGAGGGGAGCCTTGCGCTTCCCCCCACTCTTCCCACTAGCCTGGCAAGTGGGACAGGAATTGCAGTGGGCTTCTACAGCTGCTCTCATCCTAGGCCAGTAAAAGTGAGTCACGAGACGGCTGTAGGTTTTGTCTTGACCCAGGTGGCCGGCGAGGGGGACGTCATGGGCCAAGCCCAGGAGGAAGTCTCGGAAGCGTAGGGGTAGCACCAGCACCCGGCCGGATCCTAGCTCCAGCGACTTGTGCTCACTGTACAAGAGGTTATTCTCCCAATAAACTCGGTGCGTTCCGGTTTGGTCGCCTGTGGCTTGGCCCTCGGCCTGGTGCCGCAGTCCGACCAGGGAAGGACAGGTGGCTTGCTCCCGGCAGAACTCCTCCCGGGTGGGCCCGCCCTCGTGGCGCCACGGGGCCAATTCGGCCAGATCGCCTAACTCGGGGACCGGGGTGGTGTCGGACGGTGAGGGTTCGTCGCTGGCGACTGACCCTCCCGATGGGGGGACGGGAGGACCCTCGGCGGGGACTGCTCTAACTCCCTCGGTCAGGGGGTCCGGGTGGTGGCGCACACCCACTCGGGGAGTCCCATCATCCCTAGGTGGGCCTTGCGCTCGACGTACTTCCAGGGAGAACTCTCCAGGTCGTTCCCTAAGAGGCAGTCGACCGGCTGGGAGGTTCTTACGGCAACCCTCAGTTTACCTATCACCCCTCCCCACTCAAACGGCACCAGGGCTACCTGACACATACTCTCTCTACTATCTGCGGAAATTACGGGGCAAAAGACGTTGGGTAGGATCTGCTCCTCGGGGACTAAGTGCCTGAGGACACCGGTGATGCTGGCCCCGGTGTCTCGCAGGGCTTCTATTTGGTGGCCATTGATCTTGACGAGCTGCCCGTACTTCTTCGTGTTGGAGGGCAGGAGGCTACCAGGGACCATCTCTCTATCTCCCAGGGATACTAGGGCCATAGCTGCGGGTTCCCACTCCCCGGTGTCCTCAACCTCCTCCCCCAGGGCTACGTTGGCTATCTGTCTAGCAGGGTTTGCAGCAGGGGGGACCTGGGGGGCCATGGGGCACTCCGGGTCATTGGCGTAGTGCCCGGGCCTCTGACAACGGAAACAAGTAATGGTTACCTGGTGCCCCCGTCTCCCAGGGGGTCCGGAGACTGGTGGGGGGGCGCCGGAAAAGGTGGAGGTTGGGCCTTCGGGGGACTCGACTGGGACTCTCTCTGCCCTCCCTGGTTCCCTCCCCCTCTCTGGCGGGGTGGTCCCTGACTGGCTCGGGGGTATTCTCCTACAATGCTCCGGGGGACCCGGGTGTTGGTCCAGCGGTCTGCTTCCACAGCCAGCTTCCGGGGATCGGTGAGTTTGCTGTCGAGCAGATGCTGGCGTAGTTCCACAAAGCAGTTCGCCGCCAGGTGTTCCCACAACATGAGGTCGGTGAGTTCCTCGAGGGTGGTGACCTTGCTGCCCTTGATCCACCCATCGAAGGCCCGACTGAAAAAGTTTACATACTCCACCCAGGTGGTGCCCGGGATCTTCCTGCAGTCCCGGAATCGCTGACGGTACATCTCTGGGGTGAGGCCGTACCTAGTGAGGAGAGCCTCTTTCATGTGGCTGTAGGAGGTCTGCAGGGAGAGGGGTAGGTCAAGCAGGGTGTCCCTTCCTTCGCTCAGAAACCGTCCCCACAGCCCTGCCCCCCAGTCCTTCTGCGGGACCCGATGAGAGGTCATGGCGACCTCGTAGGCCCTGAACCATTGTTGAATGTCATCATTTTTATAATATTCTTTGACCACGTCCTTGGGGATGTGGACCTTCTGTTCTGCCGGGGAGGCCGCCTCTCGGTTCCCCGGGGGCCTCCCTTCCTCGTTTCTGGCTTTGAGCTCGATCTCCTTCAAGCTGCGTTCGTGCTCTAGTTGGAGCTTCCTTCCTTCGTGCTCCCGTTGGAGCTTCTTCTCTTCCAATTCGCCTTGTACGCGCATTTGTTCTACTGCTAGCTTTTTTTCCGCTAATTTCAATTCGCCTTCGATTTTGAGTTTGGCTAACTCGAGTTCGTGATTGCGACTTCTCTCTCTGTCTGCGAGTTCTTCCGGGGAAAGGCCCCCGTCTGGCACGAAGCCTCGTACCTGATTGCTGCTGCTTTCGCCTTGGGTGGGTTCTGCTTCGTCGTGTCGCTCCCCCATGCCTTCTGGGCGGGAGGCCCCGGCATCCACCCAAGCTTTCAGTGCTTTCTGCAAATCTTCTTTGGTGTTGAGACCGGTGGTAGCGATTTTAAGTTCTTTGCAGAATTGCTTCAGTTCTTTGTGCGTGTATTCTTCTAGTTGTTCCACCTGGAACACCCTGTTGGTGTTGGTTTCTGCGGGGCTCATGGCGCTTCCTTCTGCCATCTTTGTCGTTAGTGCGTCAGTCGTTCACGTTACGATCTCTAGGTTATGGGCCCGAATCCCGTCGCTTGCCACCAATGTTAGAAGGCGACCTCAGAGGGGCCCGGAGGGGGCCCTGACTGTCCTGAGACCCACCCTCAAAGTATCGTAGCCGGGCACTGGCGGGAGACTCCGCAGGGGAGGAATCTCGTATCTAGGATCGTACACTCGGCACCATACGGCAAAGAGACACCACACCGAGGTTTCTTAGGATTCAAGCTTTATCAAATCGAAGTGGTAGGATCTTTATGATCAGCAAGGCAGATATTTACAAGCAGAGCGTGGGCTCATAGAGTCTTGGCGGGGGTAGGAGGTAGCGGGACAGTCTTTGGGGAGATACGGATCAAATGCAGGAGCGTACCCGGCGCACAGCTCACAATCCTTGAGCTGGGGGATACGCTTGTCGTCGTGGGGTCCGGCGGGACCAAAGAGAGTCTGGGGGACCCGCGAGTCACTCAGCAGGCTCAAGCACAAGTTCGGAGGTCTTACGATCTTCAGGGAGCCGCGAATCACTCAGCAGGGCTCAAGCACAAGTTCGGAGGTCTTACGATCTTCAGGGAGCCGCGAGTCACTCAGCAGGGCTCAAGCACAAGTTCGGAGGTCTTACGATCTTCGGGGAGCCGTGAGTCACTCAGCAGGGCTCAAGCACAAGTTCGGAGGTCTTACGATCTTCAGGGAGCCGCGAGTCACTCAGCAGGGCTCAGATGTTCCAAGGCGAATCTGCCGGACAGTCCCAGAGCACCCCTTGTTATAGGTCCACCCCTCTTTGATGTCCGGAGTCTGTGCAGGCAGGGGTCTTGTCACCTGGGGGTCGCTTGTCGGGATTTCCTGCCATTGTCTTTTGATCCTTTCAGGGCCGGGTCGGGAGGAGTCCCAGACACACAGCAGGCGTGGAGCCAGCCCTCAGGGAGGCCGGAGGGCCGATTGAAACCCATCGTCCCAGGGGAGTTCAGAGGTGCGATAGAAACTGCTCCTCCCTCTCTCATCCCCTGCAAGCGTGATGTCCTCAAGCCGGAGTGGCGCCTCTAGGCCCGGGTTGTGCTGGGGCCGGGCGGCCATCTTGGTGCATGAAGTGGGCACGCGTGCCCGGGGTGGCCGAAAGGAGAGAGGCCATGGACGGGGAGGCCCGGGTCGCGTGTGTGTGTTCTGGTGGGAAGGATCGGCTGGGCCGTGTGCTTGGGGTCCCAGGTACCAGGTTAGGTAGTGCGAGGACAGGAAGAGCCATGCTACGAGGCCGGGTCTAACAGTGAGGTAGAGTGGGCAGGAGATGGCCAGGTGTAGTGGGCAGGAGAGGGCAAGGTGGAGTGGGCAGGAGAGGGCCAGGTAGAGTGGGCAGGAGAGGGTCAGGTGGAATGGGCAGGAGAGGGTCAGGTGGAGTGGGCAGAAGAAGGTCAGGTGGAGTGGGCAGGAGAGGGCCAGGTGGAGTGGGCAGGAGAGGGCCAGGTGCAGTTGGCAGGAGAGGGTGAGGTAGAGTGGGCAGGAGAGTGTGAGGTAGAATGGGCAGGAGAGGGTGAGGTAGCGTGGGCAAGAGAGGGTCAGCGGGAGTGGGCAGGAGAGGGTCAGGTGGAGTGGGCAGAAGAGGGCCAGGTGGAGTGGGCAGAGAGTGTGAGGTAGAGTGGCCAGGAGAGGGTCAGGTGGAGTGGGCAGGAGAGGGCCAGGTGCAGTGGGCAGGAGAGGGCCAGGTGGAGTGGGCAGGAGAGGGTCAGGTAGAGTGGACAGGAGAGGGTCAGGTGGAGTGGGCAGGAGAGGGTGAGGTAGAGTGGACAGGAGAGGGTCAGGTGGAGTGGACAGGAGAGGGTCAGCTGCAGTGGGCAGGAGAGGGACAGGTAGAGTGGGCAGATAAGGGTGAGGTAGAGTGGGCAGGAGAGGGTGAGGTAGAGTGGCCAAGAGAGGGCCAGGTGCAGTGGCAGGAGAGGGCCAGCTGGAGTGGGCAGGAGAGGGTCAGGTAGAGTGTGCAGGAAAGGGTGAGGTAGAGTTGGCAGGAGAGGGTGAGGTGGAGTGGACAGGAGAGGAGAGGGTCAAGTGGAGTGGGCAGGAGAGGGTGAGGTAGAGTGGACAAGAGAGGGTCAGGTGGAGTGGACAGGAGAGGGTCAGGTGGAGTGGGCAGGAGAGGGTGAGGTAGAGTGGACAGGAGAGGGTCAGGTGGAGTGGAGAGGAAAGGGTCAGCTGCAGTGGGCAGGAGAGGGACAGGTAGAGTGGGCAGGAAAGGGTGAGGTAGAGTGGGCAGGAGAGGGTGAGGTAGAGTGGGCAGGAGAGGGCCAGGTGCAGTCGGCGGGAGTGGGCCAGGTCGAGTGGGCAGGAGAGGGCGAGGTAGAGTGGGCAGAAGAGGGTAAGGTACAGTGAGCAGGAGAGGGCAAGGTAGAGTGAGCAGGAGAGGGTGAGGTAGAGTGGGCAGGAGAGGGTGAGGTAGAATGGGCAGGAGAGGGTAAGGTAGAGTGAGCAGAAGAGGGTGAGGTAGAGTGGGCAGGAGAGGGTGAGGTAGAGTGGGTAGGAGAGGGTTAGATGCAGTGGGCAGGAGAGGGTTAGGTGGAGTGGACAGAAGAGGGCCAGGTGGAGTGGACAGGAGAGGGTCAGGTGGAGTGGGCAGCAGAGGGCCAGGTGGAGTGGTCAGGAGAGGGTCAGGTAGAGTGGGCAGCAGAGGGCCAGGTGGAGTGGTCAGGAGAGAGCCAGTTGGCGTGGGCTCTTCCATACTGCCTACACGTAGAAGCCACTCACAGTTTCCAGCCACGAGAAATACTTGCTTAAACCGAAGCTTTTTAGGTTTAAAAAAAGTTCACCAAGTTGCAATTTTATGCACTTGGCGATTTCACATGATCCCAGCAGTGGTCTGTCTTCTAATGGACTTATTCCCGTGGTGTATAAAACGCACACTGTCCATGCAGTTTATGCAGTAGCAGTGAAGCCACATCTCTACGTTAGGCCAGATGTGGGAATCACAATCATGTGCTAATGAAGTCGGTTCCAGCGGGCTCCACAGTTGGCATGCACTCAGTTGAAAGTATGGTGCTTACTTTTGTATTAAAAATGAGTTAACGCCCGCGGATTCTTGGGCCACCTTTCCAAACTGAGCACAGAACTTTCAAGAAAAGCATCTTTAACGTCTGGTGAAGTCATTTCAGAAGGAGTTTGGCGGCCGAAAAATGAGTTAACATCCGCCGATTCTTGGGCAACCTTTCCAAACTGAGCACAGAACTTTCAAGAAAAGCATTTTTAACGTCTGGTGAAGTCATTTCAGAAGGAGTTTGGCGGCCGCAAAAGTGAAAGTAATGGCCCAGAGGAAGAGATAAGAAAGGCAGATGACGGCTGAGCGCGTGCACGCGAGCGTGCATGCAAGCTTCAGGCCAAGATAAGCTTGGGTAGCACTTTGAAAAGCCCCTTACTAAAAGTCGAGCAAGTAGTGCATGCGCTGCTATAGGCTCGACCTAATGACATATTTTCATTTAGTCAAGCTGCCATGGATATGGGGGAAAGGATAGTTTCAAACCGTTTACTTTTAACAGGTGTCAATGAAGTGATATGCCCTAGTGTACTAAAGTGAAGAAGAGTTCAAGAAATAACCTATTTTTTAATTTGAAAGAGTATTTCTGATGTTGACATGGGATGTGTTCATTCATTTACAAGCTGAATCATTTGATGGCTTGGCTTGTGCTTTGGCTCTTATGGGTAAGCCAGACATCTGGCTCGGTTCTCCTTCTGAATTTCTTAACTTCTCAGCCTCTAACTAAGTCCAGTTATGATGCCCTTTTTAGGTCTTGCCTGAGCCAGCGCATGCATTACACTGGCGAGACATTTAGTTAGTGGGCTTGAAAAAGCCTACCACAGCTTTTTGTGTGGCATACTGCGTGCGGTTACGCGCACAGGCACGAGCAGAGGCGCCCTCTGGCTTTCCTCTCGCTCTCCCAAGCGTGCGCGCCTCGCTCCAACTCTCTGTCTTGCTCGCCCCTCCCCCACCACAGAGAGAGCCCACCACAGACCGTGTCTCCCGGCCGCGCATCTTGTTTCATGTAAGTGGGCTTTTTTTCTTTTTTCCGTTCTTCTTCCTTCCATACCACTTTCCTCCATCTTCCCTTCTTTCCTTTCTTCCTTCCTCTCGCTATTCCATTCTACCACTCTACTCTTAATACCTCTTACCCTTGTTTTCTTTCTTTCCCTCCCTTCCTTTTTTATTTCCTCCTTGAATCCCTTCGCACATTTGAGTTGATGCTGCCACCTCCATACCTCCAACCCTCCAACCCTTTCCCCCACCCCCACTCAAAATCCATAGGTGTTGTGTCTCTTCTAAGGGGTGGTTTGTGTCCTCTGACTGTTTTTGTGTATTTTGAGATGGCGCCACATTTTCTCTCTCCCTTCTCGCTCAAACAGGTCACTTATAGGTCATGATTTGGTTGATGGGGGAATGTAACGTGTTCACTGTCTGTCTTGTTAAATAATGTCACTTCAGAGATAATTGCTTCTCCTAGGAATGTTTTTAACAATAGTGATCCAAAAAACTTTAGCCTAATTGGCTGCCGCTCTAAGAACCCTTTAGATCATAAATATTACTTTTTGCCTTATTTGGGCATTTTGCCATGAATTTTGGATGTTTTTCTTTACGTTGCGCAATAGCGGTTTTATCTGCAGGTGCGTACTGTCCCGGGAACATGCCTCCAGGCTGTTTGCTTGTTTTAGTGCACACTGCTCTTCCTTTCTACGTTATCTATGCAGCGTTAACTTGTAGGCATACACTACTTGAAGCCATGTTATGCCGCCGTTCTGCTGCTAGAGTACTGTAGGGATTTCTCCTCCTCTCTAATGTTGCCTCTGTTACGGTTCGAAGATTTCCATCTCAGATTCGGATTGCTACAAAATAGCTTCTTTATTTTTGGGAAGTTTTATACAGCGCGAACTTGACCCGACGGTATCAGTGCTTTACACGAGCATCTGTTGCATTATAGACGGACACATTCATTTGTTATTTGGTACGGAGAGGAGTAAGTGATTTGCCCAGAATCACAGGATAATGAACCCGCTTCCCCATCGTCCAAGTCGACAGCTCTGGTAGTTAGGCCACATCCTTTGGTTGTCACCTCTGTGCTCCTCCTCCTTGCAATCAGCTTCATATGGGGAGGCGGGGGGCAGGTGGTCGAGTGTGAGCTGCAAGAACCAGGGTCACCATGGAACACATCAGCATCAGTACTGGTATGCAGTGTCTGCATAACGATGTGTCCGGAAGTAGGTGGATGACAACAGTGGCACTTTGAAAATTCTGCAACTAAAAAGTTAATAAATCCATGCAATTGTGATCTTGTGACCAGGCAGCGATGGGATTCAGCACTAAGACAGTGACCGATTTCCTTTTGCAATCATCTGATATATATCAGACATGACATATACCCAGCAACAACACGACCACACAACCGACGGAGAAGGTGGGTTAGCGATAGGTAAAGCACTCTCACCTGTCCTCCCAAACACCACATCATGGGTCCAAAGGTTAATGACTTTGGAATTACCACCAAACCGGGAGACAGAGACAAAGACATTATCTGAAACACGTCATCACCAGTCAAATCAGACCCTTACTATCGTAACCAAGCAGGCCAGGATACTAACGGCAGACTGTGTGCTGTACAAATGGCCACAGCATAACATAACCACATAACATATCACAGATTTACAGTTTGAAAGATTCGTGCAGCAAGTTGTGTCAACGGAACACTGGCATCCGAGGATGACGAGGGCTGAACAACAATAATTAACAAGCATTGGCATAGCCAATAGGTCTCGCTTTTGGGACCTTATAAGTGTTTACCCATGCAACGGTTGATGTTGTTGCACCAAGGATATTGTGCTGCATAACTAAAAACTTATAAGGTCCCAAAAGCGAGACCTATTGGCTATGCCAATGCTTGTTGTAAAGTGTGGTACAGTTCTAATTGTTTTTTTTGTGCTAAGCATAAGCGGAGGAAGCTGCTGGGATAAGCTAGGGATAACAGCATTGTTTTACCTGCCTTCTAAAAGTGAAATTTGCACAGTTGGACACTGAATCTTAGGGTATTTCAGGGAGCAGTAGGCACATTTGAAAAGGTCTTCCTCCTTTTCATTGTTCCAAAATGTTGTGGTCCTCAGCAGTAGAGGATCCTGATGCAAGAACAGCATCCTGCAACGTAGTGGAGCTCTATAGAGACATATGGACTATACACAGGACTTTCTAAGACAATTCTTTTTTTTTTTTTAACTTTATTTTCCATTTTAACAAATAAGGTACCCTGGATGCTCAACAATCAATAGTCACAGGGTAGTCAATGCATTCCTTCCCCATTTACATGCAGTTGTACTTTAAAGCACCAGCGAGAGCATTCCTATAGACTGTGTTGAAGACCAGTCCCCCTCAGTTCGAGTGGGGTTGCTTGTCAGTGTGCACTATGTTTCCACAATAATATACTGGGCCAGGCGAATATTCATTGTTGTTCAGGTTATGAATTGACTGAATCCTCAAGCGCAAGGAGATATGTGCGCAGCGGCTCACATATGTTGCACGGTCTGGAATTTGGTGGCTGTAAATGTGCGTAGAGTTCACTATTCATATTTCAATGTATTAAGCTGTTGAGCCATGCTTTTTGTACCGGTGGAGGCCTGCTCCCCCAGCATATGGCCACTTCCATCTTAGCAAGCATGAGTGCAATGGCTATGAAGCAGCGCAATGCTTTAGAGACGTCATGCTCAAATCTCAGTATTGCCTGTAATGGGGCGGGTGTGAATGTGATTTGAGTCATGCATGACAGTTCCACAAATACAGTCCACCAATACTTGGTCACCTTTTCACAGGTACATGTCATGTGAGCGGTCGGTGGATGGTGAATTACATTTTGGACATGTATGGGACGGGAGGGGTCCATCAGATGGACTTTAGTTGGTGTAGCTTATGCCCCTCATAGAAACTTAAAGTACAGTCGTTTATGATGGTGATTAAATGATACCAGGCATGTCTGCATACAGCAGGGGTGCCATTGAAAGTCAGTCAATGGGTGGCCGAGGTCCCACTCCCATGCAGTGCGGACCCCTGGATCCCGGGTAGGGAGCAGCGCCACGCACGATTTGTACAGTTTGGATATCAGGTGTTCCCCACGAGTGTCTGTAATAAGTAATGTCAAAGGTGGGAAGTCATCTGGCTCCAGGGGGTAGCTGGGAATCTGGGGTCTAAGCTCCCCTTGCAGCCATTGCAAACCAACCTGGCCCAGTAGGGGAGCGTCTTGAAAACGGGGATACTCTGATCACAAAAATATTTGCCCATCAGGGAACAGGCCTCCAATAGTGTTCAAGGAGTACCTAGATAGGGTGCACCGGACAAGGGCTTCCTGCGTAATGGGTAGCCAAGTATTTGCAGCTAAAGAAGGAGCAGATGAGCACAATAAGTGGCCTACCGTTAACCAGATCAGTCCCCTCCAGGCCCAGCTGGTCGTATGTAGTGCGGGTCGCGTGGCAGCCCTGCATGTAATAACGCATCCAGCATGGTGGGATCCGTGAGGTCCACCTCGCCTGGCGCATGGTATCCTAACATCTGGGTGATACCAATGCCTTGTGAAATTACGCTGGGCTACCAAGTAGAAAGTTCGGACCCCCAAAGCCTCTACCCTCCTACGGTGGAGTCAACGTATCCTAGCTGATTCTTGGTTGTTTTCCACCCCATATAAAGCGGAGTAACAATGTGCGAAGCGTTGTAAAAAATGCATTGGTCAATTGGATGGGAATGTTATGAAACAGGTACAGGAATTGGGGCAGTGCTGCCATATTAACATTAGCTATGCGGCCTGCCATAGTTAAGAGAAGTTTCAGCCAACGTTCGATACGGACAGTCAGGGTGTCCAGCACTGGCCCAAATATTTGACAGAGTCTTCCCACCAACTAGTGGGAATTCAGTATCAGTGCTACATGGGGCCGATGACAGAGTAAAGATCTCAGTTTTGCCCCAGATTATGTGCAACCCGGACAAAGCTCCATATCTGATCATTTCTCTCAGTATGGGGCTAGGTTCACTCTTGGGTGCGGCACGTAGAGAATAATGCTGTCCGCGTAAAGTGTAATTAGGAGCAGGCCAGTTTTAAACTGCAGACCACTGTGGAAGTGCCCCTCCTGCAAGTGGTGTACCAGGGGATCCAACATTATTATGAACAGTCGGAAAGACAGAGGGCATCCCTGCTGCATCCCCCGCTTAAGAGAGAAAGAAGACGTCAGTATTCCATTTAAGCGAATGCGTGCTGTGGACTTTGTGTATGATCCTTTTATGAGGGCAGTGAATCCCAGCAGAAGCCCCATTCTGCACAGCGTGGCCTGGAGAAATGGCCATTCCAGCAAGATGAAAGTTTATTTAACATCCAACAATGCCGTGGCAGCCGGGACTGTGGGTGAAATTCTGTGGAGGACCGCAAAGAGCATGCCCACGTTCAGGCTTGTGGATCTTGGCAGGACAAACCCAGAATGAACTGGGGGATATTATCTGGTCTAGTAGCAGATATAGCTTAGTAGCTAGCATTTTGGCCAAGATCTTATTGTTGAAATTTAACAAGGAGAGCGATCTGTAGGAACCGCATTGCAATGGGTCCTTTCCAGGTTTGGGAGCAGTATTATCACTGCTTTCCGGACAGTGGGTGGGAGATACCTTTCTCCATCACCTCCTGATAATCTCTAAAAGATACGGGGTGTGTAGATGCTTATACGCCTTGTAAAAGCAGCCCCAAGACCCGTCAAGGCCAGGTGCTTTTGTCCCATCCATGGCTTCTATTGCCCGGATTATTTCATCCTCTGGAAAGGGCTCCCCGAGGAATTGTTAATATACGGAGCTGAACGATACAATGGCCAGATCATCTAGGTAACGGCTATTGTCCGATGCCTCGCTTACTGTGACATGTACAAATCGGTATAATAGGTAAGTAATTCTTCTTGGATGCCGAGAGTGTCAGAGATGTAGGTGCCCTCCAGACGCTTGAGAGCTGTTATGTAAGACTGGCCCCTAAGGGGCTGTAGCAGTTGTGCCAGGGTGTGCCCCGGCCTTTCCCCCTCCCCGTACCGTCGGGCCACTGCATACTTTCCCAGATAGTGTGAATCATGCTCCGCTGCCTTGCGAAAGTCTGCCAGTAGCGAGGCTCAACAATGTAATTGTGACATCTGGTCCTATGATATTTGACCCTGATCAACCGCCGATAGCTGTTTTTCTAATTAGAATAGTGTACAACGTAGGTCTTTAAGGATTTAGACAAATGGGAAGAAAGATGGGCAAAAAGAAAGGGTTCTAAAAGAACAACAGGAGAACCTCCATCTTTTGGGAAAATGGGAAAGGGTGTTAAGGCTCTCCTCTTAAGTATTTAGTGAAGGCTATGTGCAAGTACCTTGGAGTAGAGGTGATCTTGCGGTGTTTACCAATGATTTTCTGAGGCTGAGAGAAAAGACTGCAAAGTGGTACAAACCAGGTTGATCGATTTGTGAAAATGTAGAAGGTGTTATCAATTGATTTTGATATGTTGTTTGAGATTGTAGTCCCCATTGATTTGTGGTCAGGATGTAAAATAGCTATAGAACGGGCAAAGGTGAGCCTGAGAGTGATCCAGTGAAACATGGTCCATCACCTGTAGTGATGAAGAAGTACGAGCAGGTGATTACTTGATTGAAAGCTAAAGTGCCACCGCAGTGTTTTTTTGGGTAAAGATTGACATGATGACTCAAGAACCTAAGAAGAGGATTTCTGTATTTTATGAAAGGTTGTTGCAGGCTTTCAAACAGTATAGTGGAATGGACACCCTAGAACTCAAGGATATGGGACAGTTTGTGCTCCGATTTGTGACTGGGCTGAGACCTGAAATTAGTACGATGTTACAACAACATTTGATTTTTTGGCAGAATAAGTCTGCTGATTAAATTCTGCGTTCTGCAAAGTAGTGTTGTGACGAAATTGAGATGAAGCACACAAAGTGGAAGGAGAAATTGATGATAACACAGATGAAGGCTGCTCAAAGGAGTCAGGGACAGCCTTATGTAGGGACTACTGCCCCAATGGAAGGAGTCTACCAGTCTGGGACTGTGATGCAACAATGTAGAGGATTTCAGGGACAAGGAAAGGGGAGAGATCCCAACACTGGAGAGTTGATATTGCCACTTTAAAGAAGTCAAACCCATGTCATTATTGTAAAAAGTTGGGCATTGTAAGCACAAATATTGCTTTAATTCTGCAAATCAAGAACAGAATGGAGGGCTTAATCAACCCCAGGCTAATGTTATGCTATTCCATGATGTACCCAGATCGAGATTCCAAAATTCGGTTGGTTCCCAAGGTCCTATGATGCAAGTACCACAGCCCCGGATACCACACTAAGCTGTAAATAGTACCCGATTTGATCAGAACACAGACCTGAATGGAAATCAGAATATGTTCCATCATGATGCCCCATACCAAGAGGTTTCTGTATTTGACGCATCTAATGAGTACAGCTCAGATCAATCCTTATGACGTTGGCTGATGGGGGAGGAAGACTGTACGGTTGGCGCAGTCTTAGAGGTAGACCAGAGTGGACCAGACATTGATGCTGATGTAGATGGCCACAATGTCACTTTCCTGATTGACACTGGTGCTACCCGCTCTACTGTGAGAACAGCAGAGGTTCCAAACCTACCCCTCTTGGGAAAAACAATCCAAGTTGCAGGAGTTTCAAATAAATAATTGTCATACCCCCTTACTGAAAAAGTGCCCGTGAAGATCGGGACATTTGATGATAACCATTAATTTGTGGTGTGCAATTCTAGTCCTGTGTAACTGTGATTTGCAGTGCAAGTTAAATTGCACCATCTATTGTACACCAAAGGATATTGAGCTTCAGACAAACGTGAGGATATTGCCTTTAAACTGGCAAGCTAGAACTTGTGCGTCTCACTGTTCCCCATGTTGACAGTGTAAGACTTACCGTTGGATATCAGAGATACAGAGAGAGACCTAGTTTTGGATTTTTCTGAAAAGGACATCAGACTCATCCGAGGGGTTGAGCCGGTTCGTATCCAAGTTAAGCCAAATGCAGAATACCAGAGAACACCACAGTATAGCCTAACGTCTGAGATTGTTGCTGGAATTACACCTGTGATTGAGACTATGATTGAGCAAGGCATTATGAAAGAGCTCCTGGGGAGTTCATGTAGCTCACCCAGTATGGGCTTCCAGAAGCCGAGTGGTAAGTACTAAATAGTGCAGGGTCGATGGAAAATCAATAACATAGTGGTACCTTGTTGTCCCGTGGTACCAAATCCATCTGTGATGTTGTTTCAGATTCCATGTGAGGCTGAATGGTTCACTGCTCCTTGACCTTTGTCAGACCTTCTTTTCCATTCCCCTCCATGAGGAAAGCCAATTCTTGTTCGCTTTCTGGCTGAGGAATCGTGTTTTATCGTGGTTCTGTGTCCCACAAGGGTATACGGAGAGTCCTTCCATTTTCAACCAGATCTCGAATCTGGAGTCTCTGGTCATGCCCTGTAATTCTGTCCTGGTCCAGTAGAGATGACCTTTTGATTGCTTCGAACACTCGTGATGCCTGTAAAACGGATACAATTGCCCTACTGAACCATTTGGCTGAGAATTGACATAATGTGTCTCCAAGCAAGTTGCGGTACAGTATAAAAGAAGTCCTCTACTTAGGAAATCACATTGTGAAAGGTGTGAGTAGGGTGTCACAATAAAGAATCTCAGAGATCATACCAATGAATCTGCCTCACATGCAGAAAGAAGTCAGGATATATCTGGGAATGGTGGGCTACTGTCGCTAGTAGATACCCAACTTTTTCCTAATGGCCAAGCCTCTACATAGGCTGTCACACAAAGATGAGATTGATCCAGTGCCCTGGGACAATCATTGTTTGAACTCATTCCTGGAGGGAAACCCTTTGTCGCGCTCCTGTATTAGTAATGCCAGATTATAACAAAGCGTTTTCTCTCTTTTGGAGCAAACAAGAAGGTTGTGCACTCTCAGTATTGACACAAAATCATGGAAGTGACCATATACCAGTTGCCTATTTCTCAGCTCCTCTGGATCTAGTAAAATCAGCGTTGCCCGGATGTCTCACATCTGTTGCTGCAACATGTGTCACCATTGTAATGGGTCACCCATTGACTGTCTACATATCTTATTCAGTTGAGATATTAATTACTCAAACTCCTACTCAGCACTTAACCAATTGTAGGCTCCCAAGGTATGAGCAGACTATTTTAGAAGCTGAGAACATTACCTTGAAAAGATGTTCGGTTCTGAACCCTGCTACTTTGCTCCCTTTATCTGCTTGTGATGCGGATGAGATCAGAATGGAGCATGACTGTCTCAATGTCACTGAACTATGCACCAAGCCCTGAATGAATGAATAGAGTTTTTATAAAGAGCGATGGCTACCCTGAGGCGTCCCAGCGCTAGCGAACTGAGTACCCTGTACCAAAATTTCTGATAAGCCATTGCTTGAATCTGATTACATCCTGTTTGTGGATGGCTCTTGTCTCAGGGACAACGAGGGAGACCTGAGGGCTGCTTATGCTGTCTGTACTATTATGGGAGTGTTGAAGCTGCCTTGCTTCTGGAGTATTCTCCCTTACCAGAGCATGCTGCTTTTCAGACCAGCTAAAAGTGGCAATATTCATCGATATTCAGTATGGGTTTGCAACGGTTCACGACTTCGGACAGTTATGGTCTCAAAGGGGATTTATGATCTCATCAGGGTCCCCAATCTGCGATGGAAAAAACATGAGAATACTTTTAGGGCCATGCAGATGCCAGCACAAGTTGTAGTGGTTAAGTGCTCTGCCCATTGTAAAGCAAACAATTTTGTGACAATTGGGAATTGCTATGTCGATGAAGTTGCACATTACTGTGCACTAAACGTTTGCACTTTGAATGGTGAATACACAAATGAGGTAACAGATTAAATCAATTGCTGCCATTTGATGACAATTGCTGACACATGTGGGGAAGTGAAGAGGTTGCAGGAGGAAGTTACTGAGGAGGAACAGCAAGGTTGGGTTAGAGGCAGATGTGTAAAACTAGAGGATAAGATTTGGGTTTCAGGCGATGGAAGACCAGTACTGCCTAATAGTTTGTTGCCACCAATGATGAAGTACTATCATGGGTCAATGCATGTAGGAAGGGATGCCATAGTGAGGTTGTTTAGACAGACTTGGTTAAACCCGATGTTTCGAGCTATGGCTGAGGCATTGTGTTGCCGATCTGTGATTTGTCAGCAAATTAATGTGGGAAAGCGAACTTCTGTTACACTGAGTCACATAGAGAGATCGGGAGGTCCTTTCAACAGAATGCAGCTGGATTTCGTTGAGATGCCAGTATGCAATGGATTGAGGTACATTCTATTAGTGGTATGCATTTGTTCACGTTGGGTGGATCCTACCAGACTAGGAGATGCGACAGCCTAACTGTAGCTAAGCTGTTACTGAGGAACTAATTCCAAGACTCAGATTTCCAACCTCTTTAGAATCAGACAGGGGAACTCATTTCAGTAGTGAGGTCCTGAGAATGCTATGTTCAGCGTTACAAGTCGAGCAGAGATTACATTGCAGTTATTGGCCAGAAGCTTCAGGTATCATAGAAAAAGTCAACTGCACTTTTAAATCCAGACTTGCTAACATGTGTGCTTCGGCATCTCTGAAATAGCCTGCTGCTTGGTCTCTGGTGATGATGAGTCTTCGCAGTTTGCCAGATCGAAGAAAATGACTGTTGCTTCATTAGATAATTATGGAAAGAGCTATGTGGTTGCCTGCTGTGTCTGCAAATGTGTTTGTAAACATCACAGATGATTTGGGAGTGTGGCCAACAGCCAAAGATCGCAGACACGTAGCTCTAAGGCTCCGTGCTGGGCCATCCATCGTCCCTCGGCCCTGGTCCCCGGTGGCCCCCACTGCTAGGGTGGCTGCAGTAAAAGGCACAGTGGAGCCACTTGTTGCCGGCGCATGGGGCTGGGAATGCCAGATGGTAGATATAGACCATGGAGTGCCTCCAGCCCGGGGACAAGATGCCGCAACCATCTCATGAAATCTGAGACATTCCAGGCTGGCTACGACCTACAACCCGGGATTGAAGCACACTTCTTCCTGAGGCAGAGTGCCTGGCCCACGGCTGGAGGCTGCCCTGGTGAGCCGGGACCAATCTCAGCGGGAGCTGCAGGGCAGAGCAACCGAGATCCAGGAGCAGCCACGGTGAGGCTGGTGTGTGGGCCACCCCGGTGAGAGCTTGGAGGTCAGTGGCTAATAGAGAACCTCAATGGAGGCCATGGGACCCCTATCAGGGTCTGGAGTGAAGACCGCGGCGGAGCAGTCCCGGGGGCCACTTTGATGGAAAAAGACATGCCTGGCCTGCTTGAGGGCATGCCCCCTGCCGAACAGAGGAGCAGGATACCTGGTCTCAAGCTGGGGAAAGGCATGGTGAGTCTGGTCCCTCAGGGAAGAGCGATGGAGTGTTGCAGCTCAGCTGTGTGGTTCTCCTGGGATTGGCTGGCCCCACTCGAAAATGTTGAGTTCAGAATGGATGGCCAGGGCTTTGGATCGGTCTCTCAGAGTGGCTGCCCTTAAAGTGAACAGAGAGCTGGGGCAGTGGGAACGACCCCCTACTTTGCCCTAGTGAAGACTGGGAGACTCCCTCCCACAGATGAGGAATGGTAGCTTGAGTACCTGCCTGGAGCACTGGTAGCCTAGCGGTACTGCAAACCAGACCCCTGGTACCAGAAAGAAAGAAAAAAGAAAATAAGGGGTGGGGCCTAGTGGACATTGTTGGGGGTCACCCTCAGGGCAGAAACAGAATAGTATTCTGAAACTGCGAGATTGTCGCCAATGGCCTACATTTGTCTTCTCGGTTCCCTGTTGGATTGGGAATGGGGAAAACCAGACCTAGGCAGAGTGCCCCACAGTTGGAGGACACCTCCCTACCCCCAAATGGAAGCTGGGAAAAAGAAGAAGAAGAGGAGACATCGATAGGAGCCCATATTGACAGGGTACTAGCTGCTATCACAGACACAAAGACCACTCTTCAATATGATATTGGTGCAGTGTCAGTGGGGCTGGGATTGCTGAGGGCAGAACACCACAAGCTATTGGACAGGGTCAACGAGACAGAACAGACGCTGAAAGACCTTGTAAGACCTGGGATCTCCAGGCCCTAAGGGGGTAACGTGACACGAGCGGCTGGGCACCCAAAGGCTTGTGTGTAAAGCGACCATACAACACGCACATCCACTGAAGCAAGGAACGCACACAATAAGGGACGCCACACTGTAGAGATTTATGCAAATAACTCAAGTTTATCCAAGCAGTTCGAGATAAATGCAGTTCATGGGATAACAAGGCAATTCATAACATATATATGCACTTCATGGGATATAAATTCAGTTAAGGAGATGATAATGGCAATTCACTTATGTCAGCGTTTGATCCGCCAGCACCATATTCACCAGTATGATATTCACCAGCATGATATTCACCAGTATGATATTCACCAGTACCTTGTATATTTTACTCCCCGTGGTAGGGATTGGGGAATGTAGCGCTACTCCTGGGGGTGTGCCGGGACCCAGGGCAGACCTCGCGGGCCTACCGCTACCTTGGGACAAATCTGACGAACACCTTCAGAGCAGAGCATTAGAACATAGCGCTACTCGTAATCAGTAACCATGAATGCTTCAGAACGGAGCATTTAGAACATATCGCTACTCGTAATCAATAGCAAGGAATACTTCAGAATGAAGCATTTAGAACATATCGCTACTCGTAATCACTAGCAAGGAATACTTCAGAATGGAGCATTTAGAACATATCGCCACTCGTAATCAATAGCAAGGAATACTTCAGAATGGAGCATTTAGAACATATCGCTACTCGTAATCAATAGCAAGGAATACTTCAGAACGGAGCAGTTCACGGAGCACAACGAGTCGCACGGAGCGAGCCTCTCGTACTCCGGTGCAGTTCGGGAGACACAAAGTTCCGGAATAGTCAGTGGGGAACAAGGGGCGAATCCCTCGGAGGGGTCTCTCTGTCGTGGTGACCAGGGGACTCCCACGGAGAGGGAACCCGGGCTCAGGGCGCGGTGTGGCTCCCAGCCTGTAGGGGGCGCACCGGGGTCAGTCCCAAGCCTCCGGGCTTACCTTGCTCAACGTCGGGAAGGCGTCCACACCGGCTCCGAAGTCCTCATGCGATCCTGTTGCGACGGGGGCCGGCCACGGCCTCACACACCTTCACCACAGCTGCGACGGCAGCGACGGGGCCCCGGGCTTCTCCTCGGGCCTCGCGACGATGAGGGGCACTCTTCCGGCCTCCGGGCTGCAGCGGTGAGCGCGCTTCAGCCTCCATGCCACAGGGGGGGCTCAAATTAAGCTGGGGGCTCCGCGCTTAACGGAGCACGCTGCCGGGGATCCCAGGCCAGGTCAGGGAGCGCAGGGGTCACAGCGCTAAGACCTGGTTGATCCTCAGCGATACCACAATCGGTTAGGTAGGTAGTTTCAAGGTTCATTCTGGACACACAGTCTCAGCATTCAGTTCTGGCAGTCAGTTGCTCTTGAAAGTCTTGATGGCGCAGATGTATCTGGCGCCCTTAGGGGTTCTGTTACAGGGGGGTAGGGGGTGAGCAGGCTGGGCAGAGGTTCCCTGGGTCCTCCTACTGCTGGGCAAGATCAGTGGGTTTCACAGGATCCCTCACTCACTTAAGAGGCAGCACCTAAATCCTGTCACTCTCAGAGGCATAAGTCCCTGGCTAGGCCCTACCGCCTACACTCCTGTGTGGATTCTCCAGCTCTGCTTTACCCCACTGGCCAACTGACTAGAAAAAGTTCCCCCTCTCACTTATGTATCCCTAGGTCAGGTGACCTCTAGCCATGGCGGCAAAAGTAAAACCACACCTCCCTTCTAGAAGGTTCCAGCACATTCCAGGAGCTTCCCCATTCTACCTATGGGACAAAAAAGGCGGGCTGGTGTCGCAACATTGTTGTCGGGTTCCAGCCAGCTCCTGGCAGCTAGGGTGCTACTATGAAAGACCACTCTGCAGTAGCAGGGGCCTGTGGCAGCCATCTTGGGAGAAGGGAGCACCTGCGCCTTAACACTGATTGGCAATGAAAAGGCGCCCGGAGACCTAAGTCCAACATCAAAATGAGGGTGGAAAAAATGAGGCACGATCAAAAATAAATGGGGAGACCACCCTAGGGCTGACAGGTCCAACAGACCTCCTTCCGGATCAGAAAGTGACTACTCACAGAGTTGAAGATCTCGCAGCAAGGGTGCTCACCTTTGAAAAGAGAGCAGAGAATGCAGAAGGGCAGAACCGCCATAATAATATTTGTCTGGTGGGCCTGCCAGAGGGAATCAAAGGGTCAGATATGGTGACTTTTATGGAACAATGGATTTCCTCTGAGGTGGTGGCAGACCATCTAACTAAGTTTTTCACTCTGGAGAGGCCGCATCAAGTACCAACACAACCTTAGGCACCGGCGAGGCCGCCCAGACTGGTAATAGCTAAGCTGCTGCATTATAGGGACCGGGACATTATTTTGCAGAGGGCTCGTACTCACGATCCTTATGAGCGCAACAACAGCAAGGTAACTAATTCTACCAGACTTCACAGCAAAAGTACAACAACAGTGAGCCTCCTTCAGGGACGCACAGAAGGCACTCCGAGCAGGAGGCATTCAATACTCCCTGATGTTCCCGGCCCGACTCTGCATAATGCTTGATGACAAAAAATCCTTCTGTGAGACCCCATAAGCAGTGTGGGCTTGGATGGAATCATACAAAACAGGGGTACCTTCAATGAGACTGCGGGCGAAACCCGGGAATTCCCGACGTAAGTCTTGGAGACGATTCACAAGGCCCACATGGAGACCTGCCTTGCAGGGTCCCTCTACATCGCAGACAGAATGGAAAGCGGTGCTGCAGCTACAGTGACCTCACAGAGAACTCTGGACACTGGTGATGAATCCTTGGAGCGCCGCTCAACGACTTCTGATTCTGGCAACTCATCCTTGGAAGGAAAGAATTTACTAATAATCACTCCGCAATCAGTTAATGATATTGTCTAACAAAACTCCTGCTGGCTGCACACTAGAGCCTTTTATTCAGATTGGGTCACCAGCTACCCTCTGGATTGCCCCCATTGAAACTCAGTAGAGGACTTTCCCTCATTAATATTTTCTTCCCCACACATGTTTGGACGGCCAGCCGTACCTGGACTGCTCAGTAATGCAGGAATTTATGGTTGGGGAGTTTGTTTATTTGGTTAGTCACCCGAGAGAGACTTGGCCGGCAACAGGGAAACCATGGAATCCGAGAGAAAAGATTAAAGCAGGAGTATGGGAGGGGGGCCTTAGCCTAACAGCATGGCGAATATACGCCCTGTAATAAAGGTGCTGACCTGGAATGTCCAGGACATGGGTTCGACTTCTAAGCAGCATGGTATTCACTGCTATCTGTGCCACTGGGGCGACCAAGTGGTCATGCTGCAGGAGACCCACCTCACTAAGGAGGAGGTTTTCCGATTACACCGCAGGTGGCGGGGCCATATATTTGCCAGCTCTCATTCTGCTTAATCCCGGGGCACACTGTTGTGGATAACAGCAGGGATGCCCTTCGAGGTCTTCCTTTTTTTTTATCTGGAAGGCCGTTACATACTAGTCAAGGGCAGTTTGTTGGAGAGGGTGGTCACCTTGGGTAGTGTTTATGCTCCCAACCAAGATCAACTATCTTTTCTCCAGACCCTAACGGTACCCTTGTCTTCCCTGGTGGCGGATGATCTGGTTCTTAAAGGGGATTTTAATTGTGTAGCATACATCACTCTGAATAGGTCCACTCCCCTTTACGTGGGACAGCTGTGGAAAGAACATCTAAGGGTTTCTGTGAATAGGCTGTGCACTGGGTACAACACGCTAAGGACCGAGATTACTCTTACTACTCGCAGCCCTAAGACTTACACTCAAGACTAGACATTTTTATGTATTCCTGCAGAGTTTACCCCGGAGTCACACACAAGGAATACTTGGGTCATATGCTATCTGACCACAAACCATTACTGCTCACTCTTAGTTTGACCACAGAGCCTCCAGTGATCCCCTTATGGTGCTTCCACCCACAACTATTGGAAGGTGCATGTTTCAAAGATACACTCCAGACTGCAGTTTCAAATTACTTTAGGATCAATCAGGGTACGGCCAGAGACTCCCTCATTAAGTGGGATTCCTTTAAAGCGGGGATACGGGCAATGCATGGGTCTAACGGTGGGAGTGAAGAGGGAACTTAAAAGGGAACTTACGACCTTAGAACAGCGTCTACATGACCGGGGCAACAGACTGGGCACAGATGAGACTATAAGAGCAGAGCACCTTGAGGTGAGAGACAAGTACAATGATCTTTTAGAATGGCTTCGCCGAGTTGACATGCAAGAATATCAAGAGCGGATACATGAAGAAGGGGGTAGGCACCTAGCATGGGTGGTATGCCCGGAAACAAGAGGCTCACCCATAATGCAGATACTTAGCAGTGAGGGGATACTGCTGTTGGCACTAAGGGCTATAAATGTAGCCTACCATAGCTATTAAAAAACGTTGTATGCTCAGCTCGAGTATGTCCCACCAGAGATGGTGGAAGATTTCCTTACCTCCCTACCAAAACATAGCCTAGATCCTGAACTTCAGAGGGACCTCAGAGGGCCTGTGAAGCCACTGGAGATCCAACAAGCCATCAAAGAGATGTTTAGAGGGAAGACGCCCGGCCCAGACGGACTGCCGATAGAGTTTTATTCGGAGTTTGTGCCAACACTGATCCCTAAACTTGAAACTGTATTTGCTGAGTCCCTACCCCTGGGATTTTTACTGGCGTCATCCAGAGAGGCACTAGTGGTCCCTCTTCCTTAATCTAAGTCCACCACTATTGGTCCATCGGGCTACAGGCCCCCATCCATGCTAATCACAGATTTTAAAATTTGGAGAAAAATATTAGCGACGAGGCTATTCCCAGATATGCGGAAGCTTACACATGAAGACAAGAACGGCTTTATTCCTACTAGATCTACCTTGGGGAACTTACATAGGCTTTTCCACTTTCTCCATCATTCAGATGCCCCCCAATATCCGAAGGCCTTGATCATGTCCAATGATTTGAAGAAAGCATTTGATTCTCTAAGATGAGATTTTTTTAGACCTGGTCATGAGCTGCATGGGTTTGGGTGAGGGCTGTGCCCGCTGGGTACGCCTGCTAAATACGAATCCAACGGCGAGGGTCAATACTGGAGGGGTGGTCTCGGTGGCATATGGGGTCCACTGCAGCACTGGACAGGGAGCCCATTGTCTCCCTATTATTTGCCTTGGCTATTGAACCCCTGGCGGTGTATTTTCGGCTTAGTGAAACAGAACATGGGATGGCTGTGGGAGGAAGAGAGGAAGAGAGCTTATTATATATTTATATCTGACGACTTGTTGCTGTACTTGAGAAATGAACACACGAGCATGGAGAATGCTATTGAGTTGCTGGAGAGGTTTTCCACGCTTCAAGACACACCTGTTCCCCCTCATAGTAGATGCGACACAGCTGGTAAATGTACCGACGGGTATGGAGTGGTCACCTCGATCTTTTAGATATTTAGGCATACAAGTATTCCATGCTCTTGACAATCTTAGGGATGGTAATTTGGGTCCAGTGATTAGATCTCTTAAAACTAACTATCAGTAATGGCTTGCATCTCTCTCGCTCCAAAATGATTATACTCCCTAGACTTCTATATTACTTTATGAACCTTCCAATCAATGTTGCCATGCTCCTGGTTTACTGGTTTAGGGAACTGGATTCTTTGCTCCGGGATCTGATCTGTGATGGTGGGCGGCACAGGGTCTCCTTGACGTTCCTGCGGAGAGTTCCAGAGAAGGGGGGTTGGGGGCATCAGATTTTGAATTGTATTATTTAGCAGCCCGGCTTCAGTGGCTGGCTCACTGGGTGGACGGCAAGGACCTGGACTTAGTGGGCCCCATTGGAAAGACCATGTATCAGGGACTACTATTTGCGAAGCTAATTAGCCCAAAAGTTAACACATCCACCCCTGGGGTATTGTTACATATAGCTCTACAGTGCTGGAGGAGATGTGTAGGGCACACACAAGGGACGCCTCTCTATGCCCGGGACTTGCCACTGGTGGGTCTGCCCCATGGAGATCCTCCCTCCCCTTTTACAGGTGCCCAATTAGCTGACTGGACGACAGAGGAGCTACTGACAATTGGAGACTGGGAGAGCTTCTACCATTAACAACTTTGTAGAACAGTGTGGACTGCCACCTGGCCAGTTTCTAACATATCATGCTGTAGTCAGTGCTTTTAAAACCCTATGTCCTGGGAGTGAGTGAGAACCGGACACCCATACTGTTCTACAGTCGTTGGTGATGCTGGGCTCAGCACAACATCTTGTGAAATGGCTCTACAAGGCGCAATTAGAGATGGTCACAGGACCACTAACAGGAATAAGAGACACATGGATATCACTGTTAGACAGAGACCTGACAGACGCAGAGTAAAATAGAATTGTTGAAAGCCCTAAGCGTATCTCTAGGAACACCAGTTTCAAGTATATCCAATTCAATTATTTACATATGACATGCTTGACCTTCACTGACTCTGGGTTATGTATGGAGGAGAACCCAGGACCCGCATTAAATACGGGACATCTGAAGAGGGATTTTCACATATGACATGGGAGTGCCCAGGGCTGAGGAACTACGGGGAGGCGGTCATCAATAAGATTAGTTGGGTTCAAGAGCGCTCCCTCAAATGCACGGCAGAAGTTTGTCAGCTTGGCCTCTTCCCTAGACCTAAAGCACGTAAGGTTAGCACCAGATTCATAGACCTAGCATTGATACTAGTAAGACGACGCATATCTCTCAAGTGGATGTTGAGGGTGAATCTCACAGCTGTAGCATGGGAGAAAGATGTAGAGAGATGGGCCAGGGCAGAGGAGAGGGCTTGAAAGAGGGAAGATGCTCAAGGACTCAAACGCCGCCCAGTGGCAGAGCTGTGGATGGAGTTGCTCTGGGCATGGGATGCACATCTCACTGCCAGGACGAATAGCAGGGACCCCAGTGGCATCCACCCCTTGAATAACTATAATTTGCTCACGTACAATGCCCCTCCCCCTGACTTGACACCCACATACCATTGTTCCACTATCCTGTTAGGTATTCCCCCAAAGGCCGACCTACATGCACTCATTGGCTGGCTTATGGTTTCTCTAATGTGTTATTTGTAATTTTGCTCTATGGAATTAGAATTTAAACCTTGTTCTTGTATTGTGTATACTGTGGCACTATAAATATGACTATTTCCATGACCAAGGCTCTCAGAGTACCAAGATATACTGAATGGTCCGATATAAGGACACACAAGATTGTAAGGGTACGGGATAAGTTGGGAAACAACATCACAGACGATTTGGGGGCATATTATCAAGGACAGCGTTAAAATTATCGCCGATTTCAAGCGCCGTTAATGGGCTTGATAATATGCCCTGGAGAATTCCAATAGAAGCCCATGTTCACACCAGAACATGGACTTCTATTGGAATTCTCAAGGGCATATTATCAAGCCCCTTATCGCCGCTTTAGCTGCAGTTTTCTGACACTAAACCGGCGATAATGTTTAACGCCGTCCTTGATAATATGCCCCTTGGTGCTCGATTACTGTAAAGGATTGCCTGATGTGGTTCATTCTGTGTCTCACCTGGTTGAAGCGGCGACAACACCTCCAGCTCGGGAGCAGTGCCACAACCTTAGTCCCTGTGACTGGGTAGTGGTGAAGAAACATGTGAGAAAGAACTGTTTTGAGCCTTGTTGGCAGGGTCCATATCAGGTGATCTCGGTCACTACGACTGCTGTGAAGTGTGGGGGTCTTCCTATTTGGGTGCCAGACATAGCCTGATACAGCACTTGAACGATCTGAGAGGGGTCTCAACGAATCTGAAGCTGAACTCGAAGAAGCTGGTGCTATGAATGAAACAGATTCTGACCCCAAAGAAGGAACTAGTGCTGAGGGATCACGAGTGGTGGTGGATGGAAGTGGCCAAAGTGTAACGAGAGGAGAATGTTAAAGTTATCCTCTGAAAGAGCTCTTGCACCCATATCAGAGGCACCTGGTGAATCAGAGCTGAGTGGAGATGAAAGGGAAGGATCAAATCTCAAAAGATCTAAAACATCGAGGGTGCCTTGTCGGAGGTACTCTTCTCCTGAATGGACGTATCTCGCTACTAATGACAACTAGAGTGACTTCTGGAAGTTCTGGAATAATAGTGGAAATTCTTCTAAAACTTTCGGAACTTGATTTGAACTATCTCTTTACATTTTGCACTTCCTTACCCGACTAGTTCTGATGGAGACTGAATTTCACTGTCTGAATCCAGAAGAGTCTCAAGTGCTTGTTGATGGACTGAGAATAATGATCTTGGAGATGCTTTTTAATGAACTTGGTCCTCACATTATTAGAGATAATGAATGAACTTTGTTGAGTGCTTAAAAAAAGAATACCTAGGTCCGAGTGGAAGAAGAAAAAATTAGGGTTGACATTTAGAAGAACATGGAGTAGGGCTAGGGAAGCATCATGAAGATTGTATATATTTTGTAAATAAAGTGAGCACAAATAAAGACTGCTTTGTAATTTCACAGGTGGAGACCGACAGAGGAGATTCTGTTGCTGCTATTTCTCTACCCATTTGGTCTGAATCTAAATAGTATTGAAATGAATAATACTAGTGATAGACGTAGGTACATTATAAAAATGATATTAATAATTTTAGTGTTAGGCTTAACAGTGCTTATTGTAGCATTAAGTTTGAATTTGACAAAGGTTAAAGAAAGAAACATACGTCTGCACAGAAACTATCACACAAAGTAGGTGGAGGGTTACATTAATTAGAAGAGCAGAATTTACATATTGACTGATCTAGAGGAGATGACACATTAGATGCTTACACTAATTTGCTTTGAGTACAATAATACAATGGAAGGAAGGGATAGTCATGTTTGTATGCAGTTACCTTCTTCAGTGGCTGAGGGTATTACATACCATCACATACCTTTGACATACATCATTACATGTAGCTTACTGTTGAGTATTTTCTATGGTCAGGGTAATTTTCAGCATTACTACTCTAAATATGATTTTGGCTTTTTGGAACTCCCGCTGCCCAAACATTTGAACCTTCATTCCTATGCTCAGGTTGCAGAAACTGTTAGTAAATTTTGCCCCGTTAAAAACGTTAGATACTGCTTATCCACATAGGTATAACTTGACCTGTGTTCTTACTGACATCGGAAAGAAATTGTTAGAGCAGGTAGAAGGTAGATATAGAGCAGCAAAGACTAATGTAGCTAAAGGAGTTCATGTTACAAGACAGTCAGAGGAAGAGGTAGATCATCAAGCTGTAGGGAACACTGGAGCATTGACATTTGGTTGGCAACACCAAGGGAAATTCTGCATACATAATGATAAGAATTAATATAATACTATTCCTGTAGGGGGAAGTGAGTGTGACCATACTTTTGAGGTTCGAGGATTTTGGAAGTTGTTTCTAGATGGAACATCCCTGTGATTCCTAGAGTCTATTTAATTTGTGGCAAGAATGCTCATTTTAACTTTCCGATCAAATGGTATGGCACATGTTATATAGAAGTAGTGTTTCTGAAGATCTATCATGTGGAGAATTTTGATCATCCTGTTTGGGAGGAGAAATCTAAGTCCAAATGAGGTGCCACTGCTGGAGAGATCGTGGGAATAATTTTTGACACAATAATTCCAAATGTAGGGGTGATATTGAAGGACATTAAGATTTGAAAACTTTCCACTGTAGTTGATTAGTTGTCTACTAATACAGCTGGACATGTGTTGCTTGTAAATACTGAGATGGTTGCTATTAGGGCTATGGTTTTGCAGAACTGTCTTGTATTAGACATTCTGCTCGCAAAAGAGGGTGATGTCTGCCAGATGTTGAAAGTCCAACAGTGTTGCACTTACGTCTAAGACAAAAGTAAGGACCAACAGAAGTTTATAAAGAATATTACTGACTTACATAATGAAGTGAATGGATTGGCAGCAGAAGGTGTTTAGGATTCAGTTGGACATGGATTCAGTGCTGTTGGTAGATGGTTTGTGGATTTGGCAAGTGGTATAGTTGGTTCCATTCGGAGACTTTTGTTGATTGTTGCTTATTGTGCAGTAATATTGATTGTGGGTGTGAAGGTGTACAGGAGATACAAGGTGAAGAAAGTGGTCTCTAGAAAAAAGGGAAGACTTGAAGCTAGAAAGAAAACAGAATGAATATTACAATGAAATGAAGCATTTCAGAAGTTCATAAAAACCGCAATTTCCATGACAAAGGTTTAACTTGGTTAATCTGATAAAATCAAGAGATAAAATTAAGAGATTGTTTGATGGCTTGATTTGCTATCAAAGGGGGATTGAAGAAGTGTAATCTTGATCCCATCTGAAATACTGTAGTAGTGCATCAAAATCATGAGTAGTCAGCACTCGGATATATTCTATGTGATTAATGTTTACTAAGGAGAGTGGACTATTGCATATTTAAAGAACTCCACTGGAAAAATGTGTGAATAGAACGCGATTAATAAAGGTTTGTGTAACATTTATATATTAATGTGACAGGAGAAGTTAATAAAATGTGTCAAATTGTGAGGTTAAGAAATTTGAATGTGTATGTGCAAACAAACACTTAAACATTTATATGTGTGACAAGAATTATTTCCATGCAGGTGCATTTTGGATGACGTCTTCGTAATCCTTTACAATTTATACCTGTTTTAAGAAGGTGCGTGTATTGTGTGTGTAGAAATGCGCACATATTGTGTAACCCTGTGCACAGTTAAAGTTGACTAGAGTGGGCCTCGAGAAACCAGTTCAGTTCATCCTCATGTTTAAAATCTAACATTGCAAATTCGTATTTAAAGTTCAATGCAGAATGCATTTGCTTGTATTTTGTTTCCACTGCAGGTATTGACAAAGCCTCATTAGCTAGTATACAAGGGTTTCGTTTTCATTAGGTAGCAAGGTATGTGATGATGAAATTGGCAAGGAGAAGCACGGTAACAAGCAAGGAGGAGAGGAATGACCAAGGACTAACGAAGATGCATTTTATCGATGTTGGCAAGGTCGTGCAAGTGTCCAGTTATGCCAGAGCCATGGAAATTCTCTAGCAAGGAATACGTAGGATTATCTACCCTGAATGCAATTGATATGATATTCTGAAACGTAGTGAGGGACAGAGAGAGTCATCTTAAGATTTCACAGAGAACAGGTCTATGCTTCTGCTTGTGTGGCGTTATGCTACTTGACCCATGGTTGGAGTGTCTTCTACTGAAGACTGTGACAGTTGACACCTTTCTGATTGCACCTTTACTAAATGCTTCTTAGTTTAGGGTTTCCCTTTTAAGGGAGTGCAGGGAGAGATAGCTTGCTCATGCTTACTTTGGTAAATCATCTGATGCAATTTAATACTCAATTATTTTTCCTGATCATCTGTATCATCTTTATAGAGTTACAGCCTCATGCATCAAGCCAAAATCCAGTCGGTAAAATACCGATTCGCTAATAGCTCCCGGTAGCGAGTTAAAAATACCCATTTCAAATGCATGAACCCAAAACGTGAGCAAATAACGAATCGCTAAAATAAATCAGCCAAAATACCGAATCGCTAATAACCAAAATGCAAAATTACCGAATCGCTAAATACTGCTTTAGCAGTTACCGAAATCACTATTAGCTCTCGGAAAGTGCCAATAGCAAATAACGAATCGCACCCCAATGCAACAACAGTCGCTAATAACGAAAATCCCAAAAATCGCTATTTTGCAAGAGCTAAATAAGGGGAATCAAAACCTGGAGGTAAAGTTAAAAAAAAAAAAAAAACAATTTCAACATGTGCAAATGATTGAGGCAATCACAAAACCCTTAAATGTGGCCCAGGAGACCCTGTTGGCTCCCACAAAATGGCTGCCCTCTACGTGCTTGCAAGGAGGATGCGTATCAATGCTGAAGGACAGGGCAGGAGAAGGGTCCAGGAGAGAGTCTTCAGACTGCGCATCACCCTGCTCGTGCAGAATGAGGACGAGGTGTACGAGAAGTATCGACTCAATCGTGCCATGATCATGCGCCTCATCGCAGACCTGGAACCATTACTGCAGCACCAGACACACCGGACCAATGCAATCCCAGCGCACGTTCAGGTCCTATGCAGCCTGCACCTACTGGCCTCAGGGAGATTCCAGGGGGTCATTGCGGTAGCCGGAGGCGTATCGCAAAGCGCACTCTCACGCTTCTTCAACAAATTCCTAGATGCCATGCTGACAATGCTACACACCCACATCAGCTTCCCCACAACCCCACAGCAGTCGGAGCGCAACAAACAGGCATTCTACCAGGTGGCGCAATTCCCCCATGTAATTGGATGCATCGACTGTACGCATATCCCCATATGTCCGCCCGCTGCAAATGAGTATATATTCCGCAACAGTGGAATCCACAGGCGTCTAACCAACGGAGAATTTGGAGAGGGACTCCTGCTTGGTACGTACAAATTACGCTTACACACAACAACACCACACATGTATGGACATCACCAATGCTAAGTCTTAGCTTCTATCTTCTAGGAGACAGTGCTTACGCCCTGCGTGAATATATACTCACCCCATACATCAATCCAGCAACCCCACAGGAACAACGCTACAACGCTGCACACATTAGTACCAGGAATGTCATCCAGAGGACATTTGGGATCCTGAATAGTCGCTTTGGAATCCTACATAAGACTGGAGGCGCCTTGCTATACAAACCTGAAACCTGCTGCCGGATAATTGCTGTATGTGCAATGCTGCACAACATTGCGACCAGAAGGGGGATACCCATAGAGGTTGACAGGAATGACCACCAACGGGATGACCAACCACCCGCCCAACACCGACAGGCACACGTCCCTCACACAGCAGAGGGTCACAGGAGGCGGACATACATCATGCAACATCATTTCTGAATCAGGTGAGAATGAAACGTTACAAGTCTGTTTTGTGTGCAACTGTTTAATGCACAGTAGTACTGTGGTATGTGCAAATGAACAAGCTATGGAAATAATGCACCACAGGAAACAAGTAACAACAACTGTGCGGAAAAGTCACACCTGTGCAGTCTCAGGAAGGGTAGGTCCATGGTTGCCCCACCATGGTCCGGTATGTCTGTGTATGTTCCTAGTGGCGCTTGCCACGTACCCCAAGCCTCCGCTCAGGTGTATCCAATGCCTCACCACGGCCTGTCCCCGTGGAGGCATGCGAACTGCGGCGCCTGGTGCTGGCCTCTGCCAGTGACACGCTGCTGACACTGGAGGCAGCCTCACTGGCGTCATCCCCTCCCAAAGCAGCAGCACTGCATGTGCTGCTCTGAAGGTGTTCCACAGCAGTGGTGATCAGTCCTAGTGACTTTGCTACATCCCCGCAGAAGTGGCCAAGGTCCACCGGCAGGGACACAGAGCGGCGTGCCAACACTGCGGTGCTGTTGCTATGCCGTGTGATTGCCTTTGTAGCGGCGGCGGAACGCACCAATTGCTGCTGGTGCCTCCTCTTCTAGCACTCATGGCCCTCCCTCATGGCACGGGTGAGCTCATGGACGTCTTCCCTGAGCTGAGCATTGCCCTCTGCCACCACAGTGGTCATGTCCCTAACCGCTGTGCTCATGTCCGTAACTGCCGCAGTCATGGCGCGCATCTCCCTAGCAAGGCGCACTATATTGCAGCTAATGTTTGCCACGTGTCGTCCCTGCAGGCGCTGTGCACGCAGCATCCTCTCCTCGATTGCAGAAGTTGCTGGGACATCCTGGTCGGCTGAGGAGACGGAACTTCGACGAGCCCTGCGCCGCCGTGCGCGTCTTGCGCCTCCAGGTGGTGCATCAGGTGGTGTGATGGTGCGCTGACTGGGTGCCAATTGCGTGGAGGGTGTTTCCATCTCCTGCAAGGGCGCAACTTGGGACCTGCGCCTCTGCGCTTTAGTGGCTGTTGTGGCTGCAGCGTGTTTGGCTGGTGCCGTTGCTGGTGGCGCTGGTGCTGGTGCCGTTGCTGGTGGCGCTGGTGGTGGTGGTGCTGTTGGGGTGGCAGGTGTAGGTGATGCATGCGCATCCTGCGCTGTCTCCTGGTCGGAATCGACGGGTGTTTCAGAGATTATCAGCTGGCCGCTGTCGTCCGAATCCCCAGGTGATGCATCTGTGTGTGAAACAGTGCATGGTTAGTGGGATAGTTACACCTACATAGTGTTGTACACATACATGTCCCTCTGTGGTCCACTAAATAAACAGTCTCCATCCATGTTCAACTGATGTGGTGTATGGTCATTGGATTTACGCCTGTACATGCACACTGGGCTGACTAGACTACGACTCCCATGATGCACTAGTGTCATGTGTAAAGCTGTGTGTGCCAGAGCTGCAGACACACTGAGATCGGGCTGGGGGCATGGATATGGATTTACGCTATGCTGGGTGTGGGCACAGGCATGCATCTTACCTTGGGCACTTGTGGCTGCGCCGGACGTGTCCATCTGGGTCACCCCCACGACGGCTTCCCGCTCTATCGTCCCTTCCACCAGGTCCTCCAGGGCAGTGTTGGATGGTGCTGTAGAGGGGCTGCCTCCAGTCCTGGTCGCCTCCTGGAGCCTCTCCGCAATCCTCTCCTTGGCACGCTTCCGCAGGTCGTACCACCTTTTCTTGAGGTCGTCGATGCTGCGGGGCGTGACACCAACTGCCTTCACCCTCTCACGGATGCGCAGCCATATGCGCCGCTTCTCCTGCTCAGGCACCTTGAGGGACAGCTTGCCGAAGAGGCAGTCGTGTTTGCTGGAGACTCCCTCGATAAGGTACTCCAGCTCCCTGTCCGAGAATTTGCGCTTGCACTTGCGTGCTGACTCAGCGCTGGATGGCACTTCCTGCGCCATGATGTATGTGTCTGGCGATTTGCAGAGTCGGTGTGGCTTCACTCTGCACAGGCAGTCTTCCTTCACAGCTCCTGTTTGCTCCTCTGTCGAGGCTATGTGGGTGGGGCTGCAGTATTTCCTGGTTGGTGATGTCATCTGCACGTTCCCGGAGCGACGCGGTCATTAGCGATTTCGCTATTACCGATTCGCTAATAGCTAACTCGGTATTACCGAACTCGCTATTAGCTACTTCGGTATTACCGAACTCGCATTTTGCTAATGGGAGTTTGCATGCCCCGCAATTGAGAAATCGGTAATTTTAGCGATTTTTAAGGAATCGCAATATTTTACCGAATCTGTTGATGCATGCCAAATACCGATTCCTTAATGGCGATTCCTTATTTTTCGCAATTAAGGAATCGGTATTCGTTTGGTTGATGCATGTGACCCTTAGTCGTTTGCTTTGTATTATGTATAGTAAATCTCTTTAGGAGATTTGGACTTATCTTGGTCTTTCTGTATTTCTATATGATCATGTTGAGATTGGTCTATCTGGATTTGTTTCTAAATTTATAATTAAACCCTACTAAACTCATATTAGGTTGTTGGGCGGGTTATTGTGTGACCACATTGGTTACACTGTAATGAGATGTCAACAAGTGTTAGTTTTCTCCCTTTACATTTCGTGCAGCTACAACGATCATCGATCTGGAGATAAATGTTTGAGTGGGCCCGAGCTCCAGCAAGCTCAACTGGGAATGGCAATAAAGTAATGGGGAGACAATTTGCCAAGATGTAAGGATTTTGAAGCAGAAGAGTGAAAATTAGAGATTCTGTTTGCTAAACCAAGGACAAGAGGACAACAGCTTCCTGTGTGGTGCAAAGATGTCAATAGGTTGCCAAGTCAAGCCAACAGCACATGGTTTTGTGGGTCTCTTGCTAAGCAGGGGGGGTGCTGCCACTGTGGGTCAGAGATGACACAAGTACCTCCGATGTATGTACTCTCAGAGTCCATGTGAGAAGAGGAGGGGCATAACCCGGCAGACTGCACAGAGTTACCAAGCACAGTAGACAGCTACCCAGCTACTCCAATGATTAAGCTGTGTTGTTACCATCAGCCCAAGCTGGAACTTGTAAATCATTAATTGCAAAGATGTTAAAAAAAATATATTCTTATAGCAGTATCAGTGTTACTCAGACTGTACATAGGAAATACTCTGTAATGGTGCATCTGGCACTCAATCTGTAGTTAGTAGTCCTTCTGCTTTGCAGGAAAATCTTATATTCACCCTGGAAGCCATGTCTGAGGTCTCTGGTGTAAGAGGCTTGCTCAGTATTTTTTTTTTGTTAAATATTTTTATTGGCATTTAAACACACGGAAAGCAGTACAATCAACGACTATCCCCCACCTGGGCATGTCAATATACAATTCCCATCGCATAAATTTCCCAGTTATGAGTCCACAGTACATGGGGTAAATCGTTGCCCCCCCCAGCTACCCTGCAGGAGAACCCTTAGAGGCCCGCCACCCGGCGTCCCCCCGTAGGCATATAATATACTCGCAGGGCGCGGGGTCTCCACTCAGAAGACACTCCCATGAAATTGGAGCAGCCAAACAAAATTCAAACTTCAAACAACCACCCCCTGCTACGACCCTCCCCCCGACCACCCCCCCTACACCCACCCACCCCTCCGGCATGACTGCTTGACAGGATACATGGTAATACATTCAAGTCGTGAACTCCACATCTCTGACCGTCCCAATCCAGGACCACCGACCACCCAGTTGTGATATGTCCCAATCTCAACGCTCTACCCTATGCAGATGCAGGAGAGGCCGGGACCTGCCCGACCTCTGCCTCAGAGGCCTCATCCTCAACAGGGTCAGCAACTTTCAGTAGTTGCACCAGCGCACCCCAAGCTCGGGCCGACTCCATCGCCCTGTCACTATGCACCCGGGCAGCCGACTGCGTTCGATGGACCGCCTCACAGTCTGCCCACCTAGTAAATTCCGCCCTCCACTTCTGCAATCGTGGTCCCCGTTGCAACTTCCAGTTAGCCGTTATTTCCCGCTTGGCTAGTACCAGCCCCAGGTCAATAAATTTACTAGTCAGTTTATTCCTGGAGGTGTGGGGGAACCAATGTAATAAGCTCGGGCTGATACCAAAGTCAATCTCCCTGTCCGTGATAGTGCATAGCAATGTCCACACCCCCCTCCAGTAGTCCCTAACCTGGGGGCAACCCCACAGCATGTGGCAGAGGCTGGCACCCTCCGCCCGACAGCGAGGGCAGAGCGCCGTGAGAGTATGGAAATAACTCTGAATCTTGGCTGGGGTAAGATAAGCCCGGTGCAAAATAAAGAATTGAATCTGCTGAAAGCGAGCATTCCTAGAACATTTCCAAGGGCGCTCTAGCAATTCGGCCCACACCCTATCAGGAATTTCCCTGTCAATATCCTCCTCCCAGCGCTGCTTTAACCTGTCAAGAGGGGTCAGTCGTTCCGTCGTCATCCGCCGATATAAACACGTGACCGCCTTGAGTGTGCCCGTCGCCAATACCACATACTGGCAAGATATGGAGGTCTGTGGCTCCGATAACCCGCTCCGCCACCGACGCTGAATGGCCGACACCAGAGCCGAGTGAAGCAAGTAATCCCCGCACGGCAGCTCATAACGCTCACGTACAGAGTCGTAGGGCAGAAGCACACCATCCTCGTATAAGTCCCCTATCGTTGTCAACCCCGCGTCGCACCATCCCGACAACGCCGCCCAGTTGCCCCCATGCGGAAGCTGCTGGCACATCAAGAGCGGTATCTCGGGCGCATAGGGACGAGCGACCCGCGCTCTCTGCTGACTCCGAGACCAACACTGCCGAAAAGTCTGCACTTCAGCAGGCAAATCCCCCACGCGGAGCGGCTGCTGCAGGATTATCTTTGCCAGGATAGGGGCCGGTATCCGCCCCCCCGCACCCTCATCGATTCCCCGGAACTCTCGGGCCACAGCCTGGGTCAGCCACTGCAGTTGAGCAGCCAAATAATAAGTCTCCAGGTCGGGTGCCGCCAGACCGCCCTCCCCCCGTGGTCTCAGCAGCTTGTGCAAAGCTACTCGACGCCGGCCAGAATTCCATAAGAACCCTGTGATCATCTGCTGGAGCCGTTTAAAGTCGACGCCGGGACCCAGACTGGCAGCGTCCTGAAGTAATATAGCAGCCGAGGGAGTGCCACCATCTTAAGTAGAGCCACTCGTCCCATCAGGGAGAGTGGCAGCGTCTGCCAGAAGTCCATAGTACCCCGGAGACCACGCATCGCCCTGCCGATGTTACCCTCCACTAGGTCCGCGCGGTCATGGTAAATGCGGGTCCCCAAATATGTGATGCAACTATATTCCCAGCTGACCCCCTCCGTAGAGCTGGGGCCTCCCGTCGTCCGGGAGGCGGGGAAGAGGCACGACTTAGCCCAGTTTACCTTCAGGCCTGCCAAGTCCTCCAGACAACCCAGCAATCTCTTGGCTCCCTCCAGATCACCCCGGGTATTGCTTAAAAACAGGAGGAGGTCATCCGCGTATAACGCGATATAGTGGGTATCATCGGCCACCTGGAGGCCCTCAAACCAAATGCCCTTTCGGGCTTGAGCCGCCAATGGCTCTATGGCTAGAGCAAACAGCAGTGGCGACAAGGGACATCCTTGGCGCGTTCCCCTGCCCACTGCGCACGGGGGGGACACAGTCCCCCCGTTCTAGTACGGGCCGTGGATCCCCTGTATAACAGCTCCGTCCAAGACACAAAGCGATCCCCCAGACCAAAGGCACGTAGGACCCGGTACAAATACGGCCATTCCAAGCTGTCGAAGGCTTTTTCCATGTCGACCGAGAAAATGGTAGCAGTTTGGGAGCTATTCGACACAGCCTCTAGTACCCGAAGGAGACGCCGGACATTACCGGCCGTATCGCGCTTGGGGATGAACCCTGCTTGATCTCTGTGCACCAGCCGAGCCATGTAGGGCAGGAGTTTGGAGGCCAATATCCGACTCAAGATCTTGTAATCGGCGGTGAGCATTGCCAGCGGGCGGTATGCGGCCACCTCAGAGGGGGACTTCCCCGGCTTCAGCAAAGGCACAATCAGCGCTTCCCGCATCATAGCAGGGAGCCTGCCCGCAACCCGTGACTGATTGTAGAGGGATACCAGCTTAGGCGCCAAGACGTCAGCATAAGCCGCGTAAATAGGGAGCCCATCCACCCCGGGGGATTTCTTCCGTGCCATATGCTTGATCGCCCCTCGGACCTCTCCAAGCGTGACCTCCTGGCCCAAGACGTCCGCCTCCCCTTTGTTGAGAGCTTGTAAATCACCATCAACCAGAAAATGCTCCAGCCGGTCGTCGTCTAATTCTACTCGGCTGGTATACAGCGCCTCGTAATAGCCAGCGAATATGGAGTTTATACCTTGCTGGGTATGACACAATTCCCCTGCTGGGTCCATCAGCGCCAATGTAGGGCTCGATTGCTTCAAGGGATTCGCAAGCCACGCCAACAACGCACCAGACTTATCCCGCTCCGCATGAGCTCTAGTCAGGTAGCGCTTATGGTCGTAAGATCGTAGTCTCTCCACCGCCACCGCTTCGCGGGCCTCCAATAAGTCCCCCTGCCTCTCCGGATGTTCCGGGCTGTCGCGCTCTAGGACGCGGAGGCGCTGATCAGCAGCGTCAATGTCCTTAAGGAGGTCCCTCCGCACCCCTATCTTCTGCGCAATACAGAGCCCCCTCGCTACCACCTTGAAGGCGTCCCATTCCACCGCCTCATTCTCTCGGAAGTACTGAGACACCCCCTCACCGATCGCATCGCGGAAAACCGGATCGTCCAACAGCTCCGGGTTGAGCCGCCACGCAGAAACGGGCGGGCGCCGTGGGGCCCAGCACAGCCGCAACAACAGGGGATTATGATCTGACAGGGTTCTGGACAAATATTCGCTGTTCTGGACTGCCACGTGTATATCAGGGGAACAAAGCACTGCATCCAACCGCACATGCAAGTCATGAATCATAGAGAAAAAGGAGTAATCCCTCTCATCCGGGTGATGCTCCCTCCAAGTATCTACCAACCCCCAATTGGTCTGCCATGCACCGCGGGCCTTGGCCGCCCCAACAGACGGCGCTATCAAAAGCCTTTTTTTGAACCAGCCTTACATCTCCATATATCACACAAGCCCCATTGCAAAATCATTAAACATACTCTATCTGACATCTTGGGGGTGGCTGCCGCTCTAATGTTTAAAGATCTATCTAACTTATGATCCAAAACTGTATTAAAGTCCCCTGCCATAATAATCTGGCCGGTGAAACCCAACAATTCGTTTACCAATTCTTCTAAGGGACCAGTGTCATCCTGATTTGGACCATAATAGCCAACCAATATTATATTCCTCCCGTCGATCTTTACCTTAACAATTAACCATCTTCCTGAAGTACTTGAGACACTCCCTCCTATCAATATACTCATGTTATCCTTTACTAATATAGCTACACCCATAGTAACTGCTGTCTGTCTTGTATAGATTGCATGTGCCACCCACCTCTGTGCCTTAAAAATCTCTCTACTCTCTTCTTCCATCAGATGTGTCTCTTGTAAAATAATTATTTGTGCCTCACAATCCTTCAAATACTGCATTATTTTAACTCTCCTACCCCTCACCCGAAGCCCATTCACATTCCATGAGAAAACCTTAAACTGCTTACTACTATTCCCAGTCATCTAAAAACTCCACACACAACCCCCTCAACCTGTGCGAACCCTGCGAAAATAAGCTTGTGAAACCAAGACATCTGAGGTATTTTTTATATGATTTTTCCCCAACCCCCTCCCCCTCCCTGCGCGAAACCCTACACCCCACCCAACCTCCCCTGGAAAACCCTAACCATCTTCCCATGGCAATAAGCCCTATGAGTGCTCCCTCGGCATGTGGCTAAAAACAACGAAACCAATATATCCCTTTATTATTATTTAGTTTTTTTTATTTCTGTTTTTATAGAAGAGCTCTAAAGCAGACAAAATTAACCCTCCATCCCCCTGCCTTTTCCTTACTCATTCCCCGCCTCAACCTGCTCAATAAATGTATCCACTTCCTCAACAAAACGGAAAGAGTGCATCTTATTATTTAACATCACTTTTAGAAAAGCCAGGAACTTTATTTTGACTGAAGCGCCTAATTTCCTTAGTGACTCCATTCTTTATCCAATCTTCTCTTTCAAAGTGTAAGTAAGAAAATTCACTAGAATTCTCCTGGGTTTAGTTTGATTTGTAGCTAACCTGAAAGGATCTCTATGTATTCTCTGAATGTCCTGGGCTATTACCTCCTGTGTTTCTTCCAACTGGAGTTCCTTTTTTAACATGTGAGTCACAAATCCTTTAATATCTCCTCCCTCCTTGCCCTCAGGAAGTTTTAAGATTTTTAAGTTATTCCTCCTTTGGTAGTTCTCCAGCCTTTCAACTCTGTCTTCCTGCTACCTCTCTCTGACCCTAAGCTCCTGGATCTCTTTCCTGTTAACATGGACTTCTTCTATTAAATCTCTCACTTCTGCTTCAAGTGCAAGTGTTCTCCCGGTTAAATCATCAATTTTCTTTTCCAGAACTTCACACACAGACCTGATATCCTTCTGGTTCAACTCTGATATCTCAAACCTGTCTCGCATTTCTCGGGTAAAGGTAGTGAGGACCGTAAACAACGTACCTATCGAGGGGGGCCCGCTCTCTATATCTGTCCCCTGAGCAGCCTGATTCTGCTCTTCAGCTTGCATCTCAGCATGCACCTCATTCTGCTCTACGTCGCTGATTATTAATCCCCCCTCTTTATGTTGGATTCCAACTACATTGCCTTCTTGATTCTCTGAAGGAGCCTCTTCAAGTGAAGTCTTTCCTACCTCACCCATCTCTATAGCTAGAACCTGAAAACGATTGGGACTCAACAGTGCTGACCGGTGAACAACCTTTACAACGCAACTTTTACACCGCACTACCATTACAACGAAACTATTACAACGCGAAATCTGTTACAACGCATGCCATTACAACGCATGCTATTACAACGAAATGCACTAGATGGCGTGCTAACATTAGAAATAGTGTAGTTTTACTATCCAAACACCTTCCCTACTGCAACGTGGACTGGAGTTAGAATAGTAAATTATACATTTCTAATGTCAGCACTCCATCTAGTGTACGTCGTTGTAAAAGCATGCGTTGTAAAGGCTGGCGTTGTAACAGATCTTGCGGTGTAAAAAATGCGTTGTAACGGCATGCGGTGTAAAAGCATGCGTTGTAACGTCATACATCCGTGCTGACCAGTCCTCTAAGTGCATCGTCCCATCGACCTGCCCTGCCTCCAGTTCCTTATTTCGTTTATTTTGTTGGAGCTCCACTGCCGCTATCTTGGCACTATTTCTCAATTCCAGAGTCTTTGGTAGCACCTTAAAATATGCCCTAAGAGATGGGTTAACCTTCACCTTGCACTCCAAAGATACCCCTTTTGACAATTTATTCTGAGCTGCAATATCCTTAGTTGACAGCCCACTCTTAACCCTTGCCACCTTTTTCTTTACCCCTCGTACCTTATCACCCTCAGAAGGAAAATCCAACAGTTCAGGGCACACTGCTGCCCCCCCCTCACCTCAATTCTCAAAGAATATCTGGAAGTACCTCTAGGTCTCCCACTAACACACTCAGGGACACCTGAGGCACTTTCCCACCTCACACTTCTCTTCTCAGCTTCTTCTCCTCCGTAAACCGCTTGTCTGTGCTTACACCCGGCTCCCGAGGTGATTGAGAAAAGGATTGCAAAAGTTTTTCCGTTACCTCTAAACACCCGGGCTGATCCTCCAGACTCCTAGTAATTCTCTCGCCTCCAGTCTCACTCACCCTGCAACTTCCTCGTCCACTCCCTCGACCGCTCCCCTGGAACAGAAGCCTAGCCGCAGCTAACCGCAGCTCCAGCACCCCTCTGACCCACGGCTGCTCCACCAAGGATGCCACTCCCCCTTCCAGCCTCGAAGCTACCAAAGTGGCTACAGGATCTCCTGCCGCCGCTCCGATCCTCTTCAAAGGTATGTGTTTATTTTACCGAGGCTAGATTGTATCCACTGTTATCCGAACTGCCTTAGATGCTCAAAACGCCTTCCATTTCATACTATCTACTTTCCGCAACATGCCACACGCCTTCAGGAGCTCCCGCGACCTGCCGCTAGCCAGCCGCCATGTTTTCCTCGATTCCTGGTTGTACTCTCAGTCCCGTGGAGAAAGGCCCATGTATCTAATTGGAGGCAGCCTCTTTTGGGATTAAGGTATCTGAGAAGTACACTTTTTCAGGCCTTCTGATTTATCGCCCACCTGGTCTACGTACTAAGTTCACAGAAACTTGGTGTAAAATCTTGGAACCATTTGTTACCATCGCTCAGTATACCATCCTAGGGGACTTCAATTTTTATTTTGATAACAGCCAGGACAATGACACAGCTCACACCCTATATGGCATTTTTACTAATCCCAAAAATGTGGGTATTGAGGCAGTTCAGCCCCTTGGTTGGGTAGATCATTGTCTGATTGGTTTCAAAGTACTTTTGCCACACCCTAGCAAGGGCGGAAAGGACCCCTCTCCCAGGCTTATACGCTGCAGCTGCATGAAGAAAATCATAGCTGGAATCTGGTAGACAGCGCTAGAAACGGTATCCGATGCTAGAAACGGTATTTGATGCTAGAAATAATTCATAACCTTCCACAGCAGAGGGTTTCCATGAATGGATTAATGCGGCCTTAGATATTGTCGCTCCATATAAGTACTGTGATATCAAAAGAATGAAACCCTCTGCCCCTTGGTTTTCGGCAGAGCTTATGTCCCTTAGGCAGGAATGCCGCAGACAAGAGTGGAAATGACGTGCTAACGCTTGCCCCACTGAAAAAGGAAACATAATTTAGCTATCTGCCAGGCTAAGTCTTGTTTTTTCACAGAAAAGATCAAGTCGGCTGACAATTTCTCCAGTATGCTGTTTAAAGTCATAAAGGAGATATATGAGCCTCCGAGCTCACAGCTGCTGAACTCTTCTCAAGAAATCTGTGATAAGGCTGCAGTCTATTTTCAAGATAAGGTTCTTAAGACTGTTCGAGATCTGGTCCCCTCCGGAGAGGAGGAACCGGTCTTTGTTGACTCAACCCAAGTTTCTAGGCATAATCTTCTTTCTTCCTTTCCACAGATCACGTTTCAGCAAACCAAGGGATTATTACTGGGCTTGAAAACGGGTGCTCCATCAGACCCATGTAGGCCCACCAAACTTAAACAGGCTCCAGAACCAGTGGCCAAATTCCTGTGCAAGGCGTTTAACGACACACTTCAATCCGGTAGGTATTCGGCCATTTGGAAGGAAGCTATTGTTTCACTGCTTCTTAAAAACCTAATGCAGACCCCCTGGATTTGAAGAATTTCTGTCCTATCTCTCTTCTTCCCACCCCAGTTAAGATCCTGGAAAAATTCATCAATAAAGAACTGACTAAATTTGTTGAATCCCAGGAGATCTTGGATCCCTCTCAGAATGGGATTCTCACGGGTCACAGTACGGAGTCTGCCCTTATCGTGGTCACTGACTGCATTTGTGCACAGGTAGATCAGGGCTGGGCGGCAGTTCGGATAATGCTTGATCTATCGGCAGCATTTGACACCATCTGTCCGGGGAGGATGGTTCAGCGATTGCGACACGTAGGAATCTCGGGGAAAGCCTTACAGCTTTTACATTCATTTAGGGCACACATTGTCAGGTGTGGAGGCTTTAGAGCCAAGGCATTCAGTCTTCCCTGTGGGGTGCCCCAGGGCTCGTCTTTGAGTCCCACCCTTTTCAATCTTTATGTTACTCCCTTGGCTGATCGGGTCCTGTCCTTTGGTTTTCAAGCGCTATCCTATGCTGACGATACGCAAATTATCATCTCCATTTCCAATGACCTGCAACGGGTGTCTAAGAGGTTCAATGAATGCATGTCCAGCATCATTTGCTGGATGAAAAACAATTAAATGAAGATCAACACAGACTAAACTGAAGTGCCGGTGTTTGGCTCGCAGAACTTCATGTGATCAAACTCCTTGGTGGACCACGAGCTGTGGTCCCCTCCCGATCCTGGTTAGGACAGCTAAAAATCTGGGGGTCAACTTCCATGATGCTCTGAGCTGTGCCGCACAGGTCAGCCGCAAGTTTAGCACTTATTTTTACATTTTGAGGATCCTGAGAAAGGTGCTGCCAATTATTCCGTACGACCGGCACCAGATGATTATTATCGCTCTGGACACCTCCCGGCTGGACTACTGCAACACTTTGTATCTGAACATTAATGGCGTTTCCCTCAATAAGCTCCAGGTGGTACAGAATTTGGCGGCCCAAACTTATCTTGAAGATTCCCAAGCGTCTGTCAGGCAGGGAGGGGATTCATTCCCTTCATTGGTTCCCCATCAGGAAACATATCTGTTTTAAGGCTCTGTGCATGGTCTATAAAGCCATGTATAGCAAGGGTACACTACAGCTGAAATCTCTTTTTCAATGGTATACCCATGGGAGGCTTTTGAGGTCCTTTTCACAGAAAAAACTTGTGAGCCCCAGATTTTGGAAGACTAGATGGGGTGCCGCTCCTTTTCGGTAGCAGCCGCCAAGTTATGGAATTCCCTATCCACATACATCTCTAACGCGGACTCCATCCCAGTCTTAAAAAACATCTAAAAACCTGGCTTTTCCATCCAAAGTTGTAGCCCCTGTGCCTCTATCCTGCCTCCTTGTTGTCTGCCTTAGCGCCTTGACACCCTTGGTTATAAGTGCCCTCTACAAGTGCGTTCCCATCCTATTCTATCACATAGAGAAGCCCGGGGGACATAGAGAACCCCGAAAAGTGAGTACCTAGGGATCCCAAGGCACCCTGGTGCAGAGTGGTTACAACAGGTCAAACGTCCAAAGAATAACACAGGGTAAGTAGTGGTTGGTATTTTCTTGTTTCAGGATCCTTCCCAAAGGACCCCGAAGACACCAATTGGATCAGGGAGGGTTGGAGAGCGACCCCACCCGTGGATATCCAGGAAACCAGGATACTTACACCAGGGAGCCCAGGTGCATAGGGGTGAAGTGGTGTTGGAACTGCCCATTGACGCCAATGGAGGATCTTGGAAGTTCCGCAGCTACAGAGACTCATGGACCAGGACGGTGGAACCCAAACATGGGTTCTGGATGAGGAGTACCTGGAAGCAGAGGGGACAGAGTCCAAAACGACCCGGAGGTGTGCAGGAGGCGGAGAAGCACAATGCCATCCCTTGTCAGAGGTACTTGATGCTGTACGACGGTCTTGATGAAACAGCTGTGGAGCCCAGGCAACGATGCAGGAGCCCGGGAGCCACCCATGAGCTGTTCCATGAAGGATGAGGAATGCAGCAAGGTCAGTGACCGACAGGACCATAAAGAAGCCCCGGCAACCACAACAGTTGGGTGTAAATGAAAAGATGCTTTGTTGCAGACCAGCAAGGTATGTGTGACTAACCCAGCAAGGGTAAGTCAGGATTGGCCCTCAGCATGTAGGAGAGCTAGCAGGAATCGTTGGAGCCTCCTCAAGGACCCTCTGGCAGCAGGCACAGGGAGTTGCAGGGAAGCCTCAGGAGCGCACAGGAGATGAAGGCCCTAGATGTAGAGGATGCAGGCAAGACGCCGTTCTTGGAGCTGTGCAATGCTGGAGGCTGGGGCTTCTTGGAGCGTTGGCAAAGGCAGACAGACGCGGTGCACAGGGAGGCTGTCCAAGTCAGCTACTTACCATCAAATGTAGAGGAGAGAGCACAGCCACTGGGGGGTTAGCAGGATCCCAGTGAACCACAGTCAAAACACACTGATACCAGGCAAAAAGTGGGGGCATCTATGCCAGAAAGATCCTAAATCTGGTCTTGTAGCAGTGTGAATAAGACAATTGGCTGCTCCCTCTTTGTGGATTCATTATTTGTACAACTTAACATCAGTTAGTCCCTTGCATAAGGAGGGCTCTAGAGTCACCATGTCACACTCCCTGTTGTCAGAGTTAATCCTCACAGTTTATTTTTTCATAAAGCCGTTGAAACCGAAAAGCATACTACACCCCAGGCCTAGTGTGCTCTAATAATGGGGAACTACTGGCACCCTCCCAGAAGCAAATGAATGAAATTCACCAGACATAGCAGGTTTACTGAGAAACAGAGTGAAAATTATTTATTGGTACCAAAAGCATGCATCATTGCTAAAATAGCAAGGAAGTAGTCAGATCTGCCACCTTAGGGGCTCTCAGACTGCTTCTTCCCAGAGTGGCTGGCTTCTGGGTGCTGTATAGTGTAGTAATGCATCACCTTGGTTTTAAGAGGAGCTTAGAAGGCAAAAGCTAACTTGCAAACAGTTAGAACGCAAGTGGCGAAAAAATACTTCACAATAAAGAAAGCTACAAACATAGCATTGAGCCACACTTCTCCACTTTAGAAGCTAGATTAACATAACATAACATCAATCCACCCTCTATGTTTATCTGGTGTTGGAGACCGTTTGTGCTTCATTTACATTAGCATGCCTTAATGCCTTTAATCATTAGTCCCATCTGCACTGGCTGTAACATGCTCTCTTTTTCTGCTGTGTCAGCGATGGCATTACCTTTGCCTAACTTAGTATTAGCTCCTGTGTAGGCTTCACATTTTATTACCGCTATCCTGGTGTATAATAGTATTGCTTTTAACAAGATCGTTACGACAGGACCATTTTTAATAAGGTGCTCTGCTTCTGTTATGAATCAGTGATACTTCCACAGCTTGCCACAAATAAGAACTGCAAAGCATAATGTGAGTCAGTTTAAATGTTAACAGTTTTACCCTTGACCATCCTTTTGTTACAGCACACAGCCTATCTTACTGGGTAGATGATTCAAGTGGCAGAGCTGCACTTTCAACTTTGTTGTCTGCTATTGCTATCGCATACCCTGCTCTGTAATTAGTGTCTATCAGTCTGCTGAAGAAACCATCAGTGTACCACCCATAGTCTGTCTTTACTAAAAGTGTCTAATCTTGGCGTGGTGCTGTTTTCTACAATCTCAACACCAATTTACTGAGGGGGTCTCATTTGTCTCTAAGAGAATAAATCTCATCAGAATAACCTATTGCAGGTAATACTTCTGCCAAATTAACAGGTGGGCATCTTATTTTGACACTACAATTAGACAACATGGTGCCATTATAACCTGTGTGCCTGCCAGCAGAAAATGTTGTGTCGATCCAGACAACAACAACAAACGTACCAAATGCATCTGCACCAAATGTTGCACCTAGACAATACAAGTATAGTCCAACACAATGAAAGCCGTCCTCTCCACCATCACCGCTGCTGACCCCTAATCATTGCAGAAAGCAAAGTCACATAGTTGTGTCCCACAGGCCTTTCTTTTCCAGCTGTGTCAGCACACCATGTGCAACACCACTTCATTTGCAATGTTATTTTGCTCTGAAACAGAGATGGAAAGGCAGTTTGTAATCAGGCAGTCCCCATGATGGCACAGTACACAATGCCTCTTTCTATTTCTTGAAACAGTTTGCAAGTTCATTAGTCCTCGCATCTGCATTCATGGACCCATTGGTGGCGGCAGTTCATTATCCCCAGGAAGGACATCATTCCTTTCTTGGTGGGCAGGAGCTGAATGCCCTGAAACAATTGGCTTGTACCTTGGAATATCACAAAACCAAGGTAAGTCACCTCTTTATTTTGGCAGCACTGGCATTTTGACAATGAGGCTTTGTGTCTTCTCTTCTGGAGGTAGTTCAGCAGAGCTACAGTGTCTTATTCACGGGCTTTCACAGGCCTCAAGTGATGGAGATGTCACAAGGAGGTCATCAGCCTACTACAAGATGATGCTACCACCTTCTAGGCATAGGTGGTCCAAGTCTCTCTTTACTGCCTGCGCATTGACATTGGGACTCACAGTGAATAAAGTGTACTGGGTATCCCAGCACGACCGCAAAGAGGCTTTCACTTTGTAGATGGACTTTAATACTAAAACCCACTGAGGAGAGAAAAATACTCTGCCTCTACAGGTATAAATAATAATATAGCACTGGTGTCAGGCACAACAGGCTCTAAGGGAAACACAAGTTCATAAGGTAATCACTTTATGGGGACAGCATGTTTTCACCACCCTCTCTTTTTTTAAATTTTTTATTTTAAATATCACTTTATGGTGAGGGCATTTTTCCAAACCTCTCGTTCCGTGGTTCTATAACCTTATTGTTAGTTACGTGTACATCCATCCATTTCCTTTTCATATGTAACAAACTGCAGTCTAACAGTATCATTCGTCATCTCTCAACACATCCACACATGCTCTACAGGGGGTGCGTACAACAGAGAATCCTGACTGAATCTGCAAGCAGCAAGTGTTCTAACGTATCCTTAGGTATTTGTGAGTAAATTCCATTTATTAAAAAAAAAATATATATATATATATATATATATATATATATATACAGCTGCAAAAAATTATATTTATTTATATAAAAATTGTGAAATATATCCCTTTATCTCCCACCTTAGTGGAAACATCTCCTACCTTAGTGGAAACATGACATTTTCCTTGGGCGTGTCTGATACCTTCATCCTTAAACACTGTGCAACAATAACACTGATACCCTACTCTTATGTACTCTCTGGTATCTACATTGTGCTTCTTGATAATGTTATTCAGTAAGATAAACCTCATCTACTCCTAACAAAATATGCAATCTTTCTTTTAGCTAATGGTACCTAAAACAGATCTGTGGTGTCCAATCTTGTTCCAGGAAGGCTTAATCAAGGCCATAAGTTCATTGAAACAACTAAGTAAATTCTTCCATTTCCTAAATATAGCTAAATTACTAATGACGATATCCTAAATATTATTAACATGAATTGAGAATTAATTTGACCCCAATTTTCCTAGGCACTTTATAGCCTCAGACATCATTAGAGCAAAGTTTACATTACCTGTAGTGTTTTACCCTACAATTTTAGAATCAGGAAATCTAATTAACAAAAAGGAATTAATTTGTTAAACTACTCTTCAATATTACAAGCAGGTATTATATGTATTTTTTTCCTATGTAGAACAAGTGGCACCGGAGTGTGCTTTTGCTTAACATGTGTTATTTGCTGTAGACCAGAATAGAAGCAAATCTGCTGAAAAGGAATATGTTCCCCGCTCAATCAAATACAGCCCTGTTTTTTTTATTTTTATATGTATTATTACTACAAGGGCTATAGCTTAAAGTACAACTTGCATTTACACAATTATATAGGTACATGTACACATCAAAAAACGCTGTGCTGCTTTCATAGTGTAATGTAGAAATCACACACTGTCACAGTGGCTAACCTCAGATAACAAAAAATGCTCTAAAAACTCCCTGCGTGGACATTTTTCTTTCAGTATTGGTGGTCAGTTCTAAATACAGAATTTGGCCTCTTACCCTTAAACCTGTTGTCCCCTGTCTGAGCAAGGCTAGTCCCATGCGGCCTTTACAATTCAAAGTAACTCTCGAGAAGAACGACTGAAGGGCTGACTCCGGTGGTGATAATTTAAAGGTAGGATGTAACTTTAACTCTTTATTATTTGTTTTATTCTTGTGTACTGCGCTTTTCTAGTACCTAAAAAACTGGCTCAAAATGTCAGTTTTCAGAATGCCATAATGAGCCCAGAACTATTGTGCATTAAGGCGCGCAATGTAATTCACGTGTCTCCAAAGCTACCCTTCGCATGACTTTTAATAGCCTTTGTATTTGACACTGCAGCCATTAGGCCATACTATAGCCTTATAGCCCGCCGTAGCGGGCTATACCGGCTATTAAAGGCCCGCTGCAGCGTTAAAGGCCCGAGCCGAAGGCGAGGGACTTTAACAAAAGCAGCGGGACTTTAATAGCGGTATAGCCCTGCTACGAAGGGCTATAAGGCTACTAGAACATTCTGCCACTAGAGGGCAGAATGTTCTAACAAATTAAACAAAGGCTCCTCGAAGCTCGAGGGGATTTAAATTCCCTCGAGCTTTGAGAGGCTTTTGTAAAACATTGGAATGTTGCTCTGCGGGCCTTAACCGGCCCGTAGAAGCATGGAGCACTCCATTGTCTACAATGGAGTGCTCCACATTCCAATGTTCTAATACATTTTAAGTTTGTCACTAAGAGATAGTAATAGTGGTGTTGGTAGATAAACTAATATTCAACCTTTTAATGTGGCGCAACAACATATTTTAACCAGTTGGAGATGGAACTCTTAATGTGCACATTGAAATCTGAATACATACTTTGCACAGGGTAATTTTCTACATATTATTGAATTGTCACAATTGTGTTATTAGACATTATAAGGATCATAATTATGCTAAAACGATTTTAGTGCAATGACTTTTAATAATTTTTTACATGTAGTCAGTTTTTGAATAATGATCACTAACCCTTTTTGTGGTTTCTACATATGAAAAGCAACCCTTATTCCTTTCCTTTTACCTTGAAATGCATTTATTTATAACACTAAGCACAGAAGCTTTTTACTGAAACATAAAAAGTTTGTGTCACTTTTTAGAGGGCACTAACTATTTACCATCAGATCCACAGATGTGCTTAGTAGAAAAGCAACAAGAAAGAAAGTCTTTACTTTTTATCCTTTCTCTTTTTATCCAAAATAATGAAACTATTTCTAACTTTCAAAATCAGTGGTCTTTAATGCACGTGCTTTGATACCATTTTGTACTAACTTAAAACCTAGTCCCCTCAGCTTGATCTGTAGCTTGTGCCCGCGCATAACCATGTTTTATTTACTCAGCTGAATTTTACAACCAGCAGGTGTTAGCTGCCACGCTTTTTCAGGAGAAAAAAAGCCTTGCTGTATTCTAATGTCCTCACAGAAACCCCAAAAAGTTGAGAAACCATTCATTACCTCCGTCCGCTCTGACAGACAGCTTGCTTCGGACAGACAGCTTTGAGCAGCTGTTAAAAGCTCTCTTTCTGGCACCGGGAATGAGCAAAGTTCATTCTATTTAAAACCCAGACATTCCAAGCCAGTCAAAATCTATCGTTTTGCAATGTGGTAAAAAAGATGCTTTTATTTTAGCAGCAACTAATTACTCAGATAATATAAATGACTTTTAATATTTAATATAACGTATCTAAGGAGAATGCTGTAGCATTTTGTATTGAGTAATAGTTGTGTAAACCACACAAATTCATTTTTTTTCTCTTTCCTTCTGTGACGCCTATTTTTTCCCTATTGAGTTTTAAGTCTAATATTTTTTCTTACCATTGTGGCAACATAATAATTGAACATTTACACATCTTATACTTTGGTACTGCTATACTTTCCATAGTAGCGTGCAGCTACTTAGCATATTTTATATAATTCATTCTTTGAAATTTAAAGTGTCATTCTTACCTTTATCTGCAGGGCTATCTGGTGATGATTTGTTTTGAACCTTTTTTCCTCCTGCCAGTTTTTAAACAATTTTCCATGATTTTCTTCAGAGATACCCTCTCATGAAATGTGTTTTGTTTACTCACAATGTGCACTTACCCTGAAAGATAAATAGAAAAGGTCTCCTACAAAAGAAAAGTTGTTAGGTAGTGGATAAAATGTGTTAAAAAGAGGAAAATCAACAGTTATGGACCAGCCAGAGACATCACATAAAACCCATTTGCTTTTCTAATGCACTAATGTGCTCAATTTTTTATATAAATCAAAGAAACATTTCATGGAAACATAGAGGTCCAGCTCTGAAGATCAATACCCTATTCAAATGCAGTCATTCATCTATGACATAACTACGCATGTTTCAAAATCATTTCCCTGTGTTCCCGCAAATCATAAGCTCCACTCACTATATTCTGGGAGGGTTTCTTTTTGTGGGTAAAATCAATACCCCATCCTAGCATAGGGTCTCCTGCAATGGTTTTTTATAAAACCCCCGAAGGGTCTAGCCATTTGTCAATATTTATTGACATAAAGTAACTTAGTTACTTATCAGTCACCGGTTTCACTACTTCTTCTATGTGTAGGTACACATAAATTATTCTCTAACCCAGGCTCTCCTGCAGTGTATGCCACATATCAATTAGTGTATTGATACAGAGAATATTTTAAAAACATTCTCTACAGTCCCCTGTTTATTTTACATGCCAGTTAATCCCCCTTTTATTAGTACTATGGGTTAAATACACATATGAAAGACTGAAAGATCACTTGCAGCAAGGCAAGTTAGTTATTTAGCTTACATCTCACTTACCGACTGGTGACATCACAGTCCTCCAATGTCCCACTTTCTGACGCCATTCAGATGGGGAAATACTGGCACCTTTCCAGGAGCAAATGAATGAAACTCACCAGACATATCAGGTTTGCTCAGAGTGAAATTTATTTATTGGTACCAAAAGCATGCACCATTGCTAATTAGCAAGGAAGAAGTCAGATCTGCCACCTTAAGGACTCTCAGACTTCCCAGAGTGGCTGGCTTCTGGGTGCTATATAGTTTAGTAATGCCATGTCCGCAGAACTAGAATAAGGCACCAAGCCAAATATGGCTCACATGGATGTGCAATGTCTGCACCATGCAAATTATAAACAGCCAGATATGGGCAGACCAGAAAGGCTGACTCGGCACTGTGTAAGCAACTTGCACAACCAGATTAAGAATCATCGTGTAGTCCTCTAAGGGGGTACAGAATAGCTTGTTGAAGCTTGTCCAGTCAAGGTCAGATAGGAAGCCCTTTGGAGCTCCAGGCCTCATGTTAATGTTATATATCTAAGCATGATATCTTTTGAAGTGCATACACATGAATTTATGTGGATATTCAGATATATATTTTGCAACATGCATCTCCACAGGAATCTCCAGTGGTGAGAAGTCTTTACCTCGAATTTCACCATCACAACACTACTCCCTTGCAGACATACACTATGTTTTAAGATGTTAAGTTTAACACCTCTAGTTTCACCAAAAATCATGCACCTTGGACTGTCGAAGGAGAGGATTGACCTGGCCCAGTAGCTGCTTCCCCTGTCTACTATAACACAGACAAAATTCTAGGGGTCTTATTTATGAGCTCCTGTGTCACTTTTGTGCTGCCGTTGCGCCACTTTTTGTGACGTAGCGGCGGCGTAAAAAATGAGCCACGTTGCGCCCTATTTACAAAGTGACGCATCTAAGTAGATGTATCACTTTGTAAAGCCCTGCACTACATTATACCTGTGTCAGGTATAATGTATGCAGGGTGGGCGTTTCCCTGCAAAAAGGCTCATAGAAGTGGCACAGTGAAATCTATGAGATTTCACTGCGCCACTTCTAGGATGCTACTGCGTCAATATCTTACGCCTGCCTCACAGCAAGCGTAAGACTGATGCAGGGCCTTTCACATGGGGCTTGCCCATGTGAAAGAACACATTGCTGGAGTTGCGTCTGTTTTCAGACACACCCCAGCAATGCGTCACTTTTGCGCTGACAGATACGTCAGTAATACTGACATATCTGTTATTCCTTGCGACATGATGAGTCATACAGTACATATGATGCATCCATCATGTCGCAAGGAGGGCTCAGTGAAAACGGTGGTATCGCTTTTTTCATGCAGCGATGCAACAGTTTTCATAAATGAGGCAAAAAAGTATGATAGGGGTAATGAGGGATATGTCCTCCTCAGGGAGGCATTGATGGCACATTATGAATTGTGGAGCTGACACAGAAGGCTTCTTTTACCCTAATCAATGACAGAGCTCTCAAGTATCCCGATTCAATTCCAAGCATGAGTTTTAATCCAATTTCGGTTTCCATTGTTCTGCTTTTAACATTTTAAATTCAGGATTACAAATGGTACAATGCAAAGAAAAAAACCTGAACTGGGTGAACTACTTACGCACAGAACCATGAAACTTTAGAGCTCTATGTGGGATTGTGCACAGGCTACCATTAACAAAAGCCTCAAGTTCCACCATCACCAACTCTCCTCAAAACACTGGTATTGGCAAAAATGTATTTGACCTCGGCTTTGGATAAAATATTTGAGTAATATACATAGTTATTTGTACACAAGTTGGTCGCACACTGCTCGTCACACCAGCAAGTTGCCCCAAAGGACTGTGGTAACTGTAGTGGCGACGGCGGGTACGTCTATGCCACGATGTGTAAGGAGAACAGTATGTGTTGCATTTAGCCATCCCTGGACACGTGTTTCGAGGTAGTTGCCTCTCGTCAGCAGGGAGCAGGACAGTGTAAAGGGGTGCCGTGTGGACTGCCAAAATGTAATTAAAAACAGGTCAAGTACCTCTCATGGCGCGCAGGTGCAGATCCAAGGCTCGTCAGCCCGTTAGCTCAAGGGAGCCGTAATAATTTGTACACAAGTTGGTCGCACACTGCTCGTCACACCAGCAAGTTGCCCCAAAGGACTGTGGTAACTGTAGTGGCGACGGCGGGTACGCCTATGCCACGATGTGTAAGGAGAACAGTATGTGTTGCATTTAGCCATCCCTGGACACGTGTTTCGAGGTAGTTGCCTCTCGTCAGCAGGGAGCAGGACAGTGTAAAGGGGTGCCGTGTGGACTGCCAAAATGTAATTAAAAACAGGTCAAGTACCTCTCATGGCGCGCAGGTGCAGATCCAAGGCTCGTCAGCCCGTTAGCTCAAGGGAGCCGTAATAATTTGTACACAAGTTGGTCGCACACTGCTCGTCACACCAGCAAGTTGCCCCAAAGGACTGTGGTAACTGTAGTGGCGACGGCTGGTATGCCTATGCCACGATGTGTAAGGAGAACAGTATGTGTTGCATTTAGCCATCCCTGGACACGTGTTTCGAGGTAGTTGCCTCTCGTCAGCAGGGAGCAGGACAGTGTAAAGGGGTGCCGTGTGGACTGCCAAAATGTAATTAAAAACAGGTCAAGTACCTCTCATGGCGCGCAGGTGCAGATCCAAGGCTCGTCAGCCCGTTAGCTCAAGGGAGCCGTAATAATTTGTACACAAGTTAGTCGCACACTGCTCGTCACACCAGCAAGTTGCCCCAAAGGACTGTGGTAACTGTAGTGGCGACGGCGGGTACGCCTATGCCACGATGTGTAAGGAGAACAGTATGTGTTGCATTTAGCCATCCCTGGACACGTGTTTCGAGGTAGTTGCCTCTCGTCAGCAGGGAGCAGGACAGTGTAAAGGGGTGCCGTGTGGACTGCCAAAATGTAATTAAAAACAGGTCAAGTACCTCTCATGGCGCGCAGGTGCAGATCCAAGGCTCGTCAGCCCGTTAGCTCAAGGGAGCCGTAATAATTTGTACACAAGTTGGTCGCACACTGCTCGTCACACCAGCAAGTTGCCCCAAAGGACTGTGGTAACTGTAGTGGCGACGGCGGGTACGCCTATGCCACGATGTGTAAGGAGAACAGTATGTGTTGCATTTAGCCATCCCTGGACACGTGTTTCGAGGTAGTTGCCTCTCGTCAGCAGGGAGCAGGACAGTGTAAAGGGGTGCCGTGTGGACTGCCAAAATGTAATTAAAAACAGGTCAAGTACCTCTCATGGCGCGCAGGTGCAGATCCAAGGCTCGTCAGCCCGTTAGCTCAAGGGAGCCGTAATAATTTGTACACAAGTTGGTCGCACACTGCTCGTCACACCAGCAAGTTGCCCCAAATGACTGTGGTAACTGGAGTGGCGACGGCGGGTACGCCTATGCCACGATGTGTAAGGAGAACAGTATGTGTTGCATTTAGCTATCCCTGGACACGTGTTTTGAGGTAGTTGCCTCTCGTCAGCAGGGAGCAGGACAGTGTAAAGGGGTGCCGTGTGGACTGCCAAAATGTAATTAAAAACAGGTCAAGTACCTCTCATGGCGCGCAGGTGCAGATCCAAGGCTCGTCAGCCCGTTAGCTCAAGGGAGCCGTAATAATTTGTACACAAGTTGGTCGCACACTGCTCGTCACACCAGCAAGTTGCCCCAAAGGACTGTGGTAACTGTAGTGGCGACGGCGGGTACGTCTATGCCACGATGTGTAAGGAGAACAGTATGTGTTGCATTTAGCCATCCCTGGACACGTGTTTCGAGGTAGTTGCCTCTCGTCAGCAGGGAGCAGGACAGTGTAAAGGGGTGCCGTGTGGACTGCCAAAATGTAATTAAAAACAGGTCAAGTACCTCTCATGGCGCGCAGGTGCAGATCCAAGGCTCGTCAGCCCGTTAGCTCAAGGGAGCCGTAATAATTTGTACACAAGTTGGTCGCACACTGCTCGTCACACCAGCAAGTTGCCCCAAAGGACTGTGGTAACTGTAGTGGCGACGGCGGGTACGCCTATGCCACGATGTGTAAGGAGAACAGTATGTGTTGCATTTAGCCATCCATGGACACGTGTTTCGAGGTAGTTGCCTCTCGTCAGCAGGGAGCAGTACAGTGTAAAGGGGTGCCGTGTGGACTGCCAAAATGTAATTAAAAACAGGTCAAGTACCTCTCATGGCGCGCAGGTGCAGATCCAAGGCTCGTCAGCCCGTTAGCTCAAGGGAGCCGTAATAATTTGTACACAAGTTGGTCGCACACTGCTCGTCACACCAGCAAGTTGCCCCAAAGGACTGTGGTAACTGTAGTGGCGACGGCTGGTATGCCTATGCCACGATGTGTAAGGAGAACAGTATGTGTTGCATTTAGCCATCCCTGGACACGTGTTTCGAGGTAGTTGCCTCTCGTCAGCAGGGAGCAGGACAGTGTAAAGGGGTGCCGTGTGGACTGCCAAAATGTAATTAAAAACAGGTCAAGTACCTCTCATGGCGCGCAGGTGCAGATCCAAGGCTCGTCAGCCCGTTAGCTCAAGGGAGCCGTAATAATTTGTACACAAGTTAGTCGCACACTGCTCGTCACACCAGCAAGTTGCCCCAAAGGACTGTGGTAACTGTAGTGGCGACGGCGGGTACGCCTATGCCACGATGTGTAAGGAGAACAGTATGTGTTGCATTTAGCCATCCCTGGACACGTGTTTCGAGGTAGTTGCCTCTCGTCAGCAGGGAGCAGGACAGTGTAAAGGGGTGCCGTGTGGACTGCCAAAATGTAATTAAAAACAGGTCAAGTACCTCTCATGGCGCGCAGGTGCAGATCCAAGGCTCGTCAGCCCGTTAGCTCAAGGGAGCCGTAATAATTTGTACACAAGTTGGTCGCACACTGCTCGTCACACCAGCAAGTTGCCCCAAAGGACTGTGGTAACTGTAGTGGCGACGGCGGGTACGCCTATGCCACGATGTGTAAGGAGAACAGTATGTGTTGCATTTAGCCATCCCTGGACACGTGTTTCGAGGTAGTTGCCTCTCGTCAGCAGGGAGCAGGACAGTGTAAAGGGGTGCCGTGTGGACTGCCAAAATGTAATTAAAAACAGGTCAAGTACCTCTCATGGCGCGCAGGTGCAGATCCAAGGCTCGTCAGCCCGTTAGCTCAAGGGAGCCGTAATAATTTGTACACAAGTTGGTCGCACACTGCTCGTCACACCAGCAAGTTGCCCCAAATGACTGTGGTAACTGGAGTGGCGACGGCGGGTACGCCTATGCCACGATGTGTAAGGAGAACAGTATGTGTTGCATTTAGCTATCCCTGGACACGTGTTTTGAGGTAGTTGCCTCTCGTCAGCAGGGAGCAGGACAGTGTAAAGGGGTGCCGTGTGGACTGCCAAAATGTAATTAAAAACAGGTCAAGTACCTCTCATGGCGCGCAGGTGCAGATCCAAGGCTCGTCAGCCCGTTAGCTCAAGGGAGCCGTAATAATTTGTACACAAGTTGGTCGCACACTGCTCGTCACACCAGCAAGTTGCCCCAAAGGACTGTGGTAACTGTAGTGGCGACGGCGGGTACGCCTATGCCACGATGTGTAAGGAGAACAGTATGTGTTGCATTTAGCCATCCCTGGACACGTGTTTCGAGGTAGTTGCCTCTCGTCAGCAGGGAGCAGGACAGTGTAAAGGGGTGCCGTGTGGACTGCCAAAATGTAATTAAAAACAGGTCAAGTACCTCTCATGGCGCGCAGGTGCAGATCCAAGGCTCGTCAGCCCGTTAGCTCAAGGGAGCCGTAATAATTTGTACACAAGTTGGTCGCACACTGCTCGTCACACCAGCAAGTTGCCCCAAAGGACTGTGGTAACTGTAGTGGCGACGGCGGGTACGCCTATGCCACGATGTGTAAGGAGAACAGTATCTGTTGCATTTAGCCATCCCTGGACACGTGTTTCGAGGTAGTTGCCTCTCGTCAGCAGGGAGCAGGACAGTGTAAAGGGGTGCCGTGTGGACTGCCAAAATGTAATTAAAAACAGGTCAAGTACCTCTCATGGCGCGCAGGTGCAGATCCAAGGCTCGTCAGCCCGTTAGCTCAAGGGAGCCGTAATAATTTGTACACAAGTTAGTCGCACACTGCTCGTCACACCAGCAAGTTGCCCCAAAGGACTGTGGTAACTGTAGTGGCGGCGGCGGGTACGCCTATGCCACGATGTGTAAGGAGAACAGTATGTGTTGCATTTAGCCATCCCTGGACACGTGTTTCGAGGTAGTTGCCTCTCGTCAGCAGGGAGCAGGACAGTGTAAAGGGGTGCCGTGTGGACTGCCAAAATGTAATTAAAAACAGGTCAAGTACCTCTCATGGCGCGCAGGTGCAGATCCAAGGCTCGTCAGCCCGTTAGCTCAAGGGAGCCGTAATAATTTGTACACAAGTTGGTCGCACACTGCTCGTCACACCAGCAAGTTGCCCCAAAGGACTGTGGTAACTGTAGTGGCGACGGCGGGTACGCCTATGCCACGATGTGTAAGGAGAACAGTATGTGTTGCATTTAGCCATCCCTGGACACGTGTTTCGAGGTAGTTGCCTCTCGTCAGCAGGGAGCAGGACAGTGTAAAGGGGTGCCGTGTGGACTGCCAAAAAGTAATTAAAAACAGGTCAAGTACCTCTCATGGCGCGCAGGTGCAGATCCAAGGCTCGTCAGCCCGTTAGCTCAAGGGAGCCGTAATAATTTGTACACAAGTTGGTCGCACACTGCTCGTCACACCAGCAAGTTGCCCCAAAGGACTGTGGTAACTGTAGTGGCGACGGCGGGTACGCCTATGCCACGATGTGTAAGGAGAACAGTATGTGTTGCATTTAGCCATCCCTGGACACGTGTTTCGAGGTAGTTGCCTCTCGTCAGCAGGGAGCAAGACAGTGTAAAGGGGTGCCGTGTGGACTGCCAAAATGTAATTAATAACAGGTCAAGTACCTCTCATGGCGCGACGGGTGCAGATCCAAGGCTCGTCAGCCCGTTAGCTCAAGGGAGCCGTAATAATTTGTACACAAGTTGGTCGCACACTGCTCGTCACACCAGCAAGTTGCCCCAAAGGACTGTGGTAACTGTAGTGGCGACGGCGGGTACGCCTATGCCACGATGTGTAAGGAGAACAGTATGTGTTGCATTTAGCCATCCCTGGACACGTGTTTCGAGGTAGTTGCCTCTCGTCAGCAGGGAGCAGGACAGTGTAAAGGGGTGCCGTGTGGACTGCCAAAATGTAATTAAAAACAGGTCAAGTACCTCTCATGGCGCGCAGGTGCAGATCCAAGGCTCGTCAGCCCGTTAGCTCAAGGGAGCCGTAATAATTTGTACACAAGTTGGTCGCACACTGCTCGTCACACCAGCAAGTTGCCCCAAAGGACTGTGGTAACTGTAGTGGCAACGGCGGGTACGCCTATGCCACGATGTGTAAGGAGAACAGTATGTGTTGCATTTAGCCATCCCTGGACACGTGTTTCGAGGTAGTTGCCTCTCGTCAGCAGGGAGCAGGACAGTGTAAAGGGGTGCCGTGTGGACTGCCAAAATGTAATTAAAAACAGGTCAAGTACCTCTCATGGCGCGCAGGTGCAGATCCAAGGCTCGTCAGCCCGTTAGCTCAAGGGAGCCGTAATAATTTGTACACAAGTTGGTCGCACACTGCTCGTCACACCAGCAAGTTGCCCCAAAGGACTGTGGTAACTGTAGTGGCGACGGCGGGTACGCCTATGCCACGATGTGTAAGGAGAACAGTATGTGTTGCATTTAGCCATCCCTGGACACGTGTTTCGAGGTAGTTGCCTCTCGTCAGCAGGGAGCAGGACAGTGTAAAGGGGTGCCGTGTGGACTGCCAAAATGTAATTAAAAACAGGTCAAGTACCTCTCATGGCGCGCAGGTGCAGATCCAAGGCTCGTCAGCCCGTTAGCTCAAGGGAGCCGTAATAATTTGTACACAAGTTGGTCGCACACTGCTCGTCACACCAGCAAGTTGCCCCAAATGACTGTGGTAACTGGAGTGGCGACGGCGGGTACGCCTATGCCACGATGTGTAAGGAGAACAGTATGTGTTGCATTTAGCCATCCCTGGACACGTGTTTTGAGGTAGTTGCCTCTCGTCAGCAGGGAGCAGGACAGTGTAAAGGGGTGCCGTGTGGACTGCCAAAATGTAATTAAAAACAGGTCAAGTACCTCTCATGGCGCGCAGGTGCAGATCCAAGGCTCGTCAGCCCGTTAGCTCAAGGGAGCCGTAATAATTTGTACACAAGTTGGTCGCACACTGCTCGTCACACCAGCAAGTTGCCCCAAAGGACTGTGGTAACTGTAGTGGCGACGGCTGGTACGCCTATGCCACGATGTGTAAGGAGAACAGTATGTGTTGCATTTAGCCATCCCTGGACACGTGTTTCGAGGTAGTTGCCTCTCGTCAGCAGGGAGCAGGACAGAGTAAAGGGGTGCCGTGTGGACTGCCAAAATGTAATTAAAAACAGGTCAAGTACCTCTCATGGCGCGCAGGTGCAGATCCAAGGCTCGTCAGCCCGTTAGCTCAAGGGAGCCATAATAATTTGTACACAAGTTGGTCGCACACTGCTCGTCACACCAGCAAGTTGCCCCAAAGGACTGTGGTAACTGTAGTGGCGACGGCGGGTACGCCTATGCCACGATGTGTAAGGAGAACAGTATGTGTTGCATTTAGCCATCCCTGGACACGTGTTTCGAGGTAGTTGCCTCTCGTCAGCAGGGAGCAAGACAGTGTAAAGGGGTGCCGTGTGGACTGCCAAAATGTAATTAAAAACAGGTCAAGTACCTCTCATGGCGCGCAGGTGCAGATCCAAGGCTCGTCAGCCCGTTAGCTCAAGGGAGCCGTAATAATTGGTACACAAGTTGGTCGCACACTGCTCGTCACACCAGCAAGTTGCCCCAAAGGACTGTGGTAACTGTAGTGGCGACGGCGGGTACGCCTATGCCACGATGTGTAAGGAGAACAGTATGTGTTGCATTTAGCCATCCCTGGACACGTGTTTCGAGGTAGTTGCCTCTCGTCAGCAGGGAGCAGGACAGTGTAAAGGGGTGCCGTGTGGACTGCCAAAATGTAATTAAAAACAGGTCAAGTACCTCTCATGGCGCGCAGGTGCAGATCCAAGGCTCGTCAGCCCGTTAGCTCAAGGGAGCCGTAATAATTTGTACACAAGTTGGTCGCACACTGCTCGTCACACCAGCAAGTTGCCCCAAAGGACTGTGGTAACTGTAGTGGCGACGGCGGGTACGCCTATGCCACGATGTGTAAGGAGAACAGTATGTGTTGCATTTAGCCATCCCTGGACACGTGTTTCGAGGTAGTTGCCTCTCGTCAGCAGGGAGCAGGACAGTGTAAAGGGGTGCCGTGTGGACTGCCAAAATGTAATTAAAAACAGTTCAAGTACCTTTCATGGCGCGCAGGTGCAGATCCAAGGCTCGTCAGCCCGTTAGCTCAAGGGAGCCCTAATAATTTGTACACAAGTTGGTCGCACACTGCTCGTCACACCAGCAAGTTGCCCCAAAGGACTGTGGTAACTGTAGTGGCGACGGCGGGTACGCCTATGCCACGATGTGTAAGGAGAACAGTATGTGTTGCATTTAGCCATCCCTGGACACGTGTTTCGAGGTAGTTGCCTCTCGTCAGCAGGGAGCAGGACAGTGTAAAGGGGTGCCGTGTGGACTGCCAAAATGTAATTAAAAACAGGTCAAGTACCTCTCATGGCGCGCAGGTGCAAATCCAAGGCTCGTCAGCCCGTTAGCTCAAGGGAGCCGTAATAATTTGTACACAAGTTGGTCGCACACTGCTCGTCACACCAGCAAGTTGCCCCAAAGGACTGTGGTAACTGTAGTGGCGACGGCGGGTACGCCTATGCCACGATGTGTAAGGAGAACAGTATGTGTTGCATTTAGCCATCCCTGGACACGTGTTTCGAGGTAGTTGCCTCTCGTCAGCAGGGAGCAGGACAGTGTAAAGGGGTGCCGTGTGGACTGCCAAAATGTAATTAAAAACAGGTCAAGTACCTCTCATGGCGCGCAGGTGCAGATCCAAGGCTCGTCAGCCCGTTAGCTCAAGGGAGCCGTAATAATTTGTACACAAGTTGGTCGCACACTGCTCGTCACACCAGCAAGTTGCCCCAAAGGACTGTGGTAACTGTAGTGGCGACGGCGGGTACGCCTATGCCACGATGTGTAAGGAGAACAGTATGTGTTGCATTTAGCCATCCCTGGACACGTGTTTCGAGGTAGTTGCCTCTCGTCAGCAGGGAGCAGGACAGTGTAAAGGGGTGCCGTGTGGACTGCCAAAATGTAATTAAAAACAGGTCAAGTACCTCTCATGGCGCGCAGGTGCAGATCCAAGGCTCGTCAGCCCGTTAGCTCAAGGGAGCCGTAATAATTTGTACACAAGTTGGTCGCACATTGCTCGTCACACCAGCAAGTTGCCCCAAAGGACTGTGGTAACTGTAGTGGCGACGGCGGGTACGCCTATGCCACGATGTGTAAGGAGAACAGTATGTGTTGCATTTAGCCATCCCTGGACACGTGTTTCGAGGTAGTTGCCTCTCGTCAGCAGGGAGCAGGACAGTGTAAAGGGGTGCCGTGTGGACTGCCAAAATGTAATTAAAAACAGGTCAAGTACCTCTCATGGCGCGCAGGTGCAGATCCAAGGCTCGTCAGCCCGTTAGCTCAAGGGAGCCGTAATAATTTGTACACAAGTTGGTCGCACACTGCTCGTCACACCAGCAAGTTGCCCCAAAGGACTGTGGTAACTGTAGTGGCGACGGCGGGTACGCCTATGCCACGATGTGTAAGGAGAACAGTATGTGTTGCATTTAGCCATCCCTGGACACGTGTTTCGAGGTAGTTGCCTCTCGTCAGCAGGGAGCAGGACAGTGTAAAGGGGTGCCGTGTGGACTGCCAAAATGTAATTAAAAACAGGTCAAGTACCTCTCATGGCGCGGAGGTGCAGATCCAAGGCTCGTCAGCCCGTTAGCTCAAGGGAGCCGTAATAATTTGTACACAAGTTGGTCGCACACTGCTCGTCACACCAGCAAGTTGCCCCAAAGGACTGTGGTAACTGTAGTGGCGACGGCGGGTACGCCTATGCCACGATGTGTAAGGAGAACAGTATGTGTTGCATTTAGCCATCCCTGGACACGTGTTTCGAGGTAGTTGCCTCTCGTCAGCAGGGAGCAGGACAGTGTAAAGGGGTGCCGTGTGGACTGCCAAAATGTAATTAAAAACAGGTCAAGTACCTCTCATGGCGCGCAGGTGCAGATCCAAGGCTCGTCAGCCCGTTAGCTCAAGGGAGCCGTAATAATTTGTACACAAGTTGGTCGCACACTGCTCGTCACACCAGCAAGTTGCCCCAAAGGACTGTGGTAACTGTAGTGGCGACGGCGGGTACGCCTATGCCACGATGTGTAAGGAGAACAGTATGTGTTGCATTTAGCCATCCCTGGACACGTGTTTCAAGGTAGTTGCCTCTCGTCAGCAGGGGGCAGGACAGTGTAAAGGGTGCCGTGTGGACTGCCAAAATGTAATTAAAAACAGGTCAAGTACCTCTCATGGCGCGCAGGTGCAGATCCAAGGCTCGTCAGCCCGTTAGCTCAAGGGAGCCGTAATAATTTGTACACAAGTTGGTCGCACACTGCTCGTCACACCAGCAAGTTGCCCCAAAGGACTATGGTAACTGTAGTGGCGACGGCGGGTACGCCTATGCCACGATGTGTAAGGAGAACAGTATGTGTTGCATTTAGCCATCCCTGGACACGTGTTTCGAGGTAGTTGCCTCTCGTCAGCAGGGAGCAGGACAGTGTAAAGGGGTGCCGTGTGGACTGCCAAAATGTAATTAAAAACAGGTCAAGTACCTCTCATGGCGCGCAGGTGCAGATCCAAGGCTCGTCAGCCCGTTAGCTCAAGGGAGCCGTAATAATTTGTACACAAGTTGGTCGCACACTGCTCGTCACACCAGCAAGTTGCCCCAAAGGACTGTGGTAACTGTAGTAGCGACGGCGGGTACGCCTATGCCACGATGTGTAAGGAGAACAGTATGTGTTGCATTTAGCCATCCCTGGACATGTGTTTCGAGGTAGTTGCCTCTCGTCAGCAGGGAGCAGGACAGTGTAAAGGGGTGCCGTGTGGACTGCCAAAATGTAATTAAAAACAGGTCAAGTACCTCTCATGGCGCGCAGGTGCAGATCCAAGGCTCGTCAGCCGTTAGCTCAAGGGAGCCGTAATAATTTGTACACAAGTTGGTCGCACACTGCTCGTCACACCAGCAAGTTGCCCCAAAGGACGGTGGTAACTGTAGTGGCGACGGCGGGTACGCCTATGCCATGATGTGTAAGGAGAACAGTATGTGTTGCATTTAGCCATCCCTGGACACGTGTTTCGAGGTAGTTGCCTCTCGTCAGCAGGGAGCAGGACAGTCGGGCTGACGAGCCTTGGATCTGCACCTGCGCGCCACGAGAGGTACTTGACCTGTTTTTAATTACATTTTGGCAGTCCACACGGCACCCCTTTACACTGTCCTGCTCCCTGCTGACGAGAGGCAACTACCTCGAAACACGTGTCCAGGGATGGCTAAATGCAACACATACTGTTCTCCTTACACATCGTGGCATAGGCGTACCCGCCGTCGCCACTACATTTACCACAGTCCTTTGGGGCAACTTGCTGGTGTGACGAGCAGTGTGCGACCAACTTGTGTACAAATTATTACGGCTCCCTTGAGCTAACGGGCTGACGAGCCTTGGATCTGCACCTGCGCGCCATGAGAGGTACTTGACCTGTTTTTAATTACATTTTGGCAATCCACACGGCACCCCTTTACACTGTCCTGCTCCCTGCTGACGAGAGGCAACTACCTCGAAACACGTGTCCAGGGATGGCTAAATGCAACACATACTGTTCTCCTTTCACATCGTGGCATAGGCGTACCCGCCGTCGCCACTACATTTACCACAGTCCTTTGGGGCAACTTGCTGGTGTGACGAGCAGTGTGCGACCAACTTGTGTACAAATATAAATAGTTATACTAGCTTACTTATACATATCTTCATATGCACTGATTTATCTAAACTCTGAGCCTACTTGAACTGCAATATCTTTAAATATGTTTACATTTGTGTCTTGGCACTATCATACCATGGCTACCCATAATATGTCAGCAATCACAACCTTTAAGCCAGGGTCAGCATTATAGCTGGTGAGGGTGGTATGGAAGTACACAGCGTGTCAAGAAATGTAAAGCCATTTGCAATGTTTTCCTTGAAGAAGTGTAATCTTGATCGCATCTGAGATATGATATGAGTGCATCCTATTCATGCGTAGTCAGCACTCAAATATATTCTGTTTAGTTAACGTTACTAAAGGGAGTGGAGTATTGCATATATAAAGTATTCCACATGACATACTCGAGTGTAGAATGTGATTAATAAAGGTTTATGTGACACTTACATATTAATGTGACAGGATAAGTTAACATAAATGTGTCCCTTTGTGAGGTTATTACATTTGAACATCTGCAAACTAAGTTTTATGTGTGTGACAAGAATTTATTTCATGCAGGTGCATTCAGAATGACATCTTCATAATTCTTTACAATTTAATACATGTATTAAGGAGCTGCATTTATTGTGTGTAGAACTTTTCACATATTCTGTAACCCTGTGCACTACTAAAATTGTCTAAGGTGGGTCTCGAGAAACAGTTTGGTCCATGCTAACATTTAGAGTTGAACATGTAATTCGCATTTAACCTTCAGTGTAGAATTTGTGTACTTGTATTTTGTTTCCACTGCAAGTATGAAAAGAGAAAGCCACATTAGTTAGTATAGGATGGGTGTGTTTTCTTTAGATAGGAAAGTATGAGAAGATGAAGTTAGCAAGGAAAAGCAGGTTAACAAGCAATTAGGTGAGTTCTCATGGGAGAGAAGAGGAATGACCAAGGACGAGCGAAGTTGGAACTTATCAATGTTGGAAAGGTGGTGAAAGAATACAGTTGTACCTGAGCTATGGAAATTCACCGGCAAAGATCTCATGGGATTGTCTACTCTGACTGCAATTGATATTTTATGCTGGGCAAAGTGAGGAAAGAGGGAGTCACCTTAGATCTTCACAGGGAGCAGATCTATGCTTCTGCGGCTTTATGTTACTTGACCCATGGTTGGAGTGCCTTCTATTGAAGCCTCCAACAGCTGACATCTTTCTGATTTCCCCCTTACCGAATGTTTCTTAGTTTAGGGTCGCCCTTTTAAGAAACTTTAGGGAAAGATAGCTGGATCATGCTTAGTAAGGAGAATCATCAGATGAAATGTAATACTCAATGCTCTGCTTGCCGGATTGGTTACTAGTTATTAAAAGTTATGATATTATAATGCTTCAGGAGACGTGGTATGTTGCGCCCTCTACAATTGATGGGTTCCAATGTCATAGTACCCCAGCTATTAAGTCCCACTGCCTAGAAGTCTGGTTAAATACAGCCATAGAAGGCCATATTGAGCTGCTGGAGATGTCTTGCTCTAGTTTTCAAGTGGAAATATGGAAGAATCATTTTAGCCTTTATCTGGTACATTTTTAAAATAATGATTTTATCAACATACAGAATCCCAAATTTTTAGAGTTATCTAGTTATCTTACAGAGCTGGCAGACAACGTTGCTATAAAAGTATGTTGTAATGTACTTATGGTTAGCCAATGATTTTAATGCTCACCTTCCCTCTTGTCTTGGTACTAGGCTTCGCCAGACCATAGAAGTCAGGAGTTGGTGTCCCCCTTAGCACCACTTGACTTAGTAGATGCAATTGAGATAGCAGGATGGGATACTATTGCTCCACCTACATATAGAGCTAGAGGCGCTTTTACAACGATAGATTATATATTTGTTAAAAAGAGTTTGGAGGAGGTACTCCTTTACAGTATAGTTGTCCCGTCTACTTTTAGTGATCACTATCCCCTTGAGGTTGCCCTTTTAGTGGTGCCCAGGAAAAAGCACTTTAAGGATATAGGGGCCAGTGATCCCCAACCCACTGAGGACAACTTAATGTTGATATGGAGAATGCGTGACCCAGTCCGAATATTTGAACTAATAATTGAGGAAAATAGGCGGTTGTTGGAGTCATGTATGGCCGAATTAGACACAGAGCTTCATATCCTTGCCACATTTAAAGGCTAATGCTTAAGTATCAAGAAAGCACTCCTTAAGCCTGCACAGAAAACAAAACAAATAGAACGCTGCTTTAATCATGACTGTACCATGGCCAATTGGGGCCTGAGAGTAGCTCTCGGCATGAAACCTAGAGACCAAGTCTTAATTGTCACCCTGCTGAAACAATATAACGCTATCACCTCTAAGCGGTGGCAGGATGTGTTAACTGAACAACGGGACGCATTAGCGCAAGCAGCCCTCCTGAACGACAGTAGGCATTTTTGGGCACATGTTTCGTACTTGAGACGTAAGAACCAGCCAGTACCCTCAATCTCCTGTCATATCCCTAGTGAGGCATGGTAAGCTCATTTTAGACAAGCGTATGCTACCCCACCTTCTGAGGATGATTTTGAAATTAGCAGCAGGATGTTGATAGACATTAAGCTTGGCTGCAGTAGAAGAGGCCATCAATCAGAGGGGGGGAGGGAGGGGGGGAGGGGGGGGGGGGGCAGGCCACTGTGCCAGACGGCATCCCTATTGATTTATTAAAGCAGAATATTGATTTCTGGGCTCCCCTCTTGACAAATGTGTTTAATAATTTTGCATATTCAGATCTGCCAACCTCGTGGCGCACATCAAGGTTAGTCCCTATATTTAAGAAGGGTAACAGGGCAAGCCCTAGCTGTTATAGGCCCACTTCCCTGATTGACACCACAGTTAAGATACTAGGCCATGTTATTTATAATAGAATCAAAGAGTGGGACCAAGCAGAGTCCATAATGCACCCATCACAATACGGATTCAGGAATAAGACTGGGACAATTGAGCAATGTGTGAATTTGAATATGGTGATGGGTCTATCTGCCGCTTTTGATTGTGTCAGTCGTCCTAAGCAACGGCACATGTTATTATTACGAGGTTTGTATGCACCACTTGTGCACTTTCTTGCAAAATTTGCACATTAATATGAGAGCCAGGGTTAGAATTAGTGAAAAGCGGGATGTGAAAAAAGACATAGAGGTTAAGAGAGAGGTGAGACAATGGTGTGTGTTGGCTCCCCTTTTTAGTTATTAATGATCTGCACCCGTGTTTAACAGGCATTACTAGTGATGTCCCAAAAATTATGGGTGGCCTCTTACCAACACTTTTATATATGCAGATGACGCTGTGCTTATGGGCTGCAACCCTAAAGCATTGCGCTTGTTCGTGCCTGCTTTTGTTGAGCTTATGGTTACTCAGGACATGTGGACTAACTTCACTAAGTCACATATTATGGCATGAGGGCCACGATGCAGTCAACTCTCAACTCTGTCGGTGGGTGCCAATGGACTAACCAGTGTGGTTTCCCCTACATGCGAGTTATTTTTGCTGCCTCTGGTGCGTGGACTGCCGGTATTGTACATCATAGAACACAATTATCTGAGGCAATTGGTTTCTTTTTTCCACATCCCCGGGGAGTTGGCCAGATGGCACCTTTCTTGCAGGTATAGAAATCTCAATGTCGGTGGGTGCCAATGGACTAACCAGTGTGGTTTCCCTTACCTGGGAGTTATTTTTGCTGCCTCTGGTGCGTGGACTGCCGGTATTGTACATCATAGAACACAATTATCTGAGGCAATTGGTTTCTTTTTTCCACATCCCCGGGGAGTTGGCCAGATGGCACCTTTCTTGCAGGTATAGAAATCTCAATGTCGGTGGGTGCCAATGGACTAACCAGTGTGGTTTCCCTTACCTGGGAGTTATTTTTGCTGCCTCTGGTGCGTGGACTGCCGGTATTGTACATCATAGAACACAATTATCTGAGGCAATTGGTTTCTTTTTTCCACATCCCCGGGGAGTTGGCCAGATGGCACCTTTCTTGCAGGTATAGAAATCTCAATGTCGGTGGGTGCCAATGGACTAACCAGTGTGGTTTCCCTTACCTGGGAGTTATTTTTGCTGCCTCTGGTGCGTGGACTGCTGTATTGTACATCATAGAACACAATTATCTGAGGCAATTGGTTTCTTTTTTCCACATCCCCGGGGAGTTGGCCAGCTGGCACCTTTGTTGCAGGTATAGAAATCTCAATGTGTTCCTACGCAACATATGGAGCCAAACTATGGGGTATTGCAAACCGCGAGGCCTTGTAATATGAAGAAAATAGGTCCCAATTCCAACATCTCACCTCATTTGTCACGAAGAATTACATTTGCACTACATAACAGATTAAATCAGAACTAGACCACTAATATTCTGGCTATCAATTTTGAAGAATGAGGGGGCGGCTCTAACTAGAGATATCATATGGACTGCCTCTCTTGTGATAATAGTCTCCATACAGTGGCGTAACAATAATTGAGGGGGCCCCCCTGCAAGGTACGTGGAGGGGCCCCCTCCGGACTCTTTCAGGACCTCCCCGGCTGAAGGGCAGTGCTGAGGGGGCCCCCTGGAGCTTGGGGGCTCCCCGCACTGCGGGGGATGCAGGGGCCTGTGTTACGACCCTGTCTCCAAATCCAGTGGTTGGCCTACGTCAAATCCGAACCAGGTAAAATGAGTCTTCAGAGGGCCTGTGCAGAGCCAGATACATGTACTAACCTTAACAAAAAAGAATTGGCATCAACATTTTATGATTATGAGGAGGCACTTCGTATAAATAGAATGGAAGGGAAAACGCAGATCATGGCATACTTCTCTCCTTGATAGCCCCTAAATTGCCCCTGTAATTATCTATGGCAGCCGCAGGGGCATTGAACTCGCTTCATTATTTTGACTGAAAGCAGATACTGTTGAATATTTGTTGTGCTTTCCCCTTGGCTTTCAGCATAACCTAGCTGCTATCCCATGTCTGTGTGATGGAAAGACAGGCCAAGCAATGTTGCATATAATGCTTTTCTGTAGATTTTATGAAATGCATACTAGGCGGTTTTTAATCCCACTTTTTAAAAAGTAATGTCATAATATTAGGCATGCTAGAGCAAAATTTTCCTTTGCTTTGCAACTATCAGATGAAGTCACCTTATATGTAGTTGCCTTTTTAAGAGATGCCATAAGGGCTTGAATTACTGTGCTGTAATATCTTATATTGTTAAATTATGATGTTTATGTCTTTTTTCTTGAAACTTTATGATCTATGTCATTTTAACAGTTTTATGAAAAGTTTTTCTTATTTATTACTTTTATGGGTGTGACTTCGCCTGAATAAAGTTTGAATTGATTGATTGGTGTTAACAAGTGATAATTTTCTCCCTTTACCTCTCGTGCTGCGGGAAAGGTTGCCACTCTGGAGATAAGTGCTTGACTGGGTCCAAGCTCCAACAACCTCAATATGTCAAGACGTACCACCGTTCTGTCAGAACCTTCACGGTGACATGGAAGGCCACAGCATTTTCAAGAATTACCACCATTGTGCAATGGATGCCCACAATATGACAAGAGATATCACCGTATTGCCAGTACTGCCATTATGCCACTGGTGTGTAAACTGGGCCATGGATTGCCACAAAATGTCAAGAATGACCATCATTCTGACAGGAGCGGTATTATGCCAGTGATAAGCAACATCGTACCATGGATAATTTTGACAGGGTGGTCAAATTGCCATGGATGCCTATATGGATCCAGGGATTGCCATCATTGTGACAGGACCAGCATTTTACCATGGCTGGGTATCATGCCTTGGAGGTCCCAATTGCTGTCAAGAATTTCCATCATACATCCGCAATGTTGCAGTTGGCACAACTCTTATACATACTCTTCCTCATGCACACATATTCAGACTTGCATAGACACACACACACTCTCATAAACATACACAGGTGCACTAACTGCATCAATATTTTTATACTTAACCTTCCTCGGCCATCCCAAGATTCCCTAGCGTTTTAGCCTGCCTCTCCTCACCCTCATGTAGCTCTTGTTCACAATTGGTACTTTCTGGAGGAGGAACGGGGTGCACTGAAAAATCTCGGTAGGCCTCAGAGAGGGAGGTGGGCAAAGTGGGCTTGCCTGGTGGAAGCTGGAGAGGGTAAAGTGGCAGTGCCTCAAGTGGAAGACGCAAGTAGGAGAGCTTTGGGTAGACTGGACAAGGAAGCAAGCAGATCATCAAGTGACTAGTGGAAGGGGCAGGCTGAGTGCTTCAGGGAAAGGTCCAAGCACGTTTCTCCCATTCTTCCTTTCACTGGTCCAGCTCTCCGGGTTCCTACTTTATCCAGGGTCAGACTCGGACAGAAAATACGCTGCCTTGAGGATAAGGTGCTGACGTCAGAAAAAGTGACGTTCCTGTGGCGATAGGGGCTTGAGAATATGCCCCTTAAGGGAAACCCACCAAGATGCATAATGCACCTGCACACATAAAAGAGTAACATGTGTACAAATACAACTTACACTTAAGGTAGCCATATCTCTCCATTCATTAGAAAATCAAGTTCTCAGTTAAGAACATTCATTTTACAAATCATTATTATTTGGTGTGATCGTCCAACTTATGCAGCTTATGCAAACAAGAACAAGTCCCAGAATGAGCCGAAGCAGGAAGTCTGGGACTTGATCCATGATATTATACTCACACAAAGTAGCATGGCACATGTACGTGCTAAATAACAGAAAACACCAAGTATGGACACAAAGAACTCAAGCAAAGGAAGAAACAGCTACATGCAAACACAGAAAAAAGTGCAAAGGTAAACTCGTCACACACATTCTGCATACACAGAAACAAATCAAAAGTTATGAAGAAATGCACCACACAGAGACACAGAAGCATATAAACACCAGACAATTTTTGATCCTTGGTAGCCTGCATGTCCACCAAGTGAGCCATGCGTGAGGGGAACCTTCTTCAGACAGTCCTGGCTTTTTAGCCAACAGCACTTTGCATGCTGAGATTGTTTGGGAAATACCAGACCAGAAGGATTTGGAGTAAGCCTCAACTCCTGCTTAAAGCTCAGAACATAACAAAAGCAAAAACTGGAAACATTGGCAGCTGGTAAACTTTATACCAGTGGGGTCTAAATTTCTTCTAATCTGGGGGAGCAATTGTGGGAAGGAAGTAAGAACAACCTCCTTTAGGGCATTTTTAGCTGGAATGATCTTCCACCTTGCAAATCTTGAAAAAATAGGGCAAAATGGTGAATTTCACTGCATAATTTCAACATAAATTGGCTAGAAAACTAAAGGCTCTGATAGAGCCCTAATGACGTATTCTAATGGTGGTGTGCCATGCAGTCCTTTCCTTTACCAGGGTGTTCAGATCTCCCCAACAAAAACATTGAATCCATGGTAACAAAATAATGGCGCTTTCAACATAATGTATCCCAAAAATTGACCTAATAACTATATGCACTTCAGTTAGCAAAATCTGTTTTTGCAAAGTCACATAGCCATACGTTCACTAGTATAGGTGGGGGGGGGGGGGGGGGGGGGGGGGCGGTCCGCCCCAGGATTGCACTGTTTTTGGGGGCGGCAGAGGTGAGCATGAAGTGTCTGTCAACTGCCACCACCCCCTGCCCCCGAGAACAAGTCAGCCGGTAGCTCCCCCACAGCAAGACATCTGTCGGCCACCACCCCCCTGCTCTTACCTGCCCCTGTCGGCATGCTTAGGCTCCGTCCCAGGTGGCAGTAGATCTAAATACACCCTTGCATACGTTTTTGAAAATGTTTGATTATCTTTATTCAATTTTCACTCCAACCCTTCAGACCAGATCCTAAGTCAGATCGAGTGCCTGATAATCTACATGGAGAGAACAGGGTGAATAAATAGAAGGTATACAAATCTGACTACTAGATGCTACAGACAGCAGCGTTATAGCATCGTACCTCCTTTAGGCTGCCCAATTTTGTGGAGCTAACTGCTTCACCAAAGCTGCATAATTTCACTAAGGCTCAGCCAGCGGGAGATTTTATAAAAAAGCGCTTACTGTTGCTGTTTTTGCTGCTTTTGCTCCCGGTGTTTGGGGCTTAGGGCTAATACCAACATTGTGCCGATTTCAAAGGGGGACCGGAGTACCAGCAGACACACCCAGTCACACAGCGCTTCCCGGCATTCATAGCGCTGCATCGCTACATCACGGACTACAAGTCCCAGCGTCCCCAGCCCTACACCAAGTGCCGCCGGTGAGAGGGAGGCGTGGTCATCGCGCTTATAGTGTTGCCTCTCCCACCGTGGCGCAGTACGCGCACAGGTGGTGCCAGGGCAAAGCCGGACCGTGGCCGGACGTGGCAGGGCAGGGCCACCCCCCGAAGGACTTGGTTAAGGGACATCTGCAATGATATGGTAATGTTTGTTTAGTATTTCACTGTAGTATAATTCATACTGTACGCTTGCTTCACTATTATCAATATGAGTAAACGAAAACTAGGAGTAGGTCAGGGTGTTGAAGGGACCCTTGACGCTTTTTTGCTGAGGGCAGAATCAGCTCTGATCAATGAGATCAAACTCACAGAGCGAAGATTATCCCTTGAACCGCCCCCCTACACTTTCCTTGACCCCTGTACTCACTGATACGAGATCAAAGTCCATCCAAGAGGCACCCCCTATATGGAATAAATCGCCATTATGTACTGAACCTGAAGAAGTGACGGAACTTGCTTCCTCTTTCTTGTCTTCTAACTCAGAACGTAGATCCCATCAGACCTAAAGTAACAGCCAATTTAAGTTCACACCACTCCGTTGACCCTCCACCCAAGAAAAACAAGGGTCGAGGACCGCAGAAACAGAGTAGGCCTGCCCAAAAAGTTCCAGGGAAGAGACCGAGACTCGCTGCAAGCGAAAAGGAGCCCAATGAGGGTCCCTCTAACACCATCTCCCATACTGAGACAGAAAAGCCTGCCAACGCCACACAAGAGGGGAACTTTTGTGGTAGATTGGAAACAATGTTTACTGTATTATTGGAACCAATTCTACTAAAATTAACAACTGTAGAAGCCAGGTTGATTAAGGTAGAAGAGATGGTAAGCTGCAAACTGTCAGCCCTACCAGATGTTAGTTCTCCGACAATTCATGGAACATCAAATATCAGGGGGAAGAGCAAGGGGGTTGGTCAACCTGAAAGTTCTTCCGCGAACAGACAGGTAAATAGACAGACCCACACCAGGAGCTCTTCTAATAATATCGTCCATAATACAGCCAACGCCCTTAGTCATTCTGGGCCTCCTCCCCTCAAAACAGGACCCCCCACAGTAGAATCCAGTACTTCCACTATTACAGAAAGAGGAGCAATAGGCCATAAGACGCCTGGCGGAAACAAGAAAGTGGAGAGAGATATTTATTCAAAAGACTACCGTGACAAGTCTCCCACTTCCTCACGAAATCTTAATTTACCACCAGAAGCGACCCCGTACACGGTCGTCCTGGCCGACGTACCTCCCCTGTCACAGAATGCCTTCGAACATTGGTCGACCTTAAAGAATAAATCGCTACACTTCTTAAGTTCAAGGACTGGCATTAGTAACACCCTTTTCTCAGAATTCAAAATGGTACGGAGAATAGGGTGGGTGGGCCCCTCGGCAAAAACTTTGAAGGTAGACTGTGTTGTTCTAACTTTTAGCTCGCCAGCTTTGGTATACACAATCCTGGAGAGAGGAGATAATGGGTCTGTGAATTCCAATAACATCAACATCCTACCACTCTGGTTTTTCTACCAACCGCCCAAACATTATATACCACAATGGCATGCGCCTGTAGGTGAAAACTTCATGGGCAACAGGAAACCCAGATATTTGGCCCCAGTAAGCAACGGTTTTAATGTCTTGAGCTCACTAGAAGAGATTGATTAACTGGTCTCAGGGAAGTATGGTCAACCCAAAACCCTACCCTTTCGGTCCGAAGCTAGGGGCAATCGAGGTTTGGCTGAGGCAGGAAAAGTTGTTACCCTCCCCACTTCCACTGGTAAAAGCCATACAGATAAGGACCTAGGGCCCGATTCACAGAACTAACTTAAGACAATATCCCAAACTTACTACTTTTGGTATTCACAGAAGGCATTTAGTAGTAGTAAACTTAGGATTTTGTCTTAAGTCTGTCTTAAGTCTGTCCTAAGTTTGTCTGAAGTCTGTCTTAAGTCTGTCTTAAGTCTGTCTTAAGTCTGTCTTAAGTTTGTCTTAAGTCTGTCTTAAGTCTGTCTTAAGTCTGTCTTAAGTCTGTCCTACTACTTTTGGTATTCACAAAAGGCATTTAGTAGTAGTAAAGTTAGGATTTTGTCTTAAGTTTGACTTAAGACAGACCTAAGACAGACTTAAGACAGTCTTAAGACAAACTTAAGAGAAACTTAGGACAGGCTTAAGACAGACTTAAGACAGACCTAAGACAAACTTATGACAGACTTAAGACAGACTTAAGACAAAATCCTAACTTTACTACTACTAAATGCCTTCTGTGAATAACAAAAGTAGTAAGTTTAGGATTTTGTCTTAAGTTAGATCTGTGAATAGGGCCCCTAGGGACAACAGTTCTGAAATCAGTTGTTTTAACGGATCCCGTGGGTTGTACAGATAATTCCCATCTATATAGTAATACACCTAAGGAACCACCTGGGATAATAACCCCTACTAACATCCCGACGCTGGTAAATTACTTCTTTGTAACATCGCTTCATGGAACATTGCGTGTATTTCTTCCAAGTTAAATAATACTCTGTGGTAGGACTTTATCCTGCAATTCGAGGTTTTATGTTTTCAAGAAACCCGGTCAAGGGAGGCGACCCATATGAATGGTTACAGGATATATCACACCCCAGCGATAGATGGTCTAAGTGGTAGGGCTAAGGGTGGGCTGTGCACATATATATCATGCAGCTTAAAAGTGGAGGTAATAACGATGTTTAAAAGTGATCCTTACTACAAATGGTCATACTGTATTTGGACACAAAACACGTTATAGTCCTGACCAACTTTTACAATAATATCCCATCTGATAAAGTGGGAAATGTAGTAAAAGATATGATCAAATCGTTGAAATCTGCCTGTAAAAATAAGGCAAAAGACTTACTTCTGGCAGGGGATTTTAACTGTGCATTATGCACCAACGCTGATAACTTATGTGGTGTTTTGAATGAAGATGGGGCATGCTCATCCCACTTTCGGCATTCTATGCTGGGAGAGCAACTTAATGAATTAATTTTCAGCCTTAATTTGGGCTTTATAAATGAATTATGTCAACCACCCATCCCCATGCCCTGGACATTTAATGGTAGGGGTTTTCACACCACCATAGATTTCATTTTAACATCATGTAATTATGTGTATAGGTTGTACTCGTTTACTGTTTCAGATAATTCTCCCAGCGATCACTTTCCACTGTGTCTGTCAGTGATATTACCCTCGAGTAGAGCAGTTAGACTCAATAAAAATGACCAGCTGTTAGAAAACATAGCGATCAGGAGATTGAATGGGTATTCCCTGCGCTGGGCTATGGTGGACCAGGAAGCAACAATAAAGACAGTGGTGGACAAATTTAGATCTGCCATTGGGACTTGTTTGAATGAATCAGCTGCCCCAGATAATATCCTAGCCTCATTCCAGGTGATATCAAACGCAATAAAAGAATCCCTCTTAAGACGTAATAGCAGCAGCAGACACTTGAACGGATGGTTTGATTCCAGGAGTACCCTGGCATACTCTTTTTTTTAAAAGGAGTCACACAAAACTCCCAGAAACTTAGCTGACTTGAGGAGTACTAGAGTGGAATATATAAAAGCTATAAAGGCCAGAAAAACTACCCTGAAAAACAAGGCATGGGAGGCTTTACATAAGGCCTCAATAACGAATGACAGTTCAGCTTTTTGGAAGGTAGTCAAAGCTGCTTTCTTGTCAAGCGAGGCTGGTCCTTCCATTGAAATTGAAATTGCTGAGGAAGAATGGATCAAACACTTTTCTAGAGTATATAGTGGCGAGGGAAACCCCGATGTGACGTGTATTTTTTCCCAGGAGGACTGTAACTTGAAGTGCCCTCCTCACTACTCTGACTTTTTTTTTACTCTGGACGAGGTGGAGCGGGCCTTATCCTTAACCTCTTCAGTGCCCATGACGAGATAGTCTCGTCATGGAGCACGGTCGCGCTGTGCCCATGACGAGACTATCTCGTCATGAACCCCACCCACTAATAAAACGCCCGGGACAGGAGGGGGAAAGGGCGTGGCACAGAAGGGGTTAAGCCAGGTTGGTAAGGCTCCTGGACCAGATGGGGTCCCCATAGATCTGTTTATATCAAACATTTCCTTGTGGAGGCCCATTCTGGTCCAGGTAATTACCGCGAGCTGCAGCACCACTTTCCCATGGACTTGGGTAGAATCTACTATTGTACCTATCTTTAAAAAGGTGGGACAGACAAGACTCTGGTTGTTACCGGCCAATCTCCTTGCTGGGCGCAGTGACTAAAGTTATAGGTAGGATATTCTTAGAATGCCTCCAGGACTGGGCAGAGGAGAACTCTGTCCTATCTGACCTGCAATACGGATTCCGGGCAGGATTGGGGACGGTGAAACAGGGCTTAAATCTGTCGATCTTGGTGGGGAAGTACACAAGGACAAAGAAGGGGAACTTATTTTTAGAGTTTGTGGATCTCACAGCTGCTTTTGACTGTGTCGTCCACAGCAAACTTTGGTCTATTTTAAAAGGCATGGGGATTGACGTTCAGATTATCGATTTTCTTAAGCGTTTTTAATGTGAGACCATGGCGCGCGTCCGCTATGGACTGAGGGGCGAGCGTTCCGCTGCATTTCCGATTAGGAGCGGAGTCAGGCAAGGTTGCGTCCTGGCTCCGTTCCTTTTTAATCTCTATATTAACAGCTTGGAGGAGGCCCTCCTGAAAGATAATAATGACTTTCCCCAAGTGGCAGGACGTCCAATTCCTGCACTTCTTTACGCAGATGATGCGGTGCTGATGTCCCGCACACAAGTAGGTCTACAGAGGGTGCTAGACAGTTTCTTCCACTTTATGAAAGATCTTGGTTTAAGAGTAAACTCCTCTAAGACCTTTATTATGCGATGTGGCTCTGGTATCAAGAAATCTAAAGATATGTTTGTGGCAGGACAGAAGATTGGGGTAACCAAGAGGTTCTTATATTTGGGAATTCGTTTTGCTCATAATGATACTTGGGCACAAACTGTAGCAGCGAAAAAATTGGTACTCTTAAGAATAACATCTGCCATTACTAACTTTGCCAGGAAACTGGGAAAAGGGCCACCTGAGGAGCTCATTAAAATCTATAAGGCAAAGTGTGTCTCTTCAGTAGTGTATGGCACAGGGGTTTGGGGGTTTACTGATTTGCTGCCTATTCAACCTATTGAAAACCATTTCCTATGGTACATTTTATCTGTTCCAAACAGTACATCATCATGTATATGTCACGCGGAGCTGGGACTTCCCTTCATGTCTGATCTAATAAAGCTTGAGCCTGTGCTCTTATGGCACAGGCTCTGGACTAAAGATAAGGCAAAATTGAATAAAGATATTTTACTAGATATTTTGAAAGTAGAAGGGGTCTTAAAGATCCCATGGATAAGGTACGTCCGCAACTTCCTACAAGATCTTGGACTGTTTTAATAACCCTAGAACTATTGGCACAATAACAAGAAAAGAATTACAAAAGGAGGGCCTCTTGTTGCTGGACTCTATTAGAATATCTTCCGAGATACTGAAACCAACAGTCCTACAACACCAGTTGATTTAATCCACTTTTAGCCTTCAACCTTATTTGACTTTTGTACCCGGAGTATATGATAGGTTTTAATTAACTAGATTTAGGTTGGGGGTATTTCATAGACTAGTCACTTTACCCACAATGAATGACTGGACTCATAACCTTCGTCCCTGCCCCTGTGATAATAACTCCAGCCAATCTATGATTCATGTGGTCTTCTTTTGTAGATTCTATACCCATGTAAGGAAAATGTACTTAGGACCAGTTTTAAAATTGTTTGGGCTCTGCCAATGTCGACCTGCTTGTCTTGCACTGCAACACCTAGACAACGAGCATAGTGTTTAGGTCTCGCCTGACCCAACGCATGCGCTGGTCTGGCGAGACTTATTGAGAGGGCTCCAAAAAGTGCTACTAGGCCAGCCTAGAGCTACAGTGCATGTGCGCAGGCGCGCGCGTTTTACCGCGATTACTTTCACTTTCGCAGCCGCTTTGATGTTTGGTCGTGATCGCGATCACTTTCACTTTCGCGGCAGCATGGCCACTTTGCATAGCCAATAGGTCTCGCTTTTGGGACCTTTTAGTATTTAGTTATGCAACTGTTGCATGGCTAAACACTGATAAGGTCCCAAAGGCGAGACTTATTGGCTATGCCAATGTTTGTTTTAGAATTTTATTTTTTCTGAAGGAAGTTCTGAGTCAAAGGAAAAGTATGCTTATTTAATCGATTCTAATCGGACGAAGGTGCCAATTTAATTCTGTTTATTTAACTTCGTGCCATATTATACATTATGTGTACATTTGTAGGATACTTTTTAACTCATGTACTGCTTGATATGTATTTTAATGTTTTAAATTTAATACTGTTTTTTAACTTTGTAACATACCATAGATTATGTGTACATTTGCAGGATATTGTTTAACTTATGTACTCGTTGATATGTTTTTTATTGCCTTTCTTATGTGCTTTTATGATTGTCTGATATAGCAATCGAATAAAGCTTTCTTTGACTTGACTATCAAAAAAGCAATTGATGAAATAACCAAAGAAGTAAATGCACTCTTCTACCAATGAATCAAAATCAGTAAATACCCTCCCAAAGTCATCAGTCTTACAAATATCATGTTCAAATGTATTTGAAGAGAGACCGTGCCAGCATATTACCAAGAATGCTCTTAGAATTCATATCCATACACACAAATATTCTCATACACTACTCAGTCACTAACACCTACTCATTCATGCATGTGCATATACTCAATGAGGCCTCTTTCCACCCCTCTACCCACTGCTTACTTCCTAAGTGGCTGTGGTGATTCCATCCTGAGTCTATGGTCTATGGTTCTAGCTTTTCCGGCATTTTACCAGACTAGCTTGTGCAAAATATGTGTATTCAATATTGTAGTATAAACATATCAGAGCCCTAATATCGACTATTCCTGGCTCCACATAGGATATATAACCATGACTATTCCTAGCTCCACATATATGTACCTGGTTGCTGTGGAGTTAATAATATATCTTCTTCATAAGTGAATAATAAAAATACTTGCACAAAATTGTGGAAGTCAATATTCTGGCTACAATATTTTTCTACATGATGTTCTGATATAAAACTGTGTTTTCTACCTCCAGGGTCCTGGGTCACTTCGGCAACAGCAGGTGGGGAAGGGAGGGAGATGAAGGATCAGGCACTGACATATCCACATGGAACTAGGCATCGCCACATCTCAAAATGCGGAGCTCTCCGCCTCCTGAGCCATGAGGACAGAGAGCACCTGCATAGAGCTAGTAGCCAGAATATCATGGGTCCAGGAGCAGTGGGCGACTCAGTGAGAAACTGAAGACTGGCAAGATTACAGTCCACCTGAAAGCATGCCCACCTGTTCACACTCCATGGGACACAGTATCTTTACTGAGGGCAGGATGGAGCTGGGCACTTCTCCTCTAGCTCCACCTTTCCTCATCAGGTCAGAGACTGGGGTGAGATCACCAAATTCGCTGCCCCCCCCCCTCATCAGCATGTTATCTAGTGAGAAAAGGTGAAGTGAGAGCAGTGCAGGGGTTATGGCCTCGCCTCCTGCTTCAAGTAGGGCTTCACAGCCAGTGGTGGCTGGCATGTCCCGAGTGTGTTGGGCGGGCACATAAAAAAAATAAAAAGCACTTATCTTTTCTACGAGCGCAACGTCCTCCTAGATCCTTCTCTCCTCAAGGCAGGCAGGCTCCCAACACCCAAGCCAATCCTGGTGCTGCTCTCATGCAGCATGAGCGAAGTGCTAGGATTGGTGGGAGCAACCTCTGTCAGCACTCACAAGGGCACTGGATGCCTTTGCTTTCTCTCTTCTTTTAAAAAACGTTTTAGAGTTTTATATAGCACAAACTAGACCCAAAGATATCAGGTATCAGAGTGCTTTACGTGAGCACCAATTTTGTTACAGATGGACACATTCATTTTTGTTAGGCACGGGGAGATTAAGTGATTTGCCCAGAATCACAGGATGTTGAGCATTGATGCCAAGACTCGAACTCTGTTCCACAGCTTCGAGGTCGACCACTCTAACTGTAAGGCTACATCCTCTCCCCAGAGAGACTACATTCTCTAACTCAGCTTTCTTGGGTTAGAGAGATTTAAAATGCGCATGCCTGACTGGCCGTCGCAAGACTGCCGGCCAAAGAGACATGCACATTTTAAACTCGAGAGCACAAAGCTCCCTGCTGGCCCACCTGTTCTGACACTCATTTTGAGATGGTCGGTTGCTCCAAAAAAAAAATAATAATAACTAAACTTTATTACTATTTTTTTTTTCAGCTCTGAGCTGGGGCTTTTGTTTGTGGGGTGACGCTCCCCCGCTCAAACGGAGGTGTCGCCCATGTAATCACAACTTATTGCCCGAAGCAAGAACAACATTTTCAGCCGTGCTTTGCGTGGGCTTCACAAGGCTATGACTTAGCAGATATCCACTGATGCTCCGCTACATGTACAAATGCTGAGTGACCTAGCAGACAGTAGTGTCCGCCTATTCATGTCCGATGAACAGTGGAGCTGACCACACTATGCTGTTTACTGAACACTAAGAAACTACCTACAAGTGGCATGCAGAGCCCGAACACCATTGAGGAGGAACCAACCCTGACTGCAAATCAATCATTCTTTTGTCTTGCCGTGGAGCTATAAAATAGGCTTTCCTGGAAGTCTTTAGACATGACCTTTTTTGTCTCTTATTTGTTGAGTCCCCTTTATTCTATGGCTGCCTGTGCTGTTGAACAAGCTCTTGTAAACATTAAATAAATAAATCCGTTATCAGCCCTTCCCTCCTCCTCTTCAAGCAAGCCTTGAAATCTCACGTTTTCGAAGAAACTGTTGTCAGTGGCTATACTTCATCTCTGTCGGTTGCACCTTTTCCACAGCAGTAGCTGAAGGTAACGTATTATTGCATTACGTAAACACCAAATAACATTCTATGGCCATCCAAGTTGTTGTCCTGGCTGACTCTAATATGTAATGTCTACATTACGTGTACATCGTCCCTTGCTGAACTTTAGGGTACCCATGGCAAATGCCTAAATAAATGCATATAGGAGTACGCAAAGGCAGTTGGCTAAAAAGTCAAGACTGGCGTCACACGTTGTATGGGATCATTGGGTTTCTATGCGCTGGATGTGTGCGCTTGTAGGGTTGATGACTGGCTTCTCCGGACATCGTTTGCACTGTCACCGTAGGCTCCGATGCAGCTCCAGGTCTAATTTTAGACCTGCGCAGTGAGAGGGGGCAGGTGGAGCCCTCGGGGATCCCACCTATTCCTTGTGGGGAAGGTCGAAGCCAAGAAAAGAAGCAGCGAGAGAACCAGCAGGTGTTTCTCATTAGCATTTTCCAGCAGCTCGCTGCAGACTGCCCTTGTTCTCACAAGCTTGAAAGATCCATATTTCCTCGGTTGCACTAACAGGTTTAGTCACAATGTGCTGAACTTAACCAGGAACAAGGGCCACGATAGACACCACTCTTTGAGAGTATTATTAGTTTAGTCTAGCACATGGGTACTCGCAAACATTTGCCCAGGGGCCACAAAGCACGGTCTGTGGTGTGACCGAGGGCCACACTGATGCCAGCAGGGTGACGCCAGAGAGTCTGGGTGGGCCAGGGATTGTGTAAGGAGGTCTAAAAAAATGTTAGATAAATGGGCAAGCATTTATTTGCAGGTTAATAAATGGTTTGCCGTTTATTTTTTTTTTAAAAAAGCAAAACCTGAATATTAGTGCTCAGCAACTAAATAGCAGCAGCTCATGCTGATGTTCGCCTGTAAAGGTCAAGAGGGCCTCAAGAGGGCCGCAAGCGGCCGCCGGGCTGTACTTTGAGTATCACTGGTCTAGCACATCTACCCTCTGGCCCAGGGTTGGATTGGGACAGGCAATAGCCCCGATCAAAAAATGAAAATGGCCTCCATTAGTGAAATAGAAAGCTGAAAAGGTTACCCATGTTTGCAAATTGGGGCAGTTTTGAACTTGTAAAAGAACTGCTGTATACTTTGTTTGCATGGTATGCAGAAGTGAGTTTGAATTAATATAATGGAAATCAATAGTAATTTTTTTTTGTTTTAATATCATAGAAATAAATAGTAAAAACCAACCTAGCAGACCGTAAAACAGGCCCACACACATGCCAAAAATTGGTCCACACACTGATCTGTCAGAGCAACCCATGGGGACGTGCTTGATAGCCTACAGGCCAGTCCGATATGTAGCTTTCAGCCAGTCCTGGAGTTTTAGCCAGCAGCGCTCTGCATGCTGGAAACTAAAGGTAGGGCTACTGGAATTAAGCAGCAGGGTTGACTAAATGATGTGGCACAAAAATAAATATTACATGAGAATGGAATGGCAAATTATGCACAATGTTGCACTTTTAAAGGCACGTCGTGTACATTTTGTGGCATAGGCTAATTTAATAATTCACACAAATAATTGAGAACGTAAGCCTGCATCACCTCTTTTTTTTTTTTTTTTAAATAACAAATTTTATTTGGTTATTCGGCATTGGAGTGGGTGTAGGCCCCACCAGGATCTGTGCGAAAAGAAGGACTATATTTTCATCTGTAATCATTTCCAATCTGACGAAAAATACCTGCCAAACATGCAGGTGGAACAATAATACAACCATTATGCAGACAGTTGTTAATCTCAATAATGCAGCATATGATACGTCCAATTCTAATAATACAACATGACAGTGCAATAATACGACCAGGTGATATGATATTGTATGATACACGTCAGGGCTAGGAGGAAGCCACTCATGGATCCTCTTCGGGCAGGTCAATACCTCGATAGGCCGCCCATCGTGTCCAGATCTTGCGATGTTTCCTAGGGCTGCCCCGGGCCTCAAACACAGCAATCTCGGCCCCCATACATATATCCAATTCAGATTTCCATTTGCCTATAGTCGGGGGAGCAGATGCCTTCCACCCCTGTGCAATATCCCTTTTGGTAATAGTTAGGGCGAGGAATAGCAGATATTGTTTATAGCGGATCCCCCCTATGTCGTCAGTGGAATGCAATAAAAACAGTTGGGTCGAGTGGAAGCACCTACGCCAATACCTCACTAAGGCATGATCTAACCCTGTTCCAGAAGGGTTGCAGAGCTGTACAGCTCCATACCGTATGTATGAAGGACCCATCATCTACTCACACCGCAGACACGTTGGGGACTGAATAACCCCCATTCGCCACAGTCGTACCCTAGTGTAATATATTCTGTGTAAATATTTGAACTGGATGAGCCGGTATCGCGTGGAGACTGCCGCGCCTCTAGGGCTGGCAATCGCCTCGGCCCAGTCATCATCCGTGAGTTCTGGGATATCCGCCTGCCAGGCCAGTCTGGTCTTGTTGAGGGTAGTGGGTGTGTGTGTGTGTCGTCAGTGTTTGGTATATTTGCCTAATTTTGTGTAAACCAAGGTCACCCATCAGCAGGCGACTCTCCAAGGGCTGGAACTCGGGGAGAGTTATGAAATTATTATGATAATGGTCGACTTGTCCAAACTGTGGAAACCTTGTATTTAATATTCACATTGTCACTTAGGTTTAGGCTCCCTTTGTCACTGTGGACACTATGCACAAAAGTTGTTTTGATGTATAATGTTTACTCCTAACTTTATTGTTTAAAAAATCCATAAAATATACTACACTGTAATCGGTGTGTTAGTGGTTCCTTCGCGTTCTGCCATTATCTAACTCTCTATATTGCGATTGTGCCTATGTATCATAACCTCATAGTATATTATTCCACAGGAACCATTGTTTTTCCTATATAACTATTACCCTGGTTCCTTAGTGAGTAGGGTTACCCTGTTTTTTTCGTGGACAAGTCCGTGTATAGCAGGCGTATATATGTCAGGAGGCGGGGTCCGAAATTGATCACTTCGAGCAGTTGAAATAGATATACCCAGCTCAGCGAATCGAAGGCTTTATCAAAATCCGCAAGTAACAGAGCGGCGGGCCTACCCAAAGTAGGGACGGCAGCTATGGCGTTGTGGACTCGTCTGATATTATGGCTAGTGGCCCTCTGGGGCATAAAGCCAGGCCGGTCAGGATGAATCAGGTCTGTGATACACCCTCGAAGGGGATCTGCTTAGACCTTCCCTAGTAATTTGGGTTCAAAGTTAATAAGGGAGATGGGGCGATAAGAGGCGGGATCTTCCGGGGGGCGACCCGGCTTGAGAAAGAGTACAATCTCTGCGTGTCGCCAGTCCCCTGGAATACAGGCTAGGTCTGCAGCTTTGGCGATAGTCACCAAGAGATGAGGCCCTAAAAGATGCAGATGGGAACGTAGGAATTCTATGGGGAACCCATTGGGGCCGGAGCCAGATGTAGTGCATTGAGGGCGCCAGTCAGTTCGTCCAACGTAATTCGGGCCTCCAGATGTTCCCGGACCGAGTCTGGGAGACGAAGAGGCGGAATGTCCACTAGAAATTCCGCAATAAGTTCGGGAGAAATCGGTTCCTTCCGGGCGTATAGGGATGTGAAGTGCCTTGCAAACTCCCCGGCAACACCTTCGGGTGTCGTGTATACGGATCCATCCAGACCCCGAATAGTGGGCACCATGGCCAGGACCCTCTCTGCCTGGCACAGTCTGTGGAGCATTTTACTGGATTTATCACCCCATTGATATATCCGATGCTGTGACGCCTCCCAAACCTCCTTGGCCTCATTCAGTAGATGCTGTCACAGCTCCTGCTGTGCAAGTAGCAGATTGCGGCGGAGGATGGGGCTAGGGTTGGCATTGAGTTGGGAAGATAGGGTCATCTGGCGCGCCTCTAGGTTGTCAAGGAGCTCACGGTGCGTATGTTTCTCTGTAGTGTGGTAGCTAATTTCGGAGCCGCGAATAATTGGTTTAAGGGCTTCCCATAGAATACTACTAGAGGGGGCGGAAGGGCCATTACCTGCCACATAAGTGGTGATCGCCGTATTGAGCATATCTAGGTAAGTGGGGCTGCGGAGGTGCCAAAGGGACATTCTCCACCGGAATGGGGGCCTACGGGAGCATTATGAAATTGAATAGTGACCGGGGAATGATCGGATAATCCGCGGGTTTGATGTCGCACCATTGAAAATCTATGGAGAAACACCCGAGGGACAAAACAATTATTGAGTCTGGACTGCGACCCATGGACCGCTGATAGGTATGTATAGTCGCATTCTAGAAGGTGGAATTTGAGCCATATGTCTGCCTAGCCCAGTTTCGAGGCCAATGTATGTAGTTCAGTCGGGCCCGGTGGCTGAGGGATTTTTGGGTCACGCTGATGATCCATAGGCCCCATGGTATCCTTCCAGTCCCCGCCGAGCAGGGTCAAGCCAGTGTAAACGGTTCCCCCAGACCCCAAGTAGCTTGTCGATGAAAGTGGCCCCTAATGGAGGGGGGGCATAATTACTGCCTACTGTAATCTGTTCACCATACATCACGCCTGTGATGAAAAGGAAGTGGCCTCCCGGATCCGCACTATGTGCTGCGTATTTAAACTGAACCCTACTGTGGATAAGAACTGCCACACCCCTGGAGCCGCTAGTAAATCCTGTGGGATAAATATGACAAAAGCTGAATCGGGCGAGGCACAGGACTTTCGTTCCCATCAAATGGGTCTCTTGGAAGAGGCTAAGTGCAAGATGTCTGCCCCATACCGTTTCGCTTGTCGTAGGACTGCACCTCGTTTCACCTTGTTTAACAACCCCCTAACATTCCAGGAGACCACCGTTAAGTCCCCAAGAGGGTACCCTTCACTAGGTGTCATTACGACCTATGTCAGAGGTGAATAAATCAGAGACCTGCATAGAAGAACATAAGGAAAATAACTCCTGTCTGCATGTAACTTAAAACATTGGCATCATAAACATTACAATCTCTCAAGAAACCCCCCCCACCTCCCACCCGACACTACCAAAAACAAGGAGCATCTGTCACGGTGTGTAGAGCCGAGGACCTTCAGGTCTCGCAACAAAGATTCCCTTCCCAACCTATAACTCTATGAACACGGGAAAAACAATAAGTCCATGACTAAGCAGCCCATGATCGCATTTCCATGCCTGCCCAGAGAGAATAATATGAATGTACATTCAAGCCGTCGCTGTGCCCTCCAATTGCCATGTGGTCCGTGGATTAGTCCGGAGTGGTCAAGGCGGCCGCTCAGGACTTGCCGACATCCTGTCCGACCCCGGCCCTCGCCGCTACAGTGACTTATTGCGTCGCGGCCGTTGGCTCCGTGAACTTCGAGAGGAGTCCGAGTCTATGGCTGGTGGAGAGTTTGCTCGGAGCTGTGGGCGATCATCCATCCAGGTGAAGACCGCCTCCGGGGTGTCGAAGAAGAAAGACTTAGAATTATAAATGACACGCATCCTGGCAGGATATAGCAACATATATTGCATATTCAGTTCTCTAAGTCTGCGCTTCGCCGTCATGAAGGATTGGCGTTGTTGTTGAACCAGACGCGTGTAGTCCGGGAATATCATGATGGAGCGGGAATCATGCACAAAGCTGTCCTTTTGTGACCTGGCGAATCATAGGATAGCATCACGGTCGGCATAGTTCATGATCTTTGCCCTGACAGGTCTTGGGGCCGCGCCCGGGAGGCAGGGGGTTCTGCGTTAGTACCCTGTGCGCCCGTTCCAACACGAAGGCCGAGGAGATCGTTAGGTAAGATAGCTGTAAGCCACTTAGTGATGAAGTTCGTCATGGAGACCCCCTCGCAGCCCTCGGGTAAGCCCGCGAAGCGCAGGTTGTTTCGTTGGGCACGGCCTTCCACATCTTTCACTCTAGACGCCAGTTCTTGTGTTACAACCGTGAGCTTATTCACTTTCTTTTGGAGTGAGGTCACCGAATCCTCCACGGTGGAGACCCATAGTTTCCGCCTCAGTGATGCAGTCCACTACCTTGCGTAGGTCCTGGCGCAAAAAGGAGACCTCGGACCCCACTGCACCGATTTTCTCATCCAGCATGTCTCTGGCACTCTTTATCGCAGTCAGAAGGGCCGCGTTGACCGGGATCGAGCAGCTCCCGTCCCGACCTGTAGCGCCTCCAGTTGAATTAGTAAATTGGTCAATGGTGCCCTGCTTGGGAACTGCCCCGCCCAGCCGCCCTTGCCCATCTGAAGGAACAGCCCAGGGCAGGGCAACAGTCCAAGGGAGGGGGCAGGCAGCCGGGGCAATGAACCCACACCATGGAGGTAGGTGGTAGCTCCGCCGAGTGGGGCAAGGATGTCCAGAGATGTAGAAACTCAGCCCCCAGTACCACACCAGGTGTGGCAGAGGATCGGACTATGTGGATAGAGGCCGGCGACTGAGATAGTGGCCACCGCAATCCAATGCGCCCGGGCCGCACAGCTCGGACCAAGAGAATTCCGTCCAAGAGAGGCGCCAGCCAAGGCAGCAGACCTCGACCAGGTACAGGCCTTCAGCACCCCACAGCGTGAATCGCTGTCCACCAAGGGCAGATTACAGTCCTGTGCCTTCCCACATGGTTTATAATGGGGGTCTATGCAGATCGGCCCTTCTGAAAATCCATGAGTCCCCAGGGCCCTCCAGCATGACAATCGGGGGCCCAGTCCAAACAGTCTGTGCAGCTATGCTCCGCGGGACCGTCCCCAAAGGTGCAGCGGGACTCCAACTCCAGCGGAGGCAGCCACCGGCCGAGCAGACCAACGCAGGCGGAGAGGGGGAGAGGGCAGCGGCGGCAGCACTCACCTGCTGAGGCCGCGACCAGGCCAAGTACGATCCTCCGGGCCATCCGCTGCAGCAATGACATCGGAGCCTCAATCCCTGGGCCTCAGGGGCATCCGCGATACCACGACCCCTCAGGCAGTCTAAGGCCCGAGGTCGGCGCCTCCGTGCCCCGGCCTCGCATAGATGGCGGCTCTGGGATGAAGGGGGAGGGGCGGCGGCTCCAATACACCGGCTCCGTTTTCTACAGCTCTTTCTCCCCCGAGGGGGGACAAGGCGTTGCTCCCTCGACATCCCCCCCCTCAGGCCACGGGCCAGGCCGCCGCCACCGAGCGGCTCCGCAGGATCTGGGCCAGCCGCGGAGATGGAGACGGCAGCTGGCGCGGCGAGTCAGGGATCTGAGACAGGCACTGCAGTGGCACAGCCCCCGGTCCCAGCGAAGAAATCCCGCACTCCGGGGGCGCAAGGCAGGCGGCGCTGCAAGTTGAGGTGACTCTGGGCAGGATTTAGGCAGATATATAGGCGGATTATGGTGTGGATGGACGGAGCTCAACTAAGCTGCGTCCACCATGTCGGCCACCCTGCATCACCTCTTTAATTCAATAATTCTGTACATCATAGATATGTTTGAAAAAATGCCTTGAGTTTTTTCTTTGTATGCATCTAGGGCAGATGCACAAAGCCTTTTCATGGCCTCAAACTCTGTGATGCGCAAAATACCAGGTTTGCCACTGCAAAATTTCTTTTTGCTACGTACTAAACCAATTTTGTGGCAAAATGGGTTGTGACCCAGTCTGCATTGTAATTGGGAAGGGGGCGAAAAGGCGCCCCCTCCTAATTGTAAGTGAGATTGGTACATAACAATAGTTTGCAAGGGAAATTATGGTTGCTAACAATTGAAAAGTTACTGACTGGTGGCAGGAACAGTTTTGGAAAGGGGAATCTCTTCCTGTTGTAGAGCATTCCCTTTGGAAATAGGTAACCTCGGGGGTGCAGGCCGTGATCCAATAGACCCCTGCCTGCTCACCCGATGTGTTCCCATGCAGGATTCGTTTTTATAGCAGCATTGGTTCTGTTAAGGAACATTGGCTGATTTAAATACATGTTTCCAAGAGTCAGTGATGCGTGCACCGAATCCCTCTGGATTAAAAAAGAAATAGTACAGTTTAACTGCCGCAAAGAGAAAAATGGTAGAGCAAATTTGTTTAAGGAAAATAAACATACTTGCTGTAAATAAGACTGAGGACACAAACACTCCTCAAAGAACTTAGCAGTTGCTTCCTCACGTTTTTCATTAATTTGCGTGCACTAATTTTGCACAAATCTACCCGTGTCTCCCCCGCAGTAGACCAACATCGCAGCCAACTCCCCTATGTGCCTCTCTGAACTGCACATCCCCCGGCTGAAAAATGCGCTCTCGGTGCTGAGTAGAAAAAAAACCCTTCAAATGCTGCTCCTCTTTACTATATTATCCCAGGTTTCATATACTCTCCTTTTCCACGGACTTGGCCAGCATTACACGAACAAATATATATAGTCCACACTGTGCTCCGCTCGCCCATCGTTTTCGCTATTCCAGTTATTGGTTTACTTGAGACCGGAGGCACAACTGTTAGATTAAGTGTTAAAAAAAAACTGTTATAGATGCCTTTTCAAAGTAGAAAATCTATACGACATTTCACGCTCCACTCTGTGGTCTCAAAAAAATGTCTTTATTCCAGACTGACACTGCTTTACAGCTCCGACTAACTAAAAGTAGCGGTGTTTGCACAATCATATCTTGCTGGAATCTTGCCCCCGATCGCTACAAGTCACGATCTAATATGCCTTTCTTTTATCACACGTCTTTGGGATGAGAAAAAAAACACTCGACAGTATAATTGCATTTCTGATTTAGTGAAGATAAACTCCCTTCAAGTGCTGCTCCTTCGCACATCGACTTCTCCATGCTTCACATACGCTTCTCATACGCTCTTTCCCATAAAAAGTTTTTTTCGAAGGGGTATACTGCACTTAGACTACACATAACAGCGGGGCCCGATATTTACACCAAGCCCAGACATAGCATTTGTTCCAAAAATGCATCTCAGGAGTCTGTGAGCAGGCAGGTTCCACATCGCTCAAACCACATAGGGGCAGATTTATGAGCCCCTTGCGCCACTTTTGCGTCACTTTTGGGAAAAGTGACGCAAAAGTGGCGCAAGGGGCTCATAAATCTGCCCCATAATGTCCAACGCCAAACACATACCTCTGTGGACTGTCTTTTGGAAAAGACACCGGTGGGGCATCCAAAGCGTTGCAGAGGACTGGTTTCCAGGCTTCTTTTCAGACTCTGACTGTCTTCTTAAGTTCCTTGTGTAATTTCTTGGCTCTTCACATGTGGTTCTTTAAAAATCGTCGCCTTTTTTTAACTGATGAAGGTACTGTCATCATAGGTAGACCAGGAGCCAGAGATGTAGTTAAATAGATTTTTTGGTTCAAGTAAGATGTTACAGGGTGCCCCACCGGGAGCAGCATCCTGCTGCTCAGCCCCACTCAATCTAACTGATCACTCATTCAAAGCATGTACACACACCCAACATTCTATGACATCACACTCATGCAGGCTGAGCAGCCAGGACTAGGAAGTATAGGATGTAACAAATAACCATAGGGATAGTAGTCCTCTTCTGTCTGCAGGCCACTATTGCTTTGTTTGAAGTCAATTACAGAGGGTGATACGTAGGGACCTGCCCAATTAATATTCATAGAAGGCATCATAAAATTAACAACTGGGCAATTTCAGACCACTTTTTGCAACCAGTCTTTTCACTCATTTGGCCCCAGGAGTCTATGGAAGGATGTATGCCCGAATATTGTGTATACAAATATCATGTCGTAAATATAATTTCAAAAATGTCATCCCATTGAGTGTAGGTTCCCTATTAGTTACTCTATTGGCACAATATTTATTGTAGACAATGTTTAGACACTATAGTTATGTCACATGATACTCTGACAACAATATTTTACTTCCACGTCCTTACTGGGACAGAATAATCTTTGTGATTCTTCTAAGCTCGTGCTGCCCTCTTTAAATAAAACACATTGAGATTTGCAAGAATAGTGGAAAAATGTTTTCATGAAAAAATCAATGAATCATCCCAAATGCACCATATTTAATTAAGTATGCAGAACTTATGTTTCCTCCTGTGGACAAAAATACTTCCATCAGTCAAAGCAAAAACTGAAGTCAGAGAATGGAAAATGATTATGACTGAAATGTCAGGACTGAAAAGAGTTGTCACACTTTGCATGTGCATCTTGGGTTTTGTGATCATCTATGCACTTGCCAGCATAAACAGACAACATGCCGTGTCCTAGTGGGTTGCAATGTTAGCCTGACTGCCCTTGTTTAAACACAGGTAGGGTCACATAGGCCCAGATTTACAAAATGTTTTCACCAGCGCTGGAGCAAAACAAAGAGATGCACATGATAGTGTCAATCATATTTCGCGCACGCGCACAATGCTTTTTGTGACAAAAGACTTTGCGAATTCAGAATTAAATTGCATCGCGTTAATTAAAATGCCAGCATGAAATAAAAAGAGGAGCAAACAATGGCCAAACGTTGACGTGGGTAACATCGCTTGATTTTCCAAACGCATAATGTGAGTAACATTTTTGAAAAGTACACACATTGCATAGTTTAGTAGTCTTTGTTATTTGCATTTGCATGTCTAAGATGTAATTTGTGCAAGGCGCATTGTAAATATGACACTGCGCAGTATTTTTCCAGTTGTTCGAATGTGCTGAATTTGCACAACACTGACTTCCATGCGTTTAGGGAATCACCAATCCATCAAACATTGTACCACACCACTAAATGCACGAAGTGTGCATCAAAATGACATTAACAATATAAGGCATCAAACCATGTGCTGATTGGGTATTTATAATGCTAGACTTGTTCATGCCAGTACATCTGAATTAAATTACTTTTATGCATTATGTATTAAATACATACATTTTACACGCACACAACTGTTTCACACAGTATCATTGCATTTACAAAAACTTACAATGCATACATACAAATGTGAACATCCATTGCTGTGTTCCTCACAGTGGGAACCAGTGATTATGGAATATCCAGCTTCAGAGCGCGAAATATGAACATTTAATACTGTCTGTAGAAATGTGCACATATTCTGTAACTCTGTGCATTGCTAAAGTTGACTAGAGTGGGCCTCAAGAAACCTATTCAGCTCAGTTTAAAGTCTAACATGTAAATTGTATTTAACATTCAACATAGAATTTATTTTCTTGTATTTTTTGTTTCCACTGCAGGTGTGGACAAAGCCTCATTAGTTAGCATAGAATGGTTTTGTTTTAATTAGATAGCAAGGTAGGAGAAGATGAAGTTTGGCAAGAAGAGGCTCGGTAACAAGCAAGCAAACAAGGTACCATGGAGGAGAAGAATGAACATGGATGAATGAAGTTGCAACTTATCGATGTGGGAAAGGTGGTGCAAGTATCCAGTTCTGCCGTAACCATGGAAAATAACTAGCAAAAGTCACATGGGATTTTCTACCCTGAATACAATTGATATTTTATGCTGTAACTTAGTGATGGACACAGAGCTATCTTAGGTCTCCACATGGAACAGATCTATGTGTCTGCTTATGTGGCTTTATGCAACGTGACCCATGGTTGAGGGCCTTCTGCTGAAGACTCTGACAGCTGACACTGTTTTAATTTCACCTTCACTAAATACTTCTTAGTTTAGGGCTGTCCCTTTAAGGTAGTGCAGGTAGAGATAGCTTTCTCATGCTTACCTTGGAGAACCATTTGATGCAGTTTAATACTCAATTCTGTTTCCTGATTATTTGAATAACCATCAGATAGTTATCGGCTTTGTACTATACAGGGTAAATCTCTTCAGGAGATTTCGACTCATTTTCTTCATCCTGTATTTCTATATGATAATGTTGAGGTTGGTTTATATTGAATTGTTTCTAAATTGATAATGAAACCCTACTAAACTCTGATTAAGTTGTCAAGTGGATTACTTTGTGACCACATTGGTTACACTGTATTGAGATTAAAGGTGATAGTTTTGTCCCTTTTACCTCTCAAGCTGCTATCAAGACCATTGGTCTGGAGATAAATGTTTAGGTGAGCCCAAGATCTAACAGCTGGTAGCAGTGTTGGATGGTTAGCTCTTGAAGTAGAGGTAGCTAAATCTAACGTAGACCCCAACTCTGGTGGCCCTAGTCCAGAATCTAAAATCGAGACATGGAGATTACATGGAGCTCCAGCCACGTCCAGTGAAACAGCAGTGGCAGAGGAGTGAGTATTAGTTGGGTTGTGTGTGTTTCAACTATGTTTAGCTTGCGGTGCAATATTGATTGTGTGATGTCTGGCAGAGATGCTGTGAGAGTCGTGTGAATGTGGTGTTGAAGTTGAAGAAGTTATCGGGTCCGACGTGACCTGAGATCCCAGGATGTATAGTAAAGGTGCAAAAGACTCTGTTGTAATTGTCTGCTACGGTGTTGTGGGGTTTATCGTGAGACGTTGTCGATGGCTTAATTGATATAGGGAACTTTGTGTGCAAGATAGAGTTGTAATCAATGCTTGAATTGGAAAAATAGAAGTGCATGTACCCTGTACCAGAGTACCTGCTTGTTTCTGAGAAGTGATATGTGGTCAGCATTTAAATTAGCTCTAGAATGGCCCGAAGGTGAATCTGAGAGAGATCCAGTGACACATGGTCCGTCACCTGTAGTGATGAAGAAATACGAGCAGGTGATTACTTGGTTGAAAACTAAAGTGCCACAGCTCGGTACTGATTGGGTAAAGATTGACAGGATGACTCAAGAACCTAAGGAGAAGATTCATGCGTTTTATGAAAGGTTGCTGCAGGCTTTCAAACAGTATAGTGGGATGGACACCTTAGAACCCAAAGATATGGGACAGTTTGCGTCCCGATTTGTGACTGGGCTGAGACCTGAAATTTGTATGATAATACAACAACATCTGATTTGTTGGCAAAATAAGTCTATTGATGAAATTCTACATTACAGCAAATATTTATGAGATGAGATTGAGATGAAGCACAAGAAGTTGAAGGAGAAGTTGATGGTAGCGCAGATGAAGGCTGCCCAAAGGAGTTAGGGACAACCTTATGCAGGGAGTCTACCAGTCTGGGACTCCGATGCAACAAGGTGGAGGATTTCAGGGCAAAGGAAGCGGAAGAGGTGTTCCTATAGATCCCACGAGTGGAGTTGATGTTGCCACTTTAAAGAAGTCAAACCCATGTCATTGTTTTAACAAGTTGGGGCATTGGAAGCGGAAATGTCGCTTTAATACTGCTGATCAAGAACAGAATGAAGGGTTTAATCAACCCCAGGGCAATGTCATGCAACCCCAGAATGTGCCCAGATCGAGATTTCAAAATTCATCTGGTTCCTTAGGGCTTATTATGGAAGAACTACAGCCCCTGATGCCACAGCAAGCTGTAAATAGCGCCCAATTAAATCAGAATGAAGACATGAATGGGAATAAGAGCATGTCCCATCGTAATGGCCCGTACCAACAGTTTCCCATATGTGACACATCTAATGGGTACAGCTCAGATCAGTCCTTATGCGGTGCCTGAGGGGGGAGCAAGACAGAATGCTTGGAGCAGTCTTAGAGGTAGACCAGAGTGCACCATACGTTGATGCTGATGTAGATGGCCACAATGTCACTTTCTTGATTGACACTGGTGCTACCTGCTCTACTGTGAAAACAGCAGATGTTCCAAACCAACCCCTCTCGAGAAAAACGATCCAAGTTGTAGGAGTTACAAATAAGAGATTGTCAAACTCCCCTACTGAAGAAGTGCCTGTGAAAGTAGGGACATTTGAAGATAATCATCAATATGTGGTGTGTGATTCAAGTTATGTGTGCCGGTTAGGACTTGACTTCCTGTGCAAGTTAAATTGCACCATCTATTGCACACGAAGGGTAATGAGCTTCAGACGAACAATGAGGATACTGCATTCAAACTGGCAACTCAGAACTTGTGCATTTTATTGTTCCCAATGTTGACAGTAGAAGCCTTACCGTTGGATCTCAGAGATACAGTGCGAGACTGTTAGACCTGTCAGCCATAGGGTGGTCTCCCCCTGTATTTTTCATCGTGCCTCATTTTTTCCACCCTCATTTTTGTGTTGGACTTAGGTCTCCGGGCGCCTTTTCATTGCCAATCAGTGTTAAGGTGCAGGTGCTCCCTTCCCCTAAGATGGCTGCCACAGGCCCCTGCTACTGCGGAGTGGCCTTTCTAGTAGCACCCTAGCTGCCAGGAGCTGGCTGGGACCCCACAACAATGTTGCGACACCAGCCCGCCTTTTTTGTCCTATACCTAGAGTGGGGAAGCTCCTGGAATGTGCTGGAACCTTCTAGAAGAAGGGTGGGGTTTTACTTTTGCCGCCTTAGGAGGTGGTCACCTGACCTAGGGCTACTTAACAGAGGGAGGGAACTTTTTCTAGTTAGTTGGGGTAAAGCAGACCTGGGGAACCCACGCAGGAGTTTTAGGCGGTAGGGCCTAGACAGGGACTTATGCCTCTGAAGGTGACAGGGTTTAGGCACTGCCCTTTAAGTGAGTGAGGGATCCTGTACTACCCACTGATCTGGCCCAGCGATAGGGAGACCCCGGAATGACCTGCCAAGCCTGACTAGGAGGGAACTAGTCACCAACTCACCCCCCCCAAGGAACAGAACTTTTAAGGGCGCGAGAACCAACTGCGCCACCAAGACTGCAAAAACCTACTTCTGAAACTCTGCTGGAGCTGACCGCCGGAATTTAAGGCTGAAGCTGAGGGCGGAAACTGACTACTGAAACTTATTACTAAAGACTCCCTGCTGGACTGCTGGGGGATCAACCAGGTACTAGCGCTGTGACCCCTGCGCTCCCCGACCTTGCCTGGGATCCCCCCTAGTCAGTCCTGTGCCAGGCGCTGGTCGCCGAAGTCGCCCCTTAATTTCAGCCCCCCCCCCGCTGTGGGGATTCAAGGCGCACTCACCGCTACGGCCCAGGGCCGGGAAACTGCCCCCTGTCATCACCGGGGCCCGCGGAGAAGCCCGGGGCCCCGCCGCTGCCGTCGCAGCCGAAGAATCGCGCCCCCAGCGCCGGGAAGGCCTCGTTGGGCCCAGGCGTCTTGCCGCGGCCGCGTAGGCCTGAAGCCAGCACCCTCATCACCTGACGGGGGCGGACTGCCAAACGCCGCCCCCGCCGTATCCCCATTGGTGGACGGAGCCGCGCCCCCGCAGCCCGCACTGCCATTGGCGGCTGCGGGCGCGACCCCGGAAGCAAGGCAGGAATCCCCCGAAGTGCCCGTGACGCCAGCGGAGCTCCCCGGTCACGTCTGACCCGACCGGGAGCCCCGCGCCTTGTCCCCCTGCGCCACCTACCTTCAGGAGAGGCTGCCAGGGAGGCCCTCGGCCCGGACATCGCCGGGCGGCCTGGACGTCAGCTGCGGCGCGAGGAGGAGGGATCCCGCCGGAGAACCCGTCACCAGGGCCGAGGGAAGGCCAGAGACTCAGGTAAACTCCGGGGAGGAGGGCGGGAGGCCCCCCTGAGGCCCGGAGCACGCCCCTCCCCTGGAGAGACTCCCCACAAGGCCCCCGCTTCCCGCAGAGCCTGCCAGAACTGGGCCCCGGCCCCCGCTTGTGCCTGAACTCCGCCTAATGAAAGAGCCCGGTGGAACTGACATTTTCGACTCGCCAAGAGTCTGCCAGGCGCACTACGTGCAGGGCGCTGATTCCTAAGCGCTATCCCTGTAAGCTGCAGGGTGGGGTTAAATGCCATATTTGGGGGGCGCTTGTCAACTGCTGTGGGCGGCACGATATTCCAGGTGCCTGGTTCCTAGTGCGAATGAATTGCCCTGTGTAGCGCCAGGTGCCCTGTTCAGACAACCTGATTGCTAAGCGCTATTGACCTGCTGTGTGCGGCACTATATTCCTAGGGCCTGGTTCACCGTGCTAGTGAACTCCCATGTGTAGCACTATGTGCAATGTTTATGCAACCTGATTTTTAAGCGCTATTAATTGTTGTGCGCAGCCCTATATTCCCAGAACCTGACGTTTTACTGTTTTAAGGGTTGCCAATTTAAAGGGTAATGAAATGCCTTTGAATGTATAATGGTACTGCCAGTGGGAATCTAATGAATTGCATTTGAACTAGATAAACCTGATTGATTTTTAAGTGAACATACTGTGTGGTGTCAGTTATTGCGTGCGCTTCCTGCTTCAGGGGATGTGTGTGCTGTATGGTTGCTTCACACGTAAGCCTTTGGGTGCCCAACCGCTCGAGTCACGCTACGCCTTTAGGGCCCGGTGACCCCAGGTCTTACAGAGACCTAGTTTGGGGGTTTTCTGGAAAGGACATTGGATTCATCTGAGGGGTTGAGCCGGTCCATATTCAAGTCAAGCCAAATACCGAATACCCGAGAACACCACTGTATAACCTGATGCCCGAAACAGTTGCTGGAATTACACCTATGATTGAGACTATGATTGAGCGAGGCATTTTGAAAGAGCTCCTGGGGAGTCCAAGTAACTTCCCCATTATGGGCTTGCAGGATCTCCGAAAAATGAATAACATAGTGGTCCCTTGTTGTCCTTTGGTACCAAATCTATCTGTGATTTTGTTTCAGATTCCATGTATGGTTGAATAATTCAATGTCATTGATCTTAGCCAGGCCTTCTTTTCTGTTCCCCTCCATGAGGAAAGCCAATTCTTATTTGCTTTCTGGCTGAGGAATCTTGTTTTAACATGGTTCCATGTCCCACAACGGTATATGTTCCATCTTTAACCAGATCATGAAGAAAAATCTGGAGTCTCTGATCATGCCATGTCATTTATTCCTAGTCCAGTATATCAATGACATTTTGGTTGCATCGAATATTCGAGAAGCATATAAAACTGATACAATTGCCCTACTGAACCATTTGGCTGAGAATTTACATAAAGTGTCCCCAAACAAGTTACAGTACTGTACGACAGAAGTCCTCTACTTAGGACATCACATTGTGAAAGTTGTGAGGAAGGTGTCACAAGAAAGAATTTTGTTGATCATACAAATGAATCCACCTCGGATGCAGAAAGAAGTTGTGATGTTTCTGGGGATGGTGGGCTACTGTCACCAGTGTATACCCAACTTTTCCCTTGTGGCCAAGCCTCCACAGAGGTTGACACACAAAGATGTGTCCGATCCGGTGCCCTGGGACACTAATTGCTTGAATGCATTCCGGGAGCTGAGAGAAAGCCTTTGTCACCCTCCTGCTTTAAGAATGCCAGAATACAACAAAGCGCTTTTGCTCTTTTGTAGTGAACAAGAAGGTTGTGCTCTCTCAGTAGTGACGCAGAATCATGGAAGATCCGTCACCTATTTTTTAGCTACTCTGTATCCAGTAGCATCAGTGTTGCCTGGATGTCTCAAACAGTTGTCTACATAGAGAGATGTGAAAGCATCATATTGGGTCACCCTTTGACTGTCTATGTATGCCATTCCATTTAAATATTGTTGACTAAAACTCGTACTCAGCAGCTAACCAATAGTAGGCTCACAAGGTTTGAGCAGACTATTTTGCATGATTACCTGCCGGGCCAGTTGCTCCCTGGATGGGAAACAAGCATCCTAGGACTGATTTCAGGGTTTCACCCCTCATCGGACAGAATAGCTTGACTCCAGTGGCATGGAGAGCACGGGACCCACGTCAGGACATACCCGTCCCACTCGGGGTGACAAATGCAAAAAGAACAATTGATGAACAGAATGCAGAAAATTTTTATAAATTCACCCCAGTACAGAGATCTGGGCCTAAATCCATCGTTTTGTTTGCTCCACATAGCATTACAGTTTGAACCCAGCCAAACTGGGGAGCCATGGTGAGCAAAAGAACAATAGATATAACCCAGATCTATTGACTGGGGTTAATGTTTGATTTGCTCTACATTCCGTCCATAATCTGTGTGTCTTTTGCTTTTTCGGCCTAAGTGCGCCAGGTATGCCCAGACGTGGGTCCCGGGCTCACTGTGTCACTGGATTTAATCTAGCCTGGTGATGAGGGCTGATATCCTGAAAATGGTCCCAGAATTCTTGTTTCCGGTCCAGGAAGGAACTGGCTTGGCAGTTCGGGTTGGACTGTTCCCATGAGGCAAAGGGTACCGACTGATTTGCATATGGCTGGGTCTAAACTGGGGTGGTGTGGTGACCAAAAGAACAATGGATTTAACCCAGATCTATTGACTGGGGGTGAATGTTTGATTTGTTCTGCATTCCATCCATCATCTGGGTGTCTTTTGCGTAATAGCACTTTAGCCAGCGGTCTGGAAGACACTGGAGATATTTGTGGCTGGGGCTTTGGATCGCGGTATGCAACAGGCTATTTGGTGCTTGTGATTCTGTGGCGGTGATCTCGTGGCGGCATCAGCCTTTATTGATCCTTGCCGCGGGGAGCACCGCTCTTTTTTGCTCTAACTGTTGGGCCGCTTAGTGATATGGAGATTGCAGTGTTTTTTTTGTTTTTTTTTCACCTGTCCTGATGTGGGCGGAAACCAGCACCCGAAAAATGGAGCCTTGTTACTATAGCCAGGAATCAGCCAGAGCCTGGTGAGCAACCTGCAACAAAGCCCAGGCCACTGTGAGAGCCTGCAAAAGCCCGGGGGAATCAGTTGGCCTGCATTCCCACCGGACTGTCTCAAAGAGTACGAGGAGATCGGCCTGTGAGTCTATATTGCCTATTGAGGGTCTCCCAGGTTTATGTTTTTGCCTAATATTCAGATTAGGGCCTAAGGGGCCCCGGCATGGCAGTATCTAATTCCAATTCAAATTCTCGTGGTTAAGGGGTACTAGAGGCAAAAGTATAGATACAAAAAAATATATATGTATAGCTGGGAGGACGGGGTCAACTTAATAGCTGCTTGAAGGCTGAGACGGTTGCAGAGGGCCGTGGATCCGGGACCTTAGGTGGTGTGGCAGATTAAAACCAGAGGGATGGAAAATTTAAAGGTGAAGTGGGATTGAAGCAGATCGAGGGAGAACTTTAGGTTCCCCCCGTGAGGAGGGAAAGCAGTTGGTCGCAGAAGCGGTCCGCCCTCCTGCGGATGCAGCTTGTGGCCAATTTGCAATAACTCCAGCATCTCCCTGTTGATTATTTGCGGCAACTAGAACGAGAATAGGTGCCCCAATGAAGCGGATATCAAGAGATCTATCAGCAAAGAAAAAATGGGCTACAAGGAAAAAAAAACATCCCAATAAACAAAGTGAGGAAGACGAATCTTCCAGCGCCCATTACTAACTACTTGCAGCCTACACAACTCCTGGCATGGAGGGCTTGCGGCATGATCGTTACACGCTTGGAGGTGCATTTCTTTTTCACACTGGGGTATTACTGGTCTCTCCAGCTGGTGTTGTCTGTCTGCTGCCCTAGCGCCGGATTCCCTGCTGCCTCACCACCGGTACGGGATGTTCAGCTCTACCTACATTATGCCTGGAAAGGATGTCATTTATGAGAAGTGTTGCATCGCTGTGTGAAAGCAGCGATGCAACACTTCTCCGTGCACGCTCCTTGCGACATGATGGATGCGTCATATTTACTGTATGACGCATCATGTCACAAGGAATGAAAGATACGTCAGTAATACTGACGTATCTGTCAGCGCAAAAGTGGCGCAATCCTGGAGATGTGTCTAAAGCATGACGCAACTCCAGCAATGTTCCTTTCGTCACCCTTACGCCTGCCATGAGGCAGGCATAGAGTTTTAACGAATTAGCGTCCTAGAAGTGGCGCAGTAACGTCCACCCTGCATACATTATACCTGACGCAGGTATAATGTAGCGCAGGGGTTTTTGAAGTGACGTATCTGCCTAGATGCGTCACTTCGTAAATATGGCCTAAATATGGCGCAACATGGCACTTTATTTATGTCCCCGCTGCGTCACTAAAAGTGACGCAACAGTGGCGCAAAAGTGATGCAGGCCTTCATAAATAAGGCCCTAAAACTTCCCTGGAAACTGGCATTGATTCTGTCTCTTTGGAAGTAAATTTGTTACGGGCTGACTATCGTATGTTGTTGGAAAGGGTGGAGGACACTGAATCAGCATTGGCGGTGGTGCGGCAATCAGTGCAAGATCTGCAGGAGCCTCTGAAGCAGGTGGAAGCAGAGGTCGCTACTCTAAATTGCAGTGCGGAAGATGCAGGGGTAGGATCAAGACACAATATTATTTGCGTAACAGGCTTTCCCGAGTGCTCGGAGGGCCCCAGCATCGAGTTATTCCAAAAACACTGGCTGGTGAATACCATCCTAGAGGGCAGTGTGCTGAAAATGTTCTCCATTGAAAGAGCGAATACTGAACATTGAATACTGGTTTGACCCTCCTCCCAGGCACTCCTCCACGTCCCATCATAACTCGTCTTCTCAATTATGGTGATTGTGACCTGCTTTTACAATGCTTCCGCAACAAGGGCTCCTGGACTTATGAAAATGTTCGGAATATGGCATACCCCGATTTCACCATGGAGGTGCAACGCCGTTGTGGCTCATACTCATGGGTCAAACAATGTCTTCGGAAGCTGAACCTCAAGTACTCTCTCATGTTTCTTGCTAAGCTCTGTGTCATTGACGGCGACAAGACCCACATATTCCGCTCACCAGATGATGTGTGGACGTACCTCCATGCGAAAGACATGTTGCACACACCACCCACAGAGCAGAACAACGGCGACAGGACAGTGCCCAAGCCAAGACGTTGCAGGCGTCCCTCCCCACCCCCCCAGAGCACAACCAATCAGGGATAAGGCTGCAGCGGAGCAGGCCCGAGCGGTGACGGAGGCCTCTCTCCACAGTGGGAACTCCTTTGCTCCTCTCTGTCATGAGCACACATAGGAGTTGGGATTGGACTCGGGTGGTTCCCTCTCTTCCACTGCTGGAGATTATCAGGGCCCGAAGGTCACTCCTAGATCTGCAGATCACTTGTAAGTGTGGCACCACAGTTCGCGAGGTAGCTGTCCTGTAATGGGTGGTCTTTTCTCAAGACTTGTTGTCTGCCTGAAGGTAAGAAGCACTGTGCATGGGGCTGAGAAGTTCTTCCCTTGTTTTAGGCCTGTACCACGGCACCACTGAACACTGTTGCCATTATACTGGAGCCGAACTAAGTCCTCCATCCCAGCGACACGTCACCCCAGTATTCCTATTGGGACTCAATTGTTGACTGTTTCTTTCCCTCATATTGCCTTGTTGCATAGTTTTGGGGGGGTTCTGGACAGCTTTTACTAGGGCACCTGTCCTGGGGATAAATATGTTGTTACTTGTTGATATTGTTTATTGAGATGCTCTGAAATCATTCAAAACTGAATCTGTTGCCTTCTTGCATGCCACATGTGACCACATGATTTCCCTGGATCCCATGGGCTGGCCCGGGGGTGTGTTTGGGGGTCTTCCATTCTTTCTCTCTGCTTTGCACATTAACAGGCATGGCAGACGCGACGGTTGATACCAGTATCCCCCAATATCACATCCTCACCTGGAATGGCCACTGCGATAAAACGCTATTGTATTCATTCTTATCTCAAGCATTGTCACGTACACATAGCTATGCTCCAGGAAACACATCTCAATGCCATATTATTTACATAGTAAGTTACATAAGATCCACACAAAGTGGAGAGGGCAGATGCATGGCACTTCTGCAACCTTCTTTGCTCATGGGGTTCTCATATGGATCGTGAATACACAAAGGGTGGATGCGTGGTCGATATGTGATTCTGGAGGGACACCTGGATGGTGCACCCCCAGCAGGTGCTGCGATTTATGCCTCCAAGGTACATCAGGGGGAATTTTTGATGTTCTAACACCGGCATTCTTTGGGGACCCGTCTTCCCCTGCACTGAGGGGCAGGGATTTCAAATGTGTCCCAGACATGGACCTCGATTGATCCATGCCCCCCTACGGGCGGCTGCTACTGATGTGCTGCTCAATACTTCAGCCAGCGGCTAACACAAATGCATCTTCAGGATGCATGGCGGTCCCTCCATGCACTGGACCGTGAATATTCCTTTTACTCACAGGTACATGATGTGCACACCAGGATTGACATTTTTCTTTGCACTGCCAGGCTTGGTGTTCAGCTGACCGGGATGGAATTCCTGGCACCTACTTTGTCGGATGACTGCCTGCTGTTACTTACCCTGCATTGGGGACGTCAACGTTCAGTTTTACCTACTTGGCGATTACAGGTGGAGGCCTTGTCTGACCCCCCTTTCCGTGTAGCTCTAGTTCAATGCATCGACCAGTACTTTGAACTCAATACTGGTAACGGGTACCATTGAGTGGGATGCCCACAGGGTGGTGGTGCGTGGCCTCTGCAGATAGGCCTCCTGGGCGATATTTAGGCATTTAATGGAGGATCTTTCAACCATTAAGCACACCCTTCATTCGACGGAGCCGACCGGGGTGGTTCATTTGGCGGGACATTGATCCTCTGAGTCGTAGCCTACCTGGCACGCCCACCACTCGGTCCACGAGCTCATGAGGTTATTTATCTCCTTCTAGCAAGTTAATAGGATTATGTAAGACCTATTAAGGCATTACGACTTCTTGGAGGCTATTTACTTCCTTTTTTTCATTTCATTTTCTTACAATTTTTGTTTTAACACAACACAGTTAGTGGCAGGAAGGGATCCTTAAGGTCCTGACGAAGAAGCACGGGGAAGCTTCGAAACATGTCGACAACACTAGGAGGCATAGCTCATTGAGGCATACACCCTCCTCACCCCACCTTTTACTAATACCAGCTCAAATGGCAGAATAAATCTTTCAAGTCCAGAGAGCCAGGTATTTTTTAACTCACTCCTTATTTCACTCCTGACCCTTCCTCTCACACCCCCGCATCACACATAGCTGTCTCACTAACAACAGTGCTCCCACGTAGTCGTAGGTCGTAGCAGGCCCTGTCCCGTAGAGGGGCAGGAAGACCCCTATGATGAAGCATGACACCAAGGGCCCTTTTGGTGTGTGAGGGGTATTTAAACAACTAATGTGTATTCTCCACGACCGTGGGATGCATATTGAGTAATCGGGAGATCTCTTATACCCGTGGGTGGATCCCTTTGTTTATGTATGATTACAGGTGGAGGCCTTGTCTGACCCCCCTTTCCGTGTAGCTCTAGTTCAATGCATCGACCAGTACTTTGAACTCAATACTGGTAACGGGTACCATTGAGTGGGATGCCCACAGGGTGGTGGTGCGTGGCCTCTGCAGATAGGCCTCCTGGGCGATATTTAGGCATTTAATGGAGGATCTTTCAACCATTAAGCACACCCTTCATTCCTTATAAATACGCTTGGCCAACCACAGGACCCCGGCCAAGCAGCTTTACCGGCTGGGTAAGCAGCACAGTGATGCCAAACTGATCCCGAACAAACAGCATTAGAGGTGGCGCACAGCACTGCAGTATGCTGAAGGGGACTGCTTGGGAAGGTTACTGGTGTGGCTTGTTCGCGAGGACCAGCAGTATGTCCCCATTAGTGTAATTCGATCTGCTGGTGGTGGGCTGCTCACCTCACAGCTGGACATCAATGTGATGTTCTGAGATTACTCGGAAGCTTTATGCTGCACCGGTCCCTCCAGCCCTGAACCACATGTGTGAGTTTTTTGGTTCTCTGCAGCTAGTGCGACTAAATGCATTACAGCAGACCGAGCTGAACGAACCACTGCAACTGTAGGAAGTTTGTACGGCCATATCTCAGATTGTTCATTTTTCTTTTTTAAAAACACTTTATTAAATTTTTCATGAGAAGGAGCAATGGGTTACAAATTGCATGCATCGCATTAAACATATATATAGTTAAGAAGACAATTCAGGCGATAAATGCCAACCTGCAATCAAATGTAGTGTGTGCGAGATTGTAATCATATAACGCCTCAGGATAACCTGAGGTCCCGCATTCATGTACTTTGCTTTGTATTGCATACCCATCTTTCCAGATGGTATGCTCATGGGGGGGCAGTGTCTGTCTAATATTCCCCTAACTCCCCAAACTCCCAAGCCCACCCCAAACCCACCCACCATACCAAACCATGCCACAAATAAAACTCAGTCTGCGTGCCGCGAGGCATTCCTGGGGGGGGGGGGGGGGTGGAGGGGGGAGAAGGGGGGAAGGAAAATATCCCATGCACGCGTCATGGGGAAGGAAGTCGGCAGCACAGCGCTGCATTAAGGGAGTATTAGATAAGTGAAAACCAAGAGGGCACAGGGGTGGGGGGAGGTACAACCGCTCCACACCCGAATACAGCCTCCATCAATTGGGATACGTCCTCGCCCAATGCCAGGGGACAGGTTCCAGCAAACATCATGCCCACTCGCTGACATACATTCCGGCTCATACAGGGGGGATTCTGGGGATCCCGGGGGGAGGCTTCCTCAGTCCCCTCCACCCTCCCCCACCTCACCCCTAAACAGCTCAGTTAGGTGCGCCCATTCCAAGGATATAGGGCGCTTTCGCAGCCCCCAGCTCTCCTCGCGGCACAGGGCTTCGCGCTCCGCCACCGCCCATCTCAACACCTCCTCTCCCCAGGTCTCCACTCGCGGCGGGGCACGTGATTTCCAACGCTGCGTTATCAGGCGTTTTGCCAGCGCTAATGACAGATTGGCAAAACGACGCAACAGTTTCGCTTTAGGGGGAGTGGTAAAAGACCCAATAAGCAAGCCTCTGCTACATCCCAGGAGCGGCACTCGGTGATTGCACTTAAGATTTGGGTTATCATACCCCAGTATCCCCGCAACACCGGGCAGAGCCACAGCATGTGCATCAGGTCAGCATCCGGCGCCGGGCAACGAGGACAGGCCGTTACTGCCGTGCTATAAATCTTACCCAGGGCGTGGGGTGTAAGGTAAGCCCTGTGGAGGACAAATAATTGGATCGTTTTCAACCTGCAATTGCGGGAGACTTTCTTAGGGTATTCCAGGATAGAGGACCATTCTCTATCACTAAATGCCCGGGACAAATCTGCTTCCCACCGCAGCCTGAGAGGAGCTAAGGAGATCTGCGTGTGTTCCCGGAGGCCCCGGTACAGTCAGCGAACCAGGAAGCGCCCATGGCCCATTATATGCAGGGAGCGTAGGAGGTGGAATGTTGAGGGTTCTGCAGGCGTCGCCCTCCACTGCGCCCGGATGTATCGGTAGATCACCGCATGAAGCAAAAACTGGGTATCGGGTACCCCATTTACCCGTACAAAATCCACGTGTGGCATCAGACTGCCTTCCTGAAAAAAGGCTCCAATCGTCTCCACCCCCTGCTGCGTCCAACTCCGTAATCGCCCAGCACCCAGAATTCCCTGCCTCGTAGGGAGACCACACAGCGGTATGTTAGGGGAATATGGATTTTGGATTTTTGCATATTTACATGCCTTTGACCAATAATGAATTGCTATCTTCAGCAGGGCCGGGGGATCCGATGGTCTAGGGGCTCCGGTGCACAACAGCGACTGTAATGTACCGCGTGCTAGTTGTGGCGGGGTGTAGCCGATCTCAAACAGGTTTTTACCGGCCAGCCAGTATGCCAGCCATTGCAGTTGACCAGCAATGCAATACGCCCTGAAGTCGGGCGCGCCCACCCCCCCGCGCTGCTCAGCAGTCGCTGCCTAGCTAATGCTACCCTGCGCCTCCCTGGGCCCCAGACCAACGAGGTCAGCAGTACATCCAACTCTCGAAAGATCCAAGCGGGGTATACCACCGGGATGTTGACAAAATGATAAAGCAGGCGAGGCAGCATCACCATCTTAGATATCGCTACTCGTCCCGCAACAGTAAGGGGCAGTGTATTCCAGAATGCGATTTGGGAGCGTAACGAAGAAATTGTGCGTACCAGGTTACCTGCTATGACATCCGGTACTGATCGATAAATATTAATCCCCAAGTATTTAAAGGTGACTGGTGCCACCCTAAGGGATAAGGACCCGAAACGGAGCTCCGGAGCTCCGGACCCCCGATCGCACCATCAAAGGAATAGGCTACCGACTTAGAACCATTAAGGTGCAGTCCGGAGACCTCCCCGAAAAGAAGAAAAAGATCTGCCACCTCCCCCTTGTCGGCCTGGAGATTGCGAAAGTACAACAGCATGTCGTCTGCATAAAGCGAGACTGAATGCAGGACACCCTCCATCGGAATGCCATGGGGTGCCATGACCCGCCTAAGGTTCTGGGCCAATGGTTCAAGCGCCAAAACAAACAAAATGGGCGATAATGGACAACCCTGGCGCGTACCCCGAAAAATAGGGTAAGCCGGAGAGATTATCGAACCTGTCTTTGCCCTGGCTGTGGGGGCGGCGTAGAGCAGCCGAATCCAAGCACACAACTCTGGGGGGATGCTCATCTTTGCCAGTACTGCCAACATATAGGACCAACCCAGAGTGTCGAATGCCTGCGATATGTCCAAGGATAAACATCCTGCCCCCTCAGGACGAAGCCCGGAGGCATGCAGGATTGCGTGGAAGCGCCGGAGATTCAGCGACGTACTCCTTCGTGGAACGAAGCCGCATTGGTCTGTATGAATCAGCCGCGATAAAAGCGGGAGAAGGCGGTTGGCAAGAAGTTTACTAAGAATCTTATATTCTGTATTCAGGATTGATAGGGGCTGGTAGGAAGACATTTCTAAGGGATCTTTATCTGGCTTTAAAAGGGATGTGACAAGTGCCTCCCGAGTGGTAGGGGGCAGCCTCCCCTCTGCAAGTGATGTCGTGTAGAATTGTAGTAGTTTGGGAATTAGTAGAGGAGAAAATGTGGAGTATAATTCGATGGGCAGTCCATCAGAGCCGGGCGTCTTCCCACGAGCCAGGGACTTGATGGCTACTCTGATCTCGGCCGAGGTAATCGGCGCTTTTAAGTCGTGAATTTCTGCTGCAGATAGCACTGGCAAGTTCGCCTGTTCCAAGAACTCAGACACCGTGTCTGCGCCCGGCGCCGGATGCGCTCCATAGAGTGTCTCATAATGGGTCCGAAACGCCACGTTGATCCCCAATTGGGTCTGGATTTGTCCATGCTGCGTGGTGTTAATAGCCAGGATGGGAGTAGGGCAGGCCGGGGGGGCAATCAACCGAGCTAATAATGTACCCACTATCTCAGATTGTTCATAACAAGACGTCGGGCACTGATGGTCTACCGATTGAGGATTATACCACCTTCCTTACTCAAACCACTCAAGGCCTATTTGACATGTTTAATGAGACTAGGGAATGAGATCGTCTACCAGACTCACTTTGCGAAGCCCTGATAGTGCTTCTGCCCAAACCCAGCAGGGACCTGCTGGATGTTCGCTCGTACCGCCCCTTCTCCTTGCTTAATCCAGATTGTAAGATTCTGGGCACGGTATTGGCGAACCGTCTCTTTCAAGACCCACCAAAAGCGGTAAAGAATCACCCGTATTTAGCGACCTGGCCTCATTTATTTCAGGGCTTGACCCCTCTTTTGCCCTAGTTATTGGAGGGGACTTTAACTGCCAGTTTGAACCGCTGGGTGAAGCCGAGTTGGGTGATCAGGACGAAGTAGATGAGCTGTGGCACATCCCTACTCTCGACACTGCACCAGTAAGAGCCTGGACACCCTTGGCATTACTAATAAAATCCTTCTCCCTTGCAATGTCTCTGCGGGCATGCAATGGTAGATTGGATTCCGATCGCCCAGCAACTGGAACATTTAACCGATCCAACAAAGTCTCTATCATTGACTATGTAATGATTGAGGCTAAAAACTGGGACAAGCTGCTGGATTTCAGAATTGAGAAAAGACAGGACAGTGATCACAATGCACTGATCCTTACCTTGAAGCCAGGGTCCTTTGGCCTGAAAAATACTGTGACCAATCCCACTTTAGCAACCCACCCCCTCGTACTAACTAATAATAGAAGGCGGGTGAAATGGCCCCATTTGGCAGAGTCACCTCTACAACTTGCCAAAATGTACCAAATGGCCACGCCATTCATAGCTCAGATGTCCGAAGGAAAAGAGCACGCGCAAATACTGGGCATTCATAAACAATTAGTTGTGGCACTGGCGGATGTTTTCCATCCTGTAATCCGTACCAAGAGGCACATACCAAACACCCACCCCTGGTATAACACTGACTGTAGGAAATTACGCAGGGAACTTTTAATGGCAATTAAGCTAAAAAATAAGCCAGACATCAGAACCCTTAGGAAGGCATACAAGGAGGAACTACATAGGAGCCGGTTGGATTGGGAAGAGGATACATGGGGAAAATTGAGGAATGCCCTGATGCTGAAGGACGCCAAACTTTTCTGGGCTTTAGTGAATAACACCAGGAGAAATAGTGCGGAATCTTTTCTCCCAAATATTTCGCCCGCAGTGTGGGAAGCCCATTTTGCGACCCTATATAGCTCCCCCTCGGGGGAAGTATTGGTGCACCAAGTCGGTGAGAGGGCATTTCAACCGGATGGCTTCACTGGTACGATAACGAACCCGGATTATCAAACTGAGCCCAGTACCCGAGGATCTATGACATCTGCGGAACTTCCGGACCATGTAGGCGCTAGAGCTGGGGTAGTTCCAGAAAGCACTGTTAGAATATCAATCAAGGAAGTAGAGCACGCCATCGCCAGGCAGCCCCATAATAAAGCACCCGGCCTGGACAAAGTCCCTGGCGACCTCTTCCACTCCCAACCCAGGATCTGGGCACCCTATTTAGCGGCACTGTTTAATGCAGTGCTTGAGGGAGCTAACATCCCAGACACATGGGCCGGGGCTGAAATTGTCCCTATATTCAAAAAAGGTTCCCCCTTGGCACCCTCAAATTATAGACCGATAAGCCTCTTGGACACCTCACAGAAACTTATGGGTCGGATTATTTTGGATAGAATTCTAGAATGGGCAGAAGAAAATAAAATATTAACCACTCTACAGGCCGGGTTCAGAGCCGGGATTTCGACCCTGGACCAGCTTTTTAGATTACAGGTTTTGTACTGGAAGACGGTAATACTGGAGGGTTGTAGCTTATACCTGGTATTTGTTGACCTACGGGCCGCCTTCGACCTTGTGCCCAGGGAAAAGCTATGGAGGGTATTGGAAGACCTAAAGCTCCCCCCATATTTACTAGAGCTTCTAAAGCGGTTCCACAAAGGGAACTACGCCCAGGTACGCTGTGGGAAGAACGGTGATTTATCCGACCCTTTCCCCGTCACCAGAGGAGTACGCCAGGGTTGCGCCCTGGCACCCACACTCTTCAGCCTTTACATAAATGGCTTGGTTGGTGACCTGGATGCGGTCAGGAATAATGACGCCCCTCGCTTGTCAACTGGGCGGGTGCCTGCTCTGATGTTCGCGGATGACACTCTATTGTTATCACGGACATCAACAGGCATCCAGAGGGTCTTGGACGGATTTGTAACATTCTGCGCTCTGAGGGGACTTGAAATGAATCTAGATAAGACAAAGTACATGATTTTCGGCCCACCAAAGCGCACCCGCCCCTGCCCATCTCTGAATGGTACCCGCTTGAAAGGGTCAGAACTTTTGTTTACCTGGGTGTCACCCTGATCGAAGATTTCGGCTGGGGCCCCCAGGTGACCAAATCCGCCCTAAAGTTGACACAGGTAGCTGGTGGCATTAGCAAGTTTCACAGGAAAACGCAATTCAAACCAGTTTCCCCAGCCCTTGAAATGTATAGGGTTCAAGCCAGACCTACCGCTACATATGGCGCAGAACTTTGGGGCCACACTCGTGTATCACCCCTATCAAAGGCTGAACACACATTTGTTAGAAACTTGCTAGGGCTCCCTCAGAGCACACCTCTCATACCCATGAGGTTAGACCTAGACCTGGAACCCATTTCTGAATTTCTATCAAACCGACCCCTCCTATATTGGAGAAGGTTATGGACAGTGCCCGAGCTTAACGACTATAGAGCTGAATTTTTAGCAATCTGGGACCAACTGAAGGCCAAAAATATACCCTGGTTATCCCACCTCAAAGCCTTAATATATCAGATAGGCCTGCCACAACTTTGGGAGTCTCCAGGGGTGAGCTGTATAGCGGTACAGAAGAAGGAGTTGCTAGTCCTACTTAAACAGCATAAACTAGCTCTGCTATACCGCTCACAGACTATGGGTAGGCTGACTACAGACTTCTTGCAAGTTAAGATGGTACCCAGCAGGGAGGAGTTTCTAGACCAAATCCAGCCCCCGATTGCTAAAAAGTTATATACTCAGCTAAGGTATGGTTGCCTTCCAATCGGGGATCTGACCTGCAAATGGGCAGGAAGAAGTGAGGGACTTTGTCCGGCTTGTAACGCAACCAAAGAAGATTTAGCTCATATCTTATTCTTCTGCCCTGCCTATAAAGAAATACGCAGATCATGGCTTGTGCCACTATGTAGAAATTTATGCTTAAAACAATGTGCACAAGCATGCAGGATATTGCGTTATGATACCTCACCCCCTATTGTGTTCACTGTTTCCCGTTTTTTGCATAGTATGTGGCGGAGGAGGTCCACTTTTATTAACCAAATTATTGATGTGTAAATTTCAACTTTGATAACTCCTGTTTAATAACTTTTTATCTGTATGTATAAATATTTATGTTTTATTTTGTATGTACATATTTTACCTGTGCTTTTATGGTCAACGACCGAAATAAAGCTATCAAAGTAAGTCTTTCCTTTCATTAATTTGCTTCCATACTGATCAAACCAGATTTATCCAGAGATTCAGCACGTTTCTGAACATCTGCGATCTTCTGCGTCTCCTGCACAATACACCGGCCGATGCCCTTACTCATGTTGCGGTGTCATTAGACATGGAAAAGGCATTCGACACCCGAGTTGGGATTTCCTCTTCTCAGCCCTCACCAACAGGGGGTTTGGACCAGGATTCTTGGGCTGGGTGAGCACCCTCTATGCTGGCCCCACGGTGCGATTGGAAACTGGGCAATCGATTTCTGACAGTTTTGACATCTGCAGGGGCACCAGACAGGGCTGCCTGTTACCCCCCTCCTTCTCAAATTGACCATGGAGCCTCTGGCCTGCCAACTTTGCCAATAGGCAGTGGACTGGGGCATCAATGAACGAGACATGTATCTTTTAATTTTGCTTTTTGCAGATGATGAACTGTTCTACCAGCGGGAGGCGGGTTCTTCAATTCTAGGTCTCAAGCAAATCCTGGCGATTTCTGGCTTATGTGTGAACTGGCCTAAATCCTATCTGTTTCCCCTAGCACAGAGACCTACCGGGGGTCGAGTGGAGCCTCTGGGGACTCGTTTGCAGTGGTGTTATGACACTTTCAAATACCCAGGTACACAGATTTATCACACCGAGAAGGACCTTAAGGAGGGAAATCTCGACAAAGCAATAGGCTCCACACGCCGGTCTTTGTTCTTCTAATGCTCGCTTCCCCTGTCCACATTAGGTTGAGTAGCCATTTCTAAAATGTTAGTTCTTCCCCAGCTGTTGTATTTCTTTGCTGCCCTTCACATTGTGCTCCCCAGGAGCTTCTTCTGCGAACTACATGGCATACTACTGGAGCTGATGTGGTGCTCAGGCTTTTTTTTACTATGTGGCTGCACAGCTGCAATGGTGTGGTTGTGCACACCATAAAGCCCTGAAACTTTGTTTATGCGAGCAGTATTGCAGGGGGTGAGCACTTAGGCTTGGCTCTCTGATGCTACTGCCCACCCGCGGAATGAGATCACACAGATGGCGAGGCCGGTGCCCGCTGGTGCAGATACGTGCACCCTAAGGCCCCCACACTCCCATATTCCCCATCGATTGTTATTTGGGGTCTACCGTGGCTGCGTCGGGTAGTGCAATGCATTGACTCAGGCCTGTGGAATGACGCGGAGATTACATGTGTAGGCAACCCAGGGCTCGAGTCGGGGTACCACGCGGGTGAACGGCGTCCCCCCACTTATTTTACCAGGTTTTAACGGGTGGATGCCGTCCCCCCTGCCCAAAGCTGGACTTCACTCTTTGGCCTCTCTGGAGCGAGATCAGAGCTTATTCAGAACGTCTGTCTACCTGCATTCACTGCGGGGGGATTAAACGCAGCCTCCGCGAGGTAGGGTGCAGACCACCTTTCATCTAAAGGCATATGGATACCCATGAGATTCCTGTTGTGACGTCACTTCCGGTGACAGCGTCCCCCCCACTTCTCGTCACTTCCGGTGACAGCGTCCCCCCACTTCTTTTTTTAGGACTTGTGCCCTGAGGCAACCTCTATAATGAGGGAACATTCATGACTTTCACGGAATGGTGAAAATGTACGCGTTGAATGCTGGTCAGTTCTTAACATATCAAGCTGTTCAACACACGAGATATGGAACAATGTGGACGACCAACCACCCACCTCAATGATACTGAACATGTTATTGACTGCCGCTGGTGCTCGCCACGCCATCACAGTTCTCAACACTGGAATCAACAACCTTCCCTCTGATTATGCAACGAAGGCACGTACTAGGTGGGTCGAGGTGTTACAACAGCGGCTTTCATATTCGGCTTGGTCTCGTGCTCTCCAGCTGGTAAAGGGGGTATCCCGCACGCCCAGGTTCCACTTCACACAGTTTAATTACACACACCAGACATACCTCTCTCTGCAGCGCATCCAGCATATGTTCCCGGCACTCTCCCCTGTATGCCCTTGATGTAAGCTACAATGCAGATTTTTTCAATATATTGTGGCATGCACATCACCACAGCCAACATGGTTGATGGTCACTGCAGCAACGGCTGAAATTTCGGCACATATCCTCACGCCCATTCCCAAATCTTGTTTGTTGGGGACTGCGCCCCCGAGCAAAGGGTCATAAACCTATTCATCGCTTCATTGACCTGGCCTTTGTTTTGTTTAAACGCAACATAGCCATGGTGTAGAAAACCCCGCCCCCTCGCCAGAACTCCAATGTTGGCTCTGTGTCTTTTTAACATGGACCAGGTCTGAAGCTCATACCCATAAGCTGCTCTGTATGTTGCTCTCGCATGGGCAGTGAATGCTGGCAGACTCTTCTACTCCAATGAGCGCCCGCCATGAGCTACCCCCATGTAACCTACATGTGTCTGGCTGCATAATACCAGGTGTCATTGTTGATGTCCCATTGCTGCTTACCACAGCACAGCGATCATTACCTATGCAGTTCTCCCACATTTGGCTGCTGATAGGACGCCCACGCTGGCACCAACCCACTCACTGATTGCGTTCTGTCATTTGGATCATCTTGAATAGCCCTGCCCCCTCTTTCCTCTTCCTTCAGTGGCATGTAAAGCAGGAATCAGCCTAATGTGACACTTGTTTTCTTGTTATTTTTACTGTATATGTACATATGATGAACCGGCTTCTGCTAAAGCTGGAAATGGAATAGGACGATTCTTCATGGATTCATGCTTAATTTTTGTGGACCTCCGAGCTCTTGAGTTGTTGATATTCTTAATGTTTCTTTATTATCATTATTTCTTTTTTCCTTTTTTGCTAATAATCACGCATTATTTGCTGTTGATATTTATCCTCATAGTGCTATGTGCTGCTGGTAATTCTAATGTCATACAGTTATCTTGTAATCACATTATATGTTCATGTATTCACATGATTGGAGATAAAACCATTTACAAAAAAATCAACTATTAAACATTGAATTATTCTGATACTTACTGTAATTCTAATGGATTGAAGATGTCGTCATAACAATTTTTTATTTTCAGAAGAAATCAAAAAGCATTTATTGATATTTGGAAAAACAACATCAAGTATTTTCCCCAGCAGTGCCCAGCAGGATGCTTTGGATTTTCCTGACTGCTCTTCCTTCTATCTATAACATAGACGCGCGCAGAGCCTGTTCGAGAGGTAATGCCGCTAGCTGCTTAAACGGATGTTTTAATCATTTTAACATTTTGAGTTGTACCTACATCTTTGTGTATATATATCTCATCACTCGCTGCTGCTCTAAATACTACTTGCTATTTGCACACTTACCGGCCCAAGTCTTCATTCCCTGAGTGCTCCATAGCCCCGGTCCGACTCGGCAAGTGCCGTTGAGCAGAGGGCTGCCTGGAGACACTCTCAGGGTGGGGCACTTCCGGTTCAGGTAGCGCTCTAGTCCACGCGCTGCCTGGCTACTTAACCGGATGCAGACTCCTTCGCGCTGCGGACGCGCGCAGAGCCTGTTCGAGAGGTAATGCCGCTAGCTGCTTAAACGAATGTTTTAATCATTTTAACATTTTGAGTTGTGCCTTCATCTTTGTGTATATATATCTCATCACTCGCTGCTGCTCTAAATACTACTTGCTATTTGCACACTTACCGGCCCAAATCTTCATTCCCTGAGTGCTCCATAGCCCCGGTCCGACTCGGCAAGTGCCATTGAGCGGAGGGCTGCCTGGAGACACTCTCAGGGCGGGGCACTTCCGGTTCAGGTAGCGCTCTAGTCCACGCGCTGCCTGGCTACTTAACTGGATGCAGACTCCTTTGCGCAGCGGGCGTGCCGGCGGCGCGCCAAAGGCGCGCCAAAGGCAAGCCCGTCTGCGTCCGTCCGTGCCCTGCCGGGACCAGGGGCCACGAACCCTGGCAATCCCCACATTATCCTCCGCTACAGTGCACAATCACTCATGGCGCTAAGAGGAGCCACCGGTACTAACTGTCTACACTCTAGGGATATTGCCAACAATCCCTCCAGATGCCCTTTTTATAGCTTCTTCCTTCAGCCTTGTTGGAAGGAGGCTCTCGCACCTGGCCCTCCCTTGAAAATTTTTCTTTTGAACTGCCGTTCTCTTCCTAGACATTCTGTGGAGCTTAATCTCTTGCTAGATGCCCTTAAACCAGATGTCCTTTTTCTTACGGAGACCTGGCTACACGAAGGGTTCGATCCAGTCATCATTCAAACCCTTCCTTCTGGCTATTTAATACAAAGGGCCGATCGAAAGATCTCAAGAGGAGGTGGACTAGCTATAATTTATAAAGATAATCTTAGTTGCCGCTCCTCCTTGGTTGGCCCACCCGATTGCGAAAGTATGCTTTTTTCGTTAGAAATCTCATCCACCTGCACTTTCACTGGCCTGTTGCTCTATCGTCCCCCAGGACCCATCGGCCAATTTCTCAACTCTCTCCCTGTATTGGTGGCAGATCTAGCTCTGACCTCAGCGAACTTTACAATCCTCCGCGATCTCAACATCCATCTCCTCGACCCAGTGTTTAGCAATGATCAGAAGCTATCGGTCGGGTCTCCCATCCTCCTCCCTTGGACTGACCATTCGTTAGTTCCCCTGTTCTGGGAGACCTGGGCACCTAACCCCTCCTACAAGACCACTCTGAATCTAGAGAGGAAATGGTCAAATCTATATGTTAGCCAATGGACCAAGGTCCTTAATGCCACCAGACCACACAACATCCCGAACCCAGAGCTGGCAAACAGTAGCTTCAACTCATGGATCCTTAATTCTCTGGACACACTCCTGCCAAACAAATCCTCCCATAAAAAAGTTAGGGTGAAAGCTTCCCCTTGGTTTACTCCTAAGCTAAGGAAACTCAAACAGTCTTGCATACAACTAGAAAGGAGATGGAGACATAATTACGAAGAAGTTAGGAAAACTGAATATAGAGAAACAATAAGGACCTATAAAGCAGAGATTAAAATGGCACATACGAACTTTTACGAGGGAAAGATTAATGCAGCTGCCAACGCTCCTAAAGAGATTTTCCGCATTGCCAAATCTCTGACCACCACACCGCAGGAACTCCCCAGAGAGGAGGAAGGCCCACAGCTCTGCAACGACTTAGCCCAATATTTCCATCACAAAATTCAACTGATATGTTTGCCATTTTCTCCTTATGTGCCGGAACCCAGCATCCCTCGCACAGAAGCCAAACCGAAGAGCTTTCTAGGAGAATTCCCCCTACTTAATGCGAACTCTCTGGACATTCTTTTGTCCAAAGTAACTTCTGGTTCCCCGACGGACCCCGCCCCTCCACAATACCTCTCACTTGTATTCAAGGCTATCGGCCCAGTCATACGAGACATACTAAACTCCTCCATTACATCCGGCACAGTACCGCGGGCATGGAAATGTGCTCAGGTTAGAGCCCTCGTAAAAAAAAAACATCCTCGATCATTCCAATATGGCTAACTATCGCCCCTTCTCTCTTCTCCCTTGGCTGAGTAAGCTTATTGAAAAACATATCAACTCCACATTAGTCCACTACTTGGAAGCCAACAATCTGCTTCATGTCTCACAAACAGGGTTTCGCCCGTAGTTGGGCACAGAGACGACCCTTCTAGCGGTGACCGAAGAAGCCAGAAGACTTCTGGACCATGGCGGCTCGGCAGCTATCATCCTGCTAGACCTCAGTGCCGCCTTCGACACTGTCAATCATAACATCCTGCTTGAGCGGCTAGCAGATATGGGAGTGGGAAACTTGGCACTCACTTGGTTTCACTCCTTCTTAAAGGATCGATTCTTCCAAGTGTTTGAGGAAACCTCCACATCTAATCGATGGCCCCTCAGCTGTGGGGTTCCACAGGGTTCTTCCTTGAGCCCCACGCTTTTTAATGCCTATATGGCACCACTTGCTAAGATAGTCCTCCCATTCGGTATAAAAATCATTACCTACGCCGATGATACCCAATTGGTGGTGGCGCTGAACCACCCTGAGGGCTCCTCCAGCGCTCTAGGTCCTTGCCTAGAGGCGGTAGCTCATTGGATAGACCATTCCTATCTCAAGCTAAATGGGGACAAGACTGAACTTATGTTCTTAGGTAAAAGTTCTTCACCAACCTCGTCACTCACTTGGCCGACCTGTCTTGGCCCCATGCCTATCCCCAAGCAACAGATCAAAAGCCTTGGTATATGGCTTGACAGCTCCCTCTGCTTCAACCATCAGGCCACTAAGCTTTCTGCTACCTGCTTTGGCCTGATGCTTAGGAAAATTCTTCCTCTGCTCCCTTTCCAAGCTAGGAGGATTATGGTTCAGGCCCTAATTCTGTCCCGCCTGGACTACGGGAATGCACTACATCTAGGTGCCCCTCAGTCCACTCTCCATAGACTTCAGGTTATCCAAAACTGTGCGGCGCGCCAACTGCTCCAGATTCCCCGTAGACAAACAGCAAAACCGGCTTTGAGGCACCTCCATTGGCTGCCCATTCGAGCCAGGATTCATTTCAAAGCTATGAGCTTGGCCCACAAAGCTATCTGGAAAACTGGCTCTCCCATTCTTCAGTCCTTGGTCACCCCCTACCACCCCTCCAGGACTCTTCGTTCCAGTTCTGTTATTCTGGCCACTCCCTTAAAAGTCCAAAGATCTAGATGGGGTGGACGCTCGTTCTCTCTGAATGCCTCCAACCTCTGGAACGCCCTCCCCCCCAATCTACGGGGAGAATCTGACCTCTCGGCATTCCGGAAACTGCTCAAAACACACCTTTTTCTCTCAGCATTCTAACATGAGCCTCTCTCTCGTCTTGTCTCGCCGCTCCGCAAAGCGCTAGGATGCCTCAGGGTAGCTAAGCGCTATATAAATGTAATTTCATTCATTCGTTCATAACATGACTCCTGGCACTTAGCCATGACATCTTCCTGCTCTCCCTTCATGAACTCAGGAGCAGCACTACACAAAAATAATTAGCACATTCAAACACAAGACTACCTCTCCAGATAGATTCAGAAATACTCCTGAAGGGAAAGGGTCCATGCAATCTCCAACCTGAAACCTAGACAGGTCCTTGTTAGAAATGGGGTTCCAGGTTGGCTGAGGTATGCACCCAGACCAGACAGGAACTACCACTCTAGTCAGGGTAAGCTAGGTACACAACTGAGATAACATGTGCTCACCCTCTGGTAGCTTAGCACAGAGCAGGCAGGCTTATCAAAAAAGACAATATGTTAAATAGTTGTGCAACACCCACACACAGTAACACAATGAATACACCACAACATGACTCCACACATGGTTTAGAAAAATAGGGAATATTCATTTGACTGAAATGAGTTCAAAACAATAAAAATACAGTGACTACTTTTCAAGATATACGAGTTTTCAAATACAGGTTAAAAAAAGCCTTTCTTAGGTTATGAGTGTATAAAAGTACAATCAAATCACAGTGTTTTATGTTTTTTGAGTGTTGGGAGAACAGTTGCGTTTTCGTAGGTTATATGCGGCCACTCCAACCAGGTTGCATTGAGTTCGGCCTCACAAAAAGAAGGTTCTGGAGTTATGCAGCTGGCAAGTAGCGGTGCAAGTCATGCCCAATAGGCATGAGCACGAGAGATCCTTAGTGAGTCCCCTGGGACCACACTGGTCCTTTGTACACAGTACCTTCTCCAGGTGCTCGACTCCAGCAATGCAAACCGCTGAATGGGGGGCCTTGTAAATGGGCTCTCGATATGGTGGTCGTCTGCCTGGGGTTATGCTGAGTCGGTATGCGTGCTGCAATTTGGCAGTCTCCATTACGAAGGATAGGCAAGGCCCAGCATTGCCTAGCAATGCTCTGAATCAGAATGCAGTGTCTCTTGGCTGCAGCAAGCACAGGCTCTGGAAGGCTGGAAGGCACCCGATATCTCTCCCAATAAAGAGCGCGTTTGGAGCAAAAGTGGGCGATCAGGCACAGTCCCCAGCAAACACTAAAAGGGCGACCGATCTTTCTTCCAACAAATGCGCGTTTAGAGCACATCACAAGCGGGCGATGAGGCACCATCTGTGGCGAGCCAAGTGCAGTTGCCGGACTCCCACTCCCAGAGTCCCACACGAGTGGTGAAGCCCTAGATGATCCTGATGCTTCGAAACAGGGGGCAAGCCAACAAGCCCCTGGAAAATACATTCTAGTTAGCACAGAAGAAGGTAGCAAGCTGCAGGCCAGCACAACAAGGCAGGTAGCAGACTGGCAGCCCCTCCTGCAACATGCAAGCAGCAGGCTAACACAGCAAAGAAGTTAGCAGAGTGGCAGTTCCTCCTGGCAGCACAGCAGTCCTTCTGGCAATGTGCAGATGTAGATTCAGCAGTGTCTGGTTACAAGTCCAATGAAGTGTCTCCTTAGATGGGATCAGAGATTCAGTACTTATACCCAAAAGAGCCTTTAATTTGAGGGGTGACTTCAAAAGAACTCTCTGAAGTGCGCAGGTCCTCTTTCAGTCCAGTCCTGTCTGCCAACCTAGCTATGGGGGTAAATTAGCACTTTGTGTGGAGACAAGACCCTGCCTATTCAAGTGAAGTGCTACCTCCTCTCCTTCCTCCTACCCAGGATGACCCATCAGTATGTAGATGAATACAGATGCAGTTGAGTATCCTGTGTTGTAGTTGTCTATAGGGAATGCACAAATGTAGCTGTCACCCACCCCAGACATGTATTGGAGACTAGGTGTCAGGCACACAAAGCAGTACATGCAAAGAAATGCCCCCTTTCTAAAAGGGGTATGAAGTACTGGGTTTTTAAAACCCAGCGGTGCAGGGGAACACACCATAAGACTTCGAGTTCTTCCTGTTTCAGACCCACAGAAACACAGAGTCTTCTAGGTGAAGTCAAAGATCTTGTTTATTGGCTGCAGACCAATTACAGGTATCCGAGAAGTACAACACAATGTATGTTCTCAGGAGACTGCTACCACTTACAGAAACGGGCTTCTCCTTAAATACAAAATATCATGCTTCAGGCACACATTCCTTGTTTTACGATATGGTCATTCATATGTATTCATTACAAACGAAAAGGCAGAGTCATGATGACCATCCCACATTCCAGTTCAGCCAGCCCACAATTATTTACCCAGCGAGGCTCAGATCCCACATCAGATATCAACAGACCCCAATAAACACGGGCACCTCCTGTTTGTAAAACAAGCCATAAAGCAGGAAGAGTCAGGTGTGAAAGAGATTAGCCGGAGGCTTGTGTGGGATGGAAAGGCTATATGGTGTGTCAAATCCTGATGCTAATCACAGGTGGCGTAGTACGGCCAGCTCGTGTGACCGGACTGACCTGGGGCGGTGGAGCCAAGTCGCACAGGTCACAGAGAAGTCAAAGGAAGGCACATGTGTTCTAAAGGCCTGTAGTTGTCCTCAATGTGTAGCCTATGTGAGGGCAACCATAAGATGGCCACCGCTCCAAGATGGAAACCACAAAGTCACTGTGTAATATCGTATACAAAGTGCATTTATCGATAAAACATTATGCAAAGCACTTGTACATACCGCATTGGCCATTCGCGGTTCGCTGATACCGGAATAGGCAGGGGTAGGGCCGTGCCTCCTACGCGGTCCCAAATTTTAAAGTACCTCTGACCCTCCTTTTGCCCTTACATAGGCAATAACTATACTCATATCAATCCGAGTCCAGGTCTATATTCATGAATTCATGGAGATGTTGCTGTAGCATCATCCTATTACTTAGCTCGTCCCTCGATACAGGTTTCCTTACACATAATGTAGCACAGAGGCCACATATCGCAGAAGCACACTGTATACACAGACAGAACAGGAAAAGAATGGCTAAGATCATTCCAATGACCATCAGAATCTTCCAACCCCAGGCAGATGTCAGTTCCCAGAACCACCCCATCAGTGACCAATCTCCTTTATCCACGTGTATAGATTCAGATATTTTATGCAGTTTGGAGATGGCTTGATAAACTGTAGGAGCGTTATCTGGTATGAAAATGCAACAGCTAGACTGGATGACATTACATACCCCACCGCGGTCTGCAAGTATGACGTCTAGAACCATACGGTTCTGCAAAGTCATGAGGCGATCCGCTTGGAGCTCAGCTGTCAAATTACCAAGGGCACCAGCCGTAACATTAACAGTGGATTCAACCACACGTGTCAGTTGTCTCAGGTTCCTACTATTGACCATAGGTCCCCAAAACGGCAGGAAACCCAGAAAGAAGTCTCCCGCTTCCTGACCGGCAGTATCCTCCTTACTAACCACGACTCTCACAACTCGGGTCTTGTGATAATCAGAGGCAGCAGTAAATGTTGGCGGTAGCAAGTTTGCAATATAACATGTGCCCGAGAAATCAGGGGGCAACCATGTATATGCTCGGTCATTGCAGAAAAAATATGTACCTTTGGCAGCCAAAAACGCAGGGGAAAACTGCGATGGAAAAGTGTACGTTTCAGTACAGTCACTTTTCCCCAGTTGAGCTCTTGGATTCTGACCATTACCTTGTAAACAGAACCGACCTATGTGGGGTACGACCCAAATTGGGGATGAGATTTTTCGCTGCCTTTCACCCAGACTAATGCTATACCCCGTGGCGTTCCAACCTACATAAGCTCGCAATTCATCCTTGGGAATAGATGAGTATGCGTCGATATCTCTGCTCATATCGGCAACTCCTCTCATTAAGGCCTTATTGTTTGTGCTAGGTCTGATGGAACGTGGTTGTCGCGGGGAGTAGGTATCCAATGCGAAGAGAAACATGGTCTGGAATGCCCATGACGATCCATTATAGCTAAACGGCAGCACTAGATAAGGAATACCCTTGTTAATGGTATGTGGCATTAACCCACACACCCAGCAATTGGTTGTATTCATGACTAGTTGGTGCTGGTGCAGGAGTTGAATGAATGAATTGTTTACAAATTCGGAACGTCTAGCTTGTTCGTGTTCAGGCAGAGGGTGGAAAGAGTGTAAGGAGACAGTAGGAGGAGGTATAGGCTGTACAGTGGGTGCAAATGGCACTTGAGAGTAGAAGAATGCATAACCTACAGTAAACACCATCATACAAAAAAATACAAACACACATAATAATACAAAACGTTTGCTCTTCATTATTCTACATATTTTCGTCTTAAAGTTCATTTCCTCAGCGGGTCTCTCCATCTTGAAAAACTCTAATCGTGCCGCTCGCGGCGGGTGAGTATCTTCTGCTAAGGAGTACGCCTGTCAGTCCAGGGAACGCCCTAGACCAACCAGAACCGTTGACCTAACGTCTTCGGCCTGTACCCCAAAGTCTTGGCACCGCGACCCTGCAGCTGAACCCGGATGGTGGTTCGAAAAACAAAAAATCAAGAAAGTCCTTCAGATGGGAGAGCTATAATATCAAAAAAATAGTAAGGGAAGGGAATATTTATTTGTCCATAGGCCTTGGTCTCAGGTTGTAGCGGTTTCTGCTAGGTACTGTCTGATCTTGAAACAAGAGTTCAGGCTCCGTGGTGTCCAAACGAATTGACGGTGGCACAGCTTCTTGCAAAATATCGTCACTTTCTTGTTCTGAAGTTGTGCCTCTTACGCGTGCATCACTAAATGGTACAAAACGAGGTACAGTGTCTGTTTCAGAATCAGCGATACCCTCCTGGACCCACCGGTCATATGATAGGGGCAAAGGGATCCGTTTGCAGTGGGCGCCGTGAATCCAATTCTTTTTCCCTTTCACTCGGACCGCTGATCTGGTCGACAGAAGTACGAGGTGAGGGCCGATCCAACGGGGCTCATCGTTGTTCTTTCGCTGAAAGTTCTTCACGAGTACCCACGAGCCAGGATCTATTTGGTGTCCTGGAGCTTCAGAGGCCTGGGGGAGTGTATCGTGCACCTGTTGGTGTAAAACACGCAATTTAGCCGTCAATTCATACAGATAGTCAAGCAGTACTGGATGTTCGATTTCGCTGAATTTTGTCGGTCTTGGCACACCCCATACATTGGCCGGGCGGCCAAAAACCACTTTATATGGACTAAGTCCCACTCGTGAATGCACAGTCATTCTTGTGGATAGGAGTGCTAAAGGCAGAGCGTCAGGCCATTTAAGACCGGAGCTCGCCTGGATTTTGGCCAGCTTGAGCTTCAGAGTGCCGTTGTAGCACTCTACTAATCCAGCTGATTGGGGGTGATTTGCAGCGTGAAATTTCTGCTTTATACCTAATCCCTCACACACATTCTTCATCACTTGACCCACAAATTCACTCCCATTATCACTCCACACCATTCTTGGCATTCCAAACCTAGGGAAAAATTCTTTCACAAGGGCCTTGGCTGTGGATAAAGCAGTGTTGTCTTTTAGGGGATATGCTTCTATCCATTTTGAAAAAGCGCAAACAACAACCAGTACATATTTCAAGTTGTTGCACCTTTCCATGTGGATAAAATCTAGCTGCAGAACCTCAAATGGATATGATGGAGGCGCAAAATGACCAGCTGGAGTTGGGGTTCCCCTACCAGGGTTGTATTTCAAACATACCATACAATTCTTGACCACATTCTCTGCACACTTGGGAATCCCAGTGTTCTGCCATACTGGGGCCAACAACTTACAGATTCCTTTCACACTAATATGTGCCATTCCATGTGCCATAGTAACCACTGGAAGCACATATGCATCAGGTAGCAACCATCGCCGATGTTCTGACAAATCAACCCAACAACCATTCTCATCCAATTTACCCGTACTTTCTCTCTACTTGCTCAACTCTTTCTCTGTGGCTTCAGCTTGAAGGGACTTCCCACTCTCTATCATGTCTTCACACATTCCAACATCACCAACCCATCTTGCAGGGCCTGCAACATACATTCGAGTCTTCACATCTTTTGCTGTCTCTTTCGCGATTTCGTCAGCAAATGCATTACCACGACCAACATCATCGGTGACTTTCTTGTGCGCACTGCATTTCATAATTGCAACTTGTAACGGTAGGGTCAGTGACTCGAGGAGATCATTCACCAACTTGCCATTCAGAATTTTAGCTCCATGCGAAGTCAGGAACCCACGTTCTTTCCACAATCGCCCAAAACTATGAGCCACGCCAAAGGCGTACTGGCTGTCAGTATATATGTTCACTTTCATTCCTTCAGACAACACGCATGCTCTTGTAAGGGCAATTAATTCTGCTGCTTTAGCCGAATTATGTGGCACTCGTGCAGTTTCAACGATCGTGTTCAAAGTCGTGATAGCATATGCAGCAGTCGTATCACCATTCGGAAGCTTAAAGCACGAACCATCCACCCATAAGGTACCATCACACTCAGTTAGGGGAGTATCTTTAAGATCCGCTCTCCCTTTTGTCTCTTCTTCTGTTCTAAACAGACAATCATGTTGCTCAATCTCATCTATGTCTGCTGGAATTGGCAATAATGTAGCTGGATTCAACGTGTTGCATCTCTTTATGTGTATATGGTTTGCCAACAGTGTCAATTCATACCCTGACAATCGAGCACTAGTTAAGTGTTGTGTCTTGGTCCGGTTTAACAATGTGTCCACAGCATGTGGAACCATTACAATCAATGTGTTATCCATTACCAATCCAGCAGACTGTCGAATAGACATAGCTGCTGCGGCTGTAGCTCTCAAACAACTTGGCAATGCCCTCGCTACCGGGTCCAAGGTTAACGAAAAATATGCGCATGGACGCGGTCTGTCGCCAAAAGGCTGTGTTAGCACTGATAATGCGCAACCGTCCTTTTCATGAACATACAATGTAAAAGGCTTGCTGTAGTCAGGGGTATCAACACAGGAGCTGAACATAATGCATTACGCAATTCCAACAAACTTTTCTGACACTCTTCAGACCATGGAACAGGATTCGGTGTGTCTTTACATGTTAATGCTAACAAAGGTTTTGCCAGCAAAGAAAAATTCGGCATCCAATGCCTACAGTATGAAGTAATGCCCAAGAAAGCACGCACTTCTCTCTGTGTTCTTGGCACACTCAATTGTGCAATGGCTTGAATTCTTTCTGGGGTCAGTTTCCTTCCCTCGTTCGATAAGAGATGACCTAAGTAGGTCACTTCTTGTCGACAATATTGCTGTTTAGAGAGAGACACTTTGTGATGAAAGGCAGACAAATGACGCAACAATGACAATGTAGCTTCTTTGCAAATCTTTTCAGTATCCGCAGCGATTAGTAAATCGTCAACGTACTGAATAAGGATAGCGCCACTAGGTAAAACAAGTGCATCAAGCTGCGCTTTTAAAGCCTGACTGTATATTGATGGACTTTCACAGTAGCCCTGTGGAGCGCGTTTAAAGCGGAAGCTTCGACCTCCTAAACTGAAGCCAAAAATGTCCCTGCTCTCTTCTGCAATTGGGATGCTAAAGAAAGCATTCTTTAAATCGATCACTGAGAACCATGCAGCGGAAGCTGGAATCATAGTTAACAAGGCAGTTATATCAGGGACAACTGGAAACTGTGGCACAACTATTTTATTTACCTCTCTAAGATCAATCACAAATCTGTAAACAGGTGGCTGTGAAGGGTCAGTTCGTTTTAAGACAGGTAAAACAGGACTATTGCAAACGTTGCCTCTTGTCTCTTCAATTACACCCTTTTTAATCAAATCACTGACAATTGCTAACAACGCTTTCTGACCTTCATTGGAGATCTTGTACTGGGGAATGCGTGGCAATCTGACATTGGCCTTTAAAGTGACCACATATGGCGGTATTTCCAAGAGACCCACATCATTGGGACCAGTAGCCCAAAGGACATCCGGAAGGGATGACAATTCAGGTGGCAATGTATTCTTTGACAAGTACATCGGGGAAATCACTTCCTTACCCAATGTAAGTTGTGCTCCTGAGGGAGAACAATATAGTGTTGCATGCAATCTTTTTAACAAATCCAACCCTAACAGATTTTCACCACAACCTGTTGTTAGGATGAGGGGTGCTTTTAACTCACAAGGTCCAACAGAAAGGGGCATAGGACTAGAAATCGGGTTCCTAACTGGGGCGCCAGAAAAACCTACTGAAACATTCATTTCGCCAGACAAAGGCGCGCCAGGGAGTTTTGAATGCATAATTGAACTCTTTGCAGCACCAGTATCCAGCAGAAAGGGCTCTGACACACCCGCTGTAGTCACCTTAACATACGGTCCACTCTGGTCCACTGGCACTGAAACAACTCCCTCTCTCTGTCTATGGCTGTCCTAGTAATCATTACCTTCCACATTATCGTCTTCTGCATAATAATCATTATTATAGTACTGAGCTGTATTACCAGCTGCATTTGCTTGCTGATCAAAGCTATTTATCGTATTTTGAGGCGGAAGAGGACGCGCGTTCTGGGGAACTATTCCACGCCCTCTGCCTCTAGGAGCTTGCTGACCACCTCTACCTCTTGCGCCATACGCATTATTAGTACGCTGCGACAATTTAGGACAACTATACTTAAAATGACCTTCCTCTTTGCAATATGAACATTGATTGGGACCTATAGGGAAACGTGGTTGATAATACCCATTCATTTGCTGGTTATTCTGAAACTGTTGGGGTTGCTGATAGATACCTTGGGTTTGCCTATAATTATTCTGTCCTCCACGTGGCGGATAAGCCTGCTGTAAAAGGACCTTCGTTTTCAATTCTTTCGTTTTCTTGTCTGTTCTATCCTTCTCGTCCTTATCTCTATTTTCGTAATACTGTGCAGTAGCCAGTATTTGCGATGAAGAGGAAACAGGCCAAGAACTCTCTGAATCTTTTCATTTCTTACACAACTCGGGAAGTAGATTCTGCACAAATTTATCAACAAATAACCGTTGGCCACCTTCAGTACTCATGTCTTGACCACTGTGGTCGATAAACGTTTCTTCAAACCTTGTAAAGAAATCGGACACTGTTTCATCTTTCTTCTGCTTGCATGCAGATAGTTTATCCCAATTCACGCACATCGCGGGCATTAAAGTTTTCATGTATGTAATAATTCTACCAGGGAGGTCTGCTACGAGGGGCTCAGGTTTTGCACCACCAACTTGTCTAGTGTCTGCGGCAACGATATTAGCCCATGTGTCCCCTAGTTCTGCTGCATGATCCGTATTACGAATGGATCCCCTTAAAGGCTGTGGAACCACATTCCCGAACAACATATCTATGTCAGCCAGATTCATGACACACGATTCTGCAGTCTGTGATAACTCCTTATAATATCCTGTAGGGTTTTTACGGGGGTCAGGCAATGTCTGTTTAAGTGCTAACACTTCAGAACGCTTCCATGGGACATGTACCCAAACACGCTGAAAATGAGCTGGAACAGGTGGATTAACATTTGCATCAGCAGGTCTCCAAACTGGAGGAACCTCACGCATCGGATATTGGCGCGCTTTTACCTTTTTCCCCACAGGGAATTCCTGTTCGAACAATAATTGTTGACAATCGCCATTCCTGAAGGACAGTAAAGTCGCAACTGCTTTGTCTACATCGGGACCCACAATTGTACCTGTTTCAAAATCAAATCGCACTCGACACAACTCCTGCGGAATTGTGTTTGAACCATGATCTTCCAATTCCTCACAGAGGAATTCACACATTTTCTCAAACACATACCTCTGTTTTGGGGCGTCCCATTGGTGAAAAACATCAACAACTGACTCCACATCATAGAGTGAAGGGAAACCAATCCACCTACGCGCCATATGATCTAATACCTCTTTCTCTTCAGGATTAGGCAGCTGACTACGCAACTGCTTACGTTGTAAACCAGGGGTCATACTAGATGACCCAAAGAGAGGCGACATTAAACTAGTAACTACATTAGCTAGTCGTTGTCGTGCTGAAGGAGAAGTTGAGGCGAAAACGGGGGGAAAGACAGAGGGAAGAAAAGCGGATGTAGATACAGGTACCTGGGTAGTGTAAGGAAAAGCGCCAGGGGAGGCAGCTGATGTACTAGGCAAAGTCGCAGGAAGCACAGGAGCAACAGGTAACAAAACTGGCGGCCCTTGAGAGGGCTGCACTGCAGGGATAGGAGCCAGCTGAGGGGGAGCTGGCGGCTGTGGGAAGGCTTGCGGCATATTAACTAGAGGCTGCACATTTACGAGCTGTGGAGGCGCTATGGCATTTTGCGCATACGGGGGTGGTGAACTTAGCAAATGGGACATTAGGGAATCTTTCTCTTTCTCTTTTGTCTCATCTTGTACAAGGGGTGACAAAACTGGGTAACATTTATCGATCCCTAGTTTGCGCTGTCTATGTAATTGCTCATTCATTTGTTCCTCCTCATTATCTTTAAATTGGACAGCTGCTTGCACCATTGATATACCTTTTTCTTTCTTATTCCTTTTCGCTAGCTTAATTTCCTTCTGTTTGGCTTCCTTTCGCCATAGGCGGAAAGAATCAAACATCGCCGGCCGGGCTTTCTTTTTAAACAATTTAACTTCCAAATTATCTAAGATATCTGTATTGAAACTACCATTTTGGGGCCAGTTTAAAACGCCGTCCTTTCTGGTGTATCGGATCCATACTTCATTATATGCGATGGGGCCCACGCCATGTTTTACATAAAGCTCATAAGTTGGAGTTCCAATTGGAGGAACCGGACATGAATCCTCTAATTGGGAATCCCTTCTACAACCCAAACAAAACAAATTACCAAATATACTAGAACCAGGCATCTTCGCTCACTAGTCTAGTTTCAAACTTCAAAGGATTATCGAATACGATAGTCTCGTGAATACACGAGTCCTCTGGCTTTAGCACTTGCAAGTTCCAAATCAAAGCGATCCCGAAGGATACCAAATTCCCGAAGGATACCAAAACAAACTGGGAGACGCTCCACACTTATACTTAACTGAGGTAGCGATGTTCCTTGGCATCACCAGAAGACTCTCTCGATTGTTTCGCTCTACCAAATCGTCAAGGGTCCAAAACAGGGCGATTAATCAGGGCAGCAGTCCTTCGTAGCCGTCGGGACGCGGAGAACCTCGCAGAAAAGACTTTCGGACCACGTCGACATGCAGGGGTCGATGAAGTGGCGGCCTTCCCCCAGAATTTCCACACGAAGCTCCTCACGAACCTCTGGCTTGGACCGGTACCGCTGAAATGGCCCCGAGTTGGGCGCCAACTGAAGTACTGGGTTTTTAAAACCCAGCGGTGCAGGGGAACACACCCTAAGACTTCGAGTTCTTCCTGTTTCAGACCCACAGAAACACAGAGTCTTCTAGGTGAAGTCAAAGATCTTGTTTATTGGCTGCAGACCAATTACAGGTATCCGAGAAGTACAACACAATGTATGTTCTCAGGAGACTGCTACCACTTACAGAAACGGGCTTCTCCTTAAATACAAAATATCATGCTTCAGGCACACATTCCTTGTTTTACGATATGGTCATTCATATGTATTCATTACAAGCGAAAAGGCAGAGTCATGATGACCATCCCACATTCCAGTTCAGCCAGCCCACAATTATTTACCCAGCGAGGCTCAGATCCCACATCAGATATCAACAGACCCCAATAAACACGGGCACCTCCTGTTTGTAAAACAAGCCATAAAGCAGGAAGAGTCAGGTGTGAAAGAGATTAGCCGGAGGCTTGTGTGGGATGAAAAGGCGTTATGGTGTGTCAAACCCTGATGCTAATCACAGGTGGCGTAGGACGGCCAGCTCGTGTGACCGGACTGACCTGGGGCGGTGGAGCCAAGTCGCACAGGTCACAGAGAAGTCAAAGTAAGGCACATGTGTTCTAAAGGCCTGTACTTGTCCTCAATGTGTAGCCTATGTGAGGGCAACCATAAGATGGCCACCGCTCCAAGATGGAACCCACGAAGTCACTGTGTAATATCGTATACAAAGTGCATTTATCGATAAAACATTATGCAAAGCACTTGTACATACCGCATTGGCCATTCGCGGTTCGCTGATACCGGAATAGGCAGGGGTAGGGCCCTGCCTCCTACGCGGTCCCAAATTTTAAAGTACCACAGGTATTTCTAAAATAGTAAAGTTAAACCCAACTTCACCAGTAAGTAGGATTCATCAATACCAGCCCATACATATGAAACATCAAGATGCTCCTCCACTCTGATCAGAAATTACAGTTTAAAAGATTATTAAGGAATTCCCAATGCTACCCTATGAGAGGGGTAGACCTCATTGTACTGAAAAACGAAATAGACTGTCTGTCACTACCAGGACATGCAAAACATAAAGGTGTATGTTCTTCCGTTTACTTACATATCACCCTGTCCTTAGAGCTACCTATGGCCTACCATGGGGTGACTTATATGTAATAAAAAGGGGAGTTTAAAGCTAGGCAAGTAGGTTTTAGATGCCATGTTGAAGTGGTAGTAAACTGCGGCGCATACAAGCCATGGAGTGGCAGGTCTGAGACAGGTTTGAAAGGCTACTTCTGTGGGTGATACAATCAGTGATGCACAGGGCCACTTCTAGGTGTTTTGCCGCCCTAGGCGAGAATTGAAAAATGCCACCCCCTCCCTTTTACTACCATCACTCTCTCCCCCTGTAGCTAGGCTAGAAGAATTAATGCATTAGATATAAAAGAACTTGTATTCAACATTAAACAATAAAACACATCAAACATTATAGCTGAGCTTATTCTGAGCTTAACTTGACACTTTATTTGTTGCCCAAAACTGCTCAATATACAAGGAACTTTCTAGTGCTTTTAACACAGCTGCACTACTACAAAACGGAGAAATAGAAGTTCTATTAACAAAAAGAAGAATATTTACATGTGCAGGTCCATTTAAAACACTGGCCCTGTTACTGTGAAGGTTTGTCTCCGTGTCCATGGGCAAGACCAGAGCCTCTAACACACTCCATCTACACATGACAGAGAAAGCACTTCTATTCAGTGTTGTGTTCGCCTTTCCCTAACCTCACCCCCAGAGTGACACGCATCTTATCTTTTCAGAAGTGCCACCTCCAAAAACAGTGTACAAACTAGAGAAAAAACTTACTTCTTGTTGCTTCAATCTTCCAATGATCAGACTCACCACAAGGAGAGTCGCAAGTCAAAGTCTTATCTCACATGACCTGCCCCCGCCCGGCGCCCAAGGTCCAACTGACTCACTCAGTCAGAGTGACACGTGAAGCAAGTTACTCACTTATGGGCCAAGACTTGGAGTCGGTTCGGTTCAACAATTTGTGTTGGCCTGTTGAAGAAGTCAATCACTGGAGCCATGCATGCACATCACCACGTGTGTTGGTGCATGCTAAATGACAGGACTAGTCTGCCAAGGGCGGGCTCTGGATGATAAATGATTTCAGGGCCGTCATTGGTAGTGCTTTCGTGCGCTAGCAGATTGACGGGCCTAGGACCCAAACATGAAAGTGCACTTTTTACTTCTTCTCAGTTGATGCGTGCAGTGTGGTTGCACTTACACACACACTGGCCAATGAGGCTCTGTCATGCTTTACGCTTCGTGTCCAATCACTACTCAGGGCTGGCTGCCAATGATGATATAATGTTGTGTTGATGCCGACACTGCTGAGGCGCCGCCCCAGCTTCCAAAAAGGCGCACATGGGCCAATAAACGCCCAAAAAGTAGCCGCCCACAATTTGGGGGTTTTCTCGCACAAATGTGAAAAATGTCGGCCATGTGTGCGGGAAATCGCCCAATCTGGCAACACTGGAGCGAAATCGGAAGTCGCATATTTATAGGGGCCCGCACGGACCCCGCCCGTGGCGCCGAACGTGACGTCACATCGAATTGTAGGAGGCGCTACCCAATGCACTTTCGAGGTCGAAGGCCGATCAAGGGGATTCCCAAACTCATGTTTTTTGCCGCCCTCCCCTTTTGCCACCCTAGGCGGCCGCCTAGTCTTGCCTAATGGTAGAAACGGCCCTGGTGATGCAGCCGACAAGTAGCATTTAACTTACATGCCCTGGAAATAGAGATACCACCTTACAAAGGAGGTACAAGTAAATTACATATGTCAATCATGTATACATCAATGACACACATGTTTAGGGAAGAGGCACATTCACATTAGCACTGAGTAGCAGTGGTAAAGTGCTCAGAGTCATAAGGCCAACAAAAACAAGGTCAGTAAAAGAAGAGGAAGGCAAAAAGTATGGGGTAACCATGCAGAAAGGGCCATTTCCAATGGTCCTTTACATCAGAACCCTGACTCAGCCATCTCTTAGATGTCTGCCATTATTTCAGACACATTCCTACATAGATGTGAGTCTCAATGAACCAACTCTCTTTCTAAAATAAAAATGTATTCATCTGGCTAGATACACAGGTAGCAGAGGTCCTATTCTCTAAGCTCAGATCTCCTTTACCATTTTTTCTAACATTCCTTTTTTACACTAAAACAACGTAGGTCCCACTCATAGTCCTCTCTGCTTTTTACTACTAAACCACTGTGCTGAAGATTATAGTGCCCCACGTTTTGGCACACTTCCACACTGCTCACTACTGCTCATCCCACTAATGCTGCAGTGAGGCCAATGTAGTCTGCAGTGCTCCTAGAGCATGGTAGAAGGTCCACAGTGGGCATGGTGAGTGTGCCTTTCTTTGGATCTCTTCATTGGCATCTGAGATCGTATGTCTAAAGGTATGCAAACCAATGCTGCTCCTCAGCATGCAATATCACATATTTTTCTTCTCACACCTGGATATTCAGTACAGAAAGTTTCCAGTCAGGCATGGCAAAAGAGTCTGCCACACTGCAGGCAACAGTGGTTGATCTACAGCCTTGTGTGGCGATTTATTGAAACTGCCAATCTTTAGACTGACAATGTCAGAGTTGCAGGTCAGTCTCCATTGTTATTCAGCTGATGAAGGGGTTCCACAGCTGTGAATAAAGATTCAGAGGCATGGCTTGCAGTCTGGGTTCAGCAGATACCTGTGCAGATCATCCACCTACAAGCTTACAACCACTGCCATGAGTTCAATATTTTCCTCAATCCCGAATCCTTCTCCATGTTCTCCCATGTTAGAAGGTGGTAGAGCCTCATCTCTCACCATTACCAGTCTTGGCGATACACCAAACAATGGGTCTGTCTCAGCCCTCTTATTTGTTTGTTGTTGTTCAGAAGTGAAGTGATAGCAGGCTTGCTGGCCCCACATAGGGGCTCATTGTGGCTTTCCTCTGTGGTATCTTGTTCTTATGCACCTTCCTCGGGCACACACTCCTGTGGAGTCTCCTTCAGAGCCTAATATGAACCCTTACCCCTATACCTTCACTGCTCTAAACCAATATCCCTCAGTGGAAATGTGCCCAGAACCTTGGCAATACATTGAAATGGTGATGGTTAAGAACTACGGGGTAGCTCTGGCAAGAGTAAGACCCTTTAATCCTGGTTGGTGTTTGAGAGTGCCAGGGACACCAACTCCTACTTCTCCTCATTTTCAGAGTGAGTTCTCTGCATCACTTACTTTGTCTGGGCTGCAGTGGACTAGAAACTCCCATTCACATATGGAGCATTTCAGTCTTGAGATGCTTTTTGGTCCTGCCAGGCAACACCCTCCAGACAAAAGCAGGAAAGTAATGCAAGTCCCCATGTAGAAGAGATATTTAGAAATCTACCAGAATTTTGAGTTGTTTTGGTGACTTGTCTTTTTTTTTGTTGCAGATTTATATAGCGCGAACTCGACCCGAAGGTATTGGAGCGCTTTACATGAGCAACGGTTACGTTACACAAGGACACATTTTTTTTTTTTTTTAGGTCTCGCCTACGCAGCGCGCATGCATTGCATAGGAGACCTTTAGCCGTCATTCAGCTCTTTTTTGAAGCACATACTTGTGCTTGTGGCGGAATACACCTTGCGGGAGCGCGCAGGGGCGCACCACAAGCACGAGTATGTGCTTTGAAAAAGAGCAGAATACGTGCACGCGCACACACGCAGGCACCACTCCCGGGCTTGATAAGATAAGAGTTTAACGTGATTTCTCAGGTGCGTTGTAATCCTTACCCGATGTGCTGTCTCTCTACCTTAATTGAATTACTTTAAAATGAAATCGATTAATATAAATAAGCAATGACGAGCACAAGCACGAGTGCTTTAAAGCAGCTGCTGCTTGTGCTCTTTTGAAAGTTGGGAAATTACAGGTTTTCAGAACATGCAGATTCAAGTCTTCACTATAATTGTTTCTTTTATTTGTTCTGCATGTATTTATTTGCATATAATAATGTAGTATCCTCAGAGCATTATGAATAGCCACAAATTGTTAAACTCTGCAAACATGTACGGGTTTTATATTCGAACAACTGTCACAATGAAAATTGAGCTTTAGAGTACTCACCCTAACTGCAAATGCCTTGCAATAATGGCTGACTCACTCTCACTGACTATCACTGACACTCTCACAGACTCTCACTCTCGCACACTCTCACTGACACTGACATTCACTCACACTCTCACTCACACTAACTCTCACTCACACTGACTCGCTCACTCTCACTGACTCACTGACTCTCTCACTCACACTGACTCTCACTCTCACTGACAGACTCTCCCACTCTCACTCTCTCACTGACTGACTCTCCCACTCTCTCACTCACTCACTTACTCTCACTGACAGACTCACTGACATACTCTCACTGACAGACTGACTCACTCACTCTCACTGACAGACTCTCACTGACTCACTCTCACTGACAGACTCTCACTGACTGACTCTCCCACTCACTCACTAACTGACTTTCCCAATCTCTCTCACTGACTGACTCACTCACTCTCACTGACACACTCTAACTGATAGACTCTTACTGACAGACTCTCCCACTCTCACTCACTGACTGACTCTCCCACTCTCACTCACTGACTGAGTCTCCCACTCTCTCTCACTCACTCACTGACTCACTCACTCTCACTCACTGACTGACTGACTCACTCTCACTCACTGACTGACTGACTCTCACTGACTGACTGACTCTCACTGACTTACTCTCACTTATAGACTCTCACTGACTCTCCCCGTCTCTCACTGACTGACTCTCTCTCACTGAGAGACTCACTGGCAGACTCTCACTGACAGACTCTCACTGACAGACTGACTCACTCTCACTGACAGACTCTCACTGACTCACTCTCACTGACAGACTCTCACTGATAGACTCTCACTGACAGACTCTCCCACTCACTGACTCTCCCACTCACTCTCATTCACTTACTGACTCACTCACTCTCACTGATGAACTCACTCGGTCTCACTGACTGTCTCACTGACTCACTCTCACTGACTCACTCTCACTGACAGACTCTCACTGACACTCTCTGATTCTCTCACTGACTGACTGACTCACTCACTCTCACTGACTGACTGACTCACTCACTCAGTCTCACTGACTGACTCACTCACTCACTCTCACTGACTCACTCTCACTGACAGACTCTCGCTGACACTCTTACTCTCTCACTGGCTGACTGACTCACTCTCACTGATTGACTGTCTCACACTCACTAATAGATTCTCACTGACTGACTCACTCTCACTGACTGACTCTCCCACTCTCTCACTGACTGACTGACTGACTCACTCACTCTCACTGACTGACTGACTCACTCACTCTCACTGACTCACTCTCACTGACAGACTCTCGCTGACACTCTTACTCTCTCACTGGCTGACTGACTCACTCTCACTGATTGACTGTCTCACACTCACTAATAGACTCACTGACTGACTCATTCTCACTGACAGACTCTCACTGACTGGCAGACTCTCACTGACAGACTCCCCCACTCTCTCTCACTCACTGACTGACTCACTCTCACTGACTGACAGACTCACTCTCACTGACTGACAGACTCACTCTCACGCACGGACTGACTCACTCACTCTCACTCACTGACAAACTCTCACTAACTGACAAACTCTCACTGACAGACTCTCCCACTCTCTCTCACTGACTGACTGACTGACTCACTCACTCTCACTGACAGACCAGCTCTCACTGACAGACTCTCCTACTCTCTGACTGACTTTACTCTCACTGACTGACAGACTCACTCTCAGACTGACAGACTCACTCTCACTGACTCACTCACTCACTCTCACTGACAGACTCTCACTGAAACTCTCTCTCACTCACTGACTGACTCACTCACTCTCACTCACTGACTCACTCACTGACAGACTCTCACTGACAGACCCACTCACTCACTCTCACTGACAGACTCTCACTGACTCACTCTCACTGAGTGACTCTCCCACTCTCTCACTAACTGACTCTCAAAAACTCTCTCACTGACTGACTGACTCACTCTCACTGACAGACGCTCACTGATAGACTCTCAGTGACAGACTCTCCCACTCACTTTCATTCACTGACTCTCCCACTCACTGACTGACTGACTGGCTCACTCTCACTGACTGGCTCACTCTCACTAACAGACTCTCACTGACTGACTCACTCTCACTGACAGACTCTCACACTGACTTACTCTCCCACTCTCTCACTGACTGACTGACACTCACTCTCACTGACTGACACTCACTCTCACTGACAGACTCTCACTGACTGACTCACTCCCAGTGACAGACTCTCACTGACTGACAGACTCTCACTGACAGACTCTCACACTCTCTCTCACTGAATGACTGACTGACTCACTCTCACTGACTGACAGACTCTCTCTCACTGACTGACAGAATCTCTCTCACGGACTGACTGACTGACTCTCACTGACTCACTCACTGACTGACAGACTCTCACTGACAGACTCTCCCTCTCTCTCTCCCTGACTGACTGACTCACTCTCACTGACTGACAGACTCACTCTCACTGACTGACAGACTCACTCTCACTGACTGACAGACTCACTCTCACTCACTGACTGACTCACTCTCACTGACTGACTCACTCTCACTGACTGACTCAATCTCCCTGGCAGACTTTCACTGACTGACTCTCTCAGTCTCACTAACTGACTCTCTCACTCACTCACTGACTGACTGACTCACTCTCACTGACTGGCTCACTCTCACTAACAGACTATCACTGACTGACTCACTCTCACTGACATACTCTCTCACTGACTGACTCCCCCACTCTCTCACTGACTGACTGACACCCACTCTCACTGACAGACTCTCACTGACTGACTCACTCCCACTGACAGACTCTCACTGACTGACAGACTCTCACTGACAGACTCTCCCACTCTCTCTCACTGACTGACTGACTCACTCACTCACTCTCACTGACTGACAGACTCTCTCTCACTGACTGACAGAATCTCTCTCATGGACTGACTGATTGACTCTCACTGACTCACTCACTGAGTGACAGACTCTCACTGACAGACTCTCCCACTCTCTCTCCCTGACGGACTGACTCACTCTCACTCACTGACTGACTCACTCTCACTGACTGACTCACTCTCACTGACTGACTCACTCTCCCTGGCAGACTTTCACTGACTGACTCTCTCACTCTCACTAACTGACTCTCTCACTCTCTCACTGACTGACTCTCTCACTGACTGACTCTCTCACTCACTCTCACTAACTGACTGACTGACCTTCACCCTCCTGTAATTTATGCCCCTCCATAACAAAACAAGCATTGGTATAGCCAATAGGTCTTGCCTTTGGGACCTTATAAGTGTTTAGCCATGCAACCGTTGATACTGTTGTACCAATGATATTGTGCTGCATAACTAAATACTTATAAGGTCCCAAAGGCGAGACCTATTGGCTATGCCATTGCTTGTTTGTTTGGTAAGCACTGGGAGATTAAGTGATTTTCCCAGAACCACAGGATGTGGACATGACCCCCAGGATCGAACCTTGGTTTCCCTGCTTAAAAGTCAGCAATCTAGCCGTCAGACCATATCCTCTCCTCAATGTCTTCAATGGTTTCATGTTTTATCAACAGCACCGGGTGACTCCTCATTCTATGCTCTGTTCAGCTTTATAGAAAGGCCAGTGCCCCACATTTTTCAAAACTGCTGCGTTCACTAAAATCTCTTCACAAAGCACAACTGTGGTGCGTAAATAAAATGGCACGGGAAAAAAACCAAGACAAAATGGCACCTCATAGTGAGTCACCTCTCTAAATGTAAATTTTAACTTGAGGTGCCGTTTTTACACAACATAATCTCTCTCTATTTGAGCTCATAGACCACTCCTCTTCTGTAGCTCAGCAGTGTCCCGATTCCCACAGCATGACTTGCAGCAACTTTTGTTCGCTGTTACTGGATTTGTCATAGATTCACACACTTGAATCATTCCCTGTCATCAGACGAGGAATCCCTGATACAGAATGAACATACATTCATGAAACGCAATATTTGCAATACTATAAGTAGTACAACCACATTTTAGTAAAAAAACAGGAACTACAGACAATTAATTTTTTTGCAGAGTTTTAACTAGCACAAACTTGACCCGAATTGGGTATCAGAGCGCTTTACATAGCAGCAGTTATGTTACATGAGGACACACATTCATTTTTGGTAGGCACGGGGAGATTAAGTGATTTGCCCAGAATCACAGGATGTTCAGCATCATTGCTGAGACTCGAACCCAGTTCCCCAGCTTCGAGGTCGACCGCCGTGGCCGCTAGGCCAGGGTGTGCTCTGAACTCCACAACCTACCTCTACTCAGGGCCACCTTATATTAAATTTACTACTCGGCATCACATGTAAGGGAACCCTGGAATAGATCTGCTCTTTTTTGCTCACTATTTACAACAAAAAATGTCTGTTCTTATTTTAGAACTGTAAAGGTGTGCTGCTACACTGAAAGGGCTTGTTATCTTTATTTGAAACAGTTATTCCTCCAGGGAGCTTGACAGTCTACTGTGCTGCAGCCATGGGACACTCCCTCAGGTTAGTGGCCAGCGCCTTGAGCCAGTGAACAAGAAAAACAGCAAGTATGTTTGCAGTAATTATGGCAGGCCCTGCAAGGTGAAGAGTAACAACTGCTAATGAGAAGGATTATCTTTTCTATCCTTTTCCCACGTGTTGTCTGTACAAAATGTATTTAAATAATCCATATTCTTAAAGAATAAACTGCCTTCGTCCAAATCACAAGACAGAAGATTATGAGATTTATCTATTTTTTTAATTTATTTTGTAATGTATGGGAGACAGTGTGAAAGGCAGAGGACAAATCCAATAAAACTAGCCAGCAAAGTTGCCCTTTGACAGTCATTCCCAGCCAAAGCACTGCATGATGGGGAAAGCTGGCTTGTCCTATGTTGGGAATAAAGTCTCAAGAAAGGAAGAATGTGGAGGAAATAATAGGAGGTAATAGGTTTTACAACAGGTCCAGGTTACATAATCGGATTCAATGCCTTCCTCACAAACTGAAATGAAAAGGTTCTCAGCTTCTCAGAAATTGATTCAATCACCTTCAATTATAGAATCCTTGTTTATGACACCCAAACCAATGATATCTTAAATGAGGGCACTATTCCCTTGAGCCCCACAGTGACCATTCGCAAGGGCAGCTCAGGCGGCAACATTGAGATAGGCAAGCCACAAACCATTAAAGCTACAGACACCAGCAAGTTTGATGAGCCACGACCATCACAGGGGGGAGGAGACCCGAATATAACCATGCTGAGTAGTCTAGGGGTCCCACCTCCAGTCTTGGCTGCAGGGAGCATTCAAATTATGACCGCATTAACACACCTAGAGACAATGAGCGACTTTGCAGCCAATACTGCAGTATTCCCCCATGTCAGCTCAGGCCTTATATCCAAGCACACTGATCCACCAACAAAACCCAGCACAAAGGGCAGCACAACCGATGCGATGGAAGGGGGAGCGGCCACTTTTGCTATCACACCATCCATATCACAAGAGCATCCACCACATTGGGGGGACGGCGGAAGAGATCTTGCCCAGCGCTCACACCATGGGCAGAGCTGGACTATGCCTTTGCCATGCGAGGAGGATGCCCGTGCTGTGGAAAGAGACCTCTCCTTTTTAGAATCCAAAGAATGGGAAAACATGCTTTCATCATATGGCAAAGACGCTCCCGACCATCCCAGGCCATCACCGGTCCCAAATGAGAGGAAGAAGGAGGATTTCAAACAGGAGACGGCATGGGCCACAGCTTTGGACATTTTACAAAGGTCAGCTGATGCTATGGCTTACCAAGCCAATAAAATGGACATACAAATAAGCCTTTTGAACACACTGGCGGTGTACGTCGCCAACATAGACGACAAAATCACAAATCTAAATAACTTGATTAGACGGGCCCAAGCGGATGCTGACCTCCCGCGACAAGGATGCGACTCTTCACCAATAATTGAGAAACTAAGCACGCTCCCAGAGATGATGGCAAAATTGATGGTGGACCTAAAAGAAATTACAAATGCAAAGCCTCTCCCCCCAAGCAAAAGAGATGGTGTCACATGCCCCGCAAACAAAGTCAAGGTGGCAGCAAACTCAGGGGCAGGAGGGGCCGAAGCCAGGGCCACGTCATCATCCCCGGAAACATCGGCCACCGGTAGTACAATGATCGACCAACAAAAATCCTCAGCCGCGGGCAAAGCAGAGCCCATCTCACCATCTCAATTTGTTCAGGACATGGAAGATCTAAGAGTAAGGGGAAAAGACAAAGAAAGCGAAAAGGCCGCAATAAGATTCGCCGGACTAAGCAAGATCTGAGTCTCTAATCACTGTTCAATACTTATAGACAAGCAGCCTCAATCGGGCACAACGACCCAATAAGAACAGACGGGGCAACTAAGGAATCAGAGAACCCAACAACCTCAACTGGCAGCGCCAAACAACACCAGATTGGCTCCTCACCTCTTGAGAAGGAAAAGGATGCTGCCGGTGTTGACCATGTGCATTTGAGAAAAGAGGGGAAAACTGAGCCAAATACTAACATCCAATTGGCACTCCCGGACACCACGTCTTTGCCAAGGGCAGACAGCCAAAGGCGCACCAGGTTCATAGAGCTGCCTGGCAGCACCTGATCGCCCAAGCCAGTAGTTTGCACAAAGATCACCTGGGCAATTTTACTACACCTGTGCAGGGCAAGGGAGGCGAAGTGCTAATCGGCCGGGGTGTAACTCAAAAGAGCCCTAGAGCTTTGAACAGGTCGACTCCCATTTCTGTGCACAAAGCAACGAAGGAGGAAACCCTTGGACCCTCGACAGGAATTGTCCTAATGCACTGTGTGCTGGGGCTGGAGCCACCATCCGGGCCTCCTGAGGTCCTCCCTCATGGAGTTACAACTTTTTTATCCAGAGTATATGTCCAAAGGCAGTTGCAACATATTAAACCGTGGGAACATCATGAAAATGATAGAAGCCATAGGCCTGTCTAATGTTGTAACTTCACAAGACATCACTTCGATAGAATTTATTGCACCAGGCCTGGGTCAAACAAATGAAGCCACGAGGGTCACCTGGCGCTCGACAGAGGCAATGAACAAGATCGTAATGCACATGGAAACCTTTAAGCAGTGGGGTGGAACCAGGCTAACAACATGTTCTGCAGAAAACCCGAGCCACTGAGCGCCCATGCGCAGGACAAAGAACGGTCTACTGGGTCCTGAGGAGTGCCCGGGTAAAACTCTCACCTCCGATTCAAAAGAAAAAAAAACAATAGAGGGCCAGCACAAACTAAACAGGGGACTGGAACAGGCCTGCACATGGTCATGGCTGGCGGGATCATTAAAATCAACCCGGCTGCTGCGCTGACAAAACAACAGCCAAACGGTTCAAGAAGCCTGCCCACTAAGGATCTGTTCTTGGAACATGAATGGGCTATCAAATAAACTGGGGGACGATGCCACGATCTCCTACTAACGGTCATTTGAGATCATATTGTTACAAGAGACATAGCTCGTGGAGCCGCAGCATTTGGAAGGGTTTAAAACTCATCATACTCCAGCTTTAAAAATAAACATCCTCGGGACGAGGCAGAGGAGGTCTAGCCATCTACATATCAACAAATAATGCAATTACCTCATGGGACCTAGCAAGCCCTTCCCATTCTCTCCAGTCTGTTGGAATCTCTTTCAGCACCCACAAAGGCCAGCCCAGGTCCATAATCCTACTGAATGTGTACATTCGCCCAAACTCTGCGTCTAGGCAAACCCTCTCAGACGTGGTGATAGTGACAGTGCTAAGAACGAGATCTGGATTTTCAAACGCAGACATCATACTATCTGGAGACTTTAACATGTGGCTAATGTCTGACCTACAAAAAAATGAGGTATCTAAATCACAGGAAAGCGTTTGGGCCATACCACCGCAGGATCATCCCGGATGGTGCAAGGAGGACCCAAAGGGCCGCACCGTACAGGGAAACGTGGAACATCTTGGCCTTAGAGCCCTCAATGGGCGTTTCTCTCCTGACAAGCCACCTGGCCTCTCATTCTTATCAAAAACTGGCGCATCCTTAATCGACTACACTTCGTCAGCCTCTCCCTCTTGAATCAAGTATTTGGCTTCGGGTTTGGCAATAGACTAGAAAGCGACCACAGCCCTCAAGAAATACTGCTTAACACCAGACTAGCGCAAGCTTTCGAAAGCTTTACGATCAATTTAAAATGCATCAAGTGCTCGGTCAATAACCTACAGCATGTAGCAATGGAGGCAAAACATATGATTGAGAACACCAGCAGCACAACTGAAGATCAAATTGCAAACTGGACGAGTTTTGCAAGGAAGCTGACAGCCAGACACGCAAAACCAATAATGCATGCAAAAGCGATTGGGACCCAACAGTCAATCTCCTGGGATCCTGCGATACGATCGGCGAAAAGTCGCATGAACTGGTTATTGGGGGATCTAAAAATAAAGCCAATGGACCCATCAACCATAACCAAACTGAGAGAAGCCCGAAGCCATCTAAAGACTGTAAAAAGAGAACATCGAAGGGCTCACTGGAACTCCTTTTGGGCCAAATTATACCAAGACATAAGGTCAAATAACTCCGCGAGGTTCTGGCGCACCATAAATAGCCTTGGGGGCTTCGTCCCAAAAGTTGCCTCGTCAAAAATACTGCAGTCTGAATGGCATTTCTTTCTGTACAGCCACTTTAACGATCAACAAGACCATACCCTTAATCAGGTTATTGGCATAGAGGGCAGCAACGCTTCGACGGAAGCGAATTCGCCTCCAGTGCGCTCTCGCAAAGCGCTAACCATGGAAGAGCTTTTCCACAAAGGTCCAATAATCGAAAAGCAAACAGAGAGACAAAATCATGTTAACAGCATTGAGAACAGCCCAGTCCCGGAGGACCAAATGGAAAAGCAGATCAAAAAGGGTCGGAAAGATGGGGCCCCAGGACCAGGAGGCATTCCTCCAGCCTTATTTACGGAGGATCTGGCCTTCTGGGCTTCTAAGCTAGCTCCACTTTTCACTTCCATCTTAGAAAAGAACACCATTCCACCCTCTTGGCAAGGATCGATTCTTGTTCCAATCTTTAAAAGAGGGGACAAAAAATCTCCAGGAAATTATCGGTTAGTTGCCCTAATCGATAATGAAGCGAAGTACTTTTCAGGGATATTGCTCAATTCACTTCGGGCATGAGCCAAGGAACGCTCAGCAATCCCTCCAAACCAAACTGGATTCACAAGTGACACTGGCACTACGGTTAATCTTATGACTCTCTCTTGTTTGATAGACCAGGCAGAGACTAGCACCAGATCGTTTTACATGGGATTTATAGACTATAAATCGGCGTTCGATAAGGTCAACAGGGCCAAGCTATGGCAGAGGCTCTCCACATTGAACATCCCAAACGGATTATTAAGAGCCGTACAGCTACTGCACCAGGACACATGGGTCAGGATCAAGATTGGTGACTGCTCCAGACTGTCACGACCAATTTTAATAACGCAAGGACTCAAACAAGGATGCGTCTTGGCCCCTACACTTTTTCATTTATTTTTATCAGATCTCCCGGAAGCCCTAAACTTAGTCAACTCTCATGCTCCCAAACTAGGCAGCCTACAGCTGTCAAATCTACTATACGCCGACTACGTGGTCCTCCTAAGTAACACAAAGATAGGTCTACAAAGGCTTATGGATGCAACTGCCGCATACTCAAACAAGAACGAGCTCCAGATAAAAAATAAGAAAACCAAAATCTTGGAGGTTCGTCCGGGAAGGCCCAAGAAGCTGGCATGGGTCGTAAATTCAGAAAGCATTATAGAAACCAACTGCTACAAGTACTTAGGAGTCCTCTTCAACAACAACGGAAGATATTAAAGCCATTTGGGAGAGCAAAAAAAGAAAGGAACAGCGCTAGCATTTGCACTCAGCTCTATCCATAAGAAATTATTCGGCCCAACAACACTTCAGGTGGCACAGGCAAAAGTCATCCCAACTTTAACATACGGAAGCGAGGTGCTAAAAGGAATGGATAGTGGCCAATTAGACAAAATCATTGTAAAAATCTTTAGAACAGTCTTCCAGCTACCATCACATACGTCACCGGTACAAATCAGGCTGGGCATCTGCAAACAATCGCTGGGCAAAATGATGACTTTTCTAATGAGCTGCCACAAGTTAAGGACATCAAAGGAAGGCAGCCTACGCAACATCTATGGTCCAACCTGAACACAAAATGGTGGCTAGCGGGGCATGGCTATTTGTCAAGTGGGCTAAAAACCCTTGGCCTGAGCGAAGTTTGGTACCTACACGTTAGCCAAAACCAGTTCAAAAGGCTAGCAAAAACAAGTGCAAAAAAGCTCTCCTCTATGGAAGACAAGGCAAGTCTTGCAAGAAGAAGCCATGGCTGGATGACCCTCATATCATATGACCAGCTGACACCTCAGAGTTACTTAATTCTTCCAATCAGCGCACGCACCAAACTCAGCTTTTTAAAACTAAGAATGGGGTGATCAATCTGTCCTGCCATCTTCCCAAATGGAAAAGAGTTCATGCCCCGGAACGATGTCGGTTTTGCGGCCATTATAGGGAAGACATAATCTATGTTCTGTGCCTGTGTCCAAGCCTCTTGAAGGAAAGAAGGACCCTTCTACGGAGGGGCTGGAACAACAAGGAGGTCAGATCATGTAGAGCTGCAGTATTGGCCTGTTTTGATCCACGGAATACAAATTTAAACTGCGCACTGGTGAGGTACATGGACCGCGCAGCAAAAAAATAAGGGGAGGGGATATGTCGACCGCCACCTCAGCCTTAGGCACGGATATAAACAAACCTTTTTTTTTAAATGCCATTTTGTAACTTACTTGTGTGCTGCAAGAAACAGCACATATGTAAGTTTCAAAATGGCATTTTAGGTTTGGTTATGTACCTTCCTGTACATAAACAAACCTCCCTGCTCGCAAACACCCTTGAACTCTGGTGCAAGGGTGCCTGCTTTGGTGTTAAGTCGTGAGACTTAGCGCCATCGCAGGGGGAAATGCCAGGCTGCACCATATCCTTGGTATTATGATGCAGCCTGGCGCTTCCGAAGTGGCGATGAGAGGCATTAAACCAAGGAGGCTAATGCCTCTCACCGCCACTTCCTAGATAATATGCCCCCATGTCTTCTGTATCATCTCTATTTACCACGCCGTCCGATATTCGGCTCACACAAGTGTCGTCTTTAAGGAGCCAACAGAATTGCCTCTCAAATACTGGACAGTGAGGAAACTGAAAAAGAGGGGGAGGGGCAATCAGCATTTTCATGGTAGAAGGAGAAGTCTCTCACACAAGAAGTCACTATTGCCCGAATGCCAATGGGGAGGAGGAAGAAGAGGAGTGTTTAGCGAAAGAGGAAGAGGAGTACCCATACTTTCATTGGCACTTTGCCCATATGCACCCATTGTGCAGGTCCCTGAGAACTTCCTGTATTCTCCTGGAAGTTGCACGTTTGCAACTTTAATAATCACTTACTCGTGGCCTCATGGGAGACAATGCGTAGAAATAGAAAATCGAAATAGATCAACTCGGCATTGGAGCTGGCTACCCGCCACGCTAATAAATGCAAAAAAAATGAAATTCGACTCAGCTATCGCATCGTAAAACAAATTGGTTTACCACTGATTCATTAAATATTTGCTCATGGAAGGTGTATGGCTTATCTAATTTAATCAATGAAGAAAGCACAAGTGCATATGTGTGGCAATTCCAAATCATAATTGCACAAGAAACATGGAGCACAACTCCTACACCATTGATTGGATACATTGAGTACCAAAATTGTGTGACTATAGAAAAATTCAGCCAAAGGAGGAATTGTCAATATATAATTCCTCTGATTTACAGTTGAAGGTTACAATGATAGACACCGGACAGAAGTGGCCATCAAAGTTGAGAATTAGTCATGCACCCAGCGGCTGCATTTGATTATCTTAGCCATTCACATTTCTCCTACAACAAAGCATGGAACGGTGGCTAAACTAGACTCAGCGATAAGGGATCTAAAACAAGAAAATACCAGTGCTCACTATGTAATAACGGAAGATTTTAACTCTCACCTTCTCTTCCTTCATTATGAAGATCAGCAAACCTCTCTGCAAGATCAACTGTGGAACTACAAAACCCAAGCGACAAGACAAACTAGATGAATAGATCTTGAGGCTGCTAAATGCAGCGGGTCTGTGTATTCTCTGCACAACATGATGAAGGAATTTTGCAGATTTCCTGAACCACCTGGATCACAAGTCCGGCATCAAACACCTACCGCTCTGAAAGCACCAGGGAACATTCTTCGTTCTACTCCTATTCAAGCACCTTCTCAACAACCTTCTGGTATTCCCATCGCCAGCTGGCTGAAGAGGAGGAAGGTAAAGTAAAACACAATATGGTTTCTTCCACCTGATAGCCTCCCTCTTGAACATTTAGATTACCGCTTGCTAAACATATTAGCAGACAACATTTTTAAGGCCAAATGAGGAGGCCTCTTTCACAGTTAACACCCAGCCGCGGTCCGTGCAGGTAACAGTGGTAGGGCCTGGTAAGGGGGGATTTCGAGGGCCGATGCCGAGTGAAAATGTATTATTTATTTAATTTCCCCTCAGCCTTGTCCCTCGAATCCCCCCTTACCCGGTCCCACCGCCACACCGCTCTTGCTTGCAGGGACTGCGGCTGTTAACACTTACTGCTGGAAGTCTACAAGATTTTGTAAACGGCGCAGGAGTGAAAGCATGCCTACTGTTTTTTACACAACTTGGCGAAATCCGGCCTTTGTTTTATTTCAATCCAGTTCTCATGGCTACAAAACTGAGATACAGAGGCCAGAAGGACATCCAATCCTTGTCCTCAAATAGCCTAATTTGTGCTCTTCTGCATCTCTCCTCCAGTGGCTAAGCCAGCTTCACCATGGGAGTTGAATATGGTTCTTTCAAATCTCTTGAGCCCTCATTTTGAAACAATACACAAGTAGGACATGGTGTACGTACATGGAAAGTGGCTTTTTTGCTAGCCATAATATCACCCAGTCAAGTGCTTGAGATGCATGCATTCACTATTATAGCACCGTACCTCCCCTTCTTTAAGAATAAAGTTATATGAAGTCCAACCCAAAGTACATTCCAGCTCAGACAGTAAAGGGGATCTTGCATTTGATTAATATCAAAAGATGGCTAATGTTTTTCTTAGTCAAGAAAAAAACATTCAGCAAGAGAGTTATACTGATGTAACTTTTGCACAAGCAAATAAAGGACAAGAAGTCTTCAGGCAAGGCACAGGCAGATGTGTCAGGTGCCTGCATCTCATTCTGCCATGCCACAGGGGGTAGGCCACTTCCAGAGAGATTTAAAAGCCCACTCTATTATGGGGTGTCGTCAATTGAAGCATTTGTTGCAGGTGTCCATATTCCGCATATTTGTAGATTAGTTACCAAGAGAATGAGCCATACCTTCACCAGACAATAATGCCTTGCTATTCCATCAAGAACCAATTCTTCAGTGAAGTGAGTGGTGTTTTGCCATCTGCTAAACTACGGTGAACCTCTTCACAGATCTTATACTACCAGTTGAACATGATTCAAGCATGTAAATCTATGAAAGATCAGGTGCTGCAGAGGAAAAAGTAACTAACCTGTAACAACAACGCTGGGATCTGTCATGAGTTCACACCTGACTCTCCTTCCTCCCCTTTATTCGAGGTGCTTTCGATGCTTCTTACTTACTAGTTCAAGTGCCCAGTAAATCACCTAAAGCATAGAAATCTTTGGGGGGCGGGGGTGTTTTCTGAACACATCTGCCTCGTTGTCTGGGATAAGGGCCTTTTGCAACAATCTGGTTGCGCTACTAACAATACTGCATGTACTTGCATGAATGCATGAAAATGAAGATATTATTTGAAATGTACGGTAATTACCCGCAAGCATGCACATCTAAAATATATAGTAATACTGGATAACTGTATTTAAAGAAAAGTAACTATGCTTTTTTTCTGTCCCAACAACAACCTCTCAATGGTGTCTATTTTGAATACCTTCAGCTACCCTATCTATGGCAGCGATCTGTAATCTAAGGGTCAGAGCTACCAACTTTGAAGCTGGGGAACCAGGTTTGAATCTCTGCGTCAGCTCAACATCCTCTGATCCTGGGCAAATCACTTGGGTGCCGATCACGATCCGGCAAAAACCGGGTACGAACCGTCGGACGGAGCACAATCTCCGCCCGACGCGTACCCGGTCGTCAATTTTTACAAACAAGGAATTACGATTCACACGTGTACACCATTACCGTACGAATCGTAAAAAAGCCCGACCGAACAAAAAAACACCTACCAATGCGATCCGGGAAAGCGCCAACCTGACGTCGGGACGCTCGCAGCCAGCCATTCACGACCCAGGAATCACGATTCGCACCGACGTCACCCCGCACGGTGAATATTTTGCGGCAGCCAAAAACTGCAGGGAAATCAGGACGACGCGAACAAGGACCACCAGTACGCGACGGACAGACGACGACGCGAACAAGGAGGACCAGTACGTGACGGACACACAGGACGACGCCACCAAGGAGGACCCGTACGCGACAGGACGACGCGATCAAGGAGGACCCGTACGCGACAGGACGACGTGATCAAGGAGTACCAGTACGCGACGGACAGACATGGACCCGAACCTACGAGTCATCCCTGCCCTCATAGCAGTACACCTCCTCTACAGGTTACGACGCAGACGCCGCAGAAGGTCAGAATAACTAAGGGAGGGGGGAAAGTGGGGTGGGGTGGGGTGGGGGTGGCACGACCAGGGCAGGCCACAAAACAACCACATAAGTCACACACCACACATGGCCTGGACATACCTGACTCCCATGCCCTGGTCACCACGAGGGGGTGGGGGCGTGTCCTGATAAGCCAGCGACCGCCACAACGGAAGTCCGTCACCACGCGAACCGGCAACACAACCAGACAGGTACGTCCCGTACCCACGCCTGAAGAGCGTGGGTACGATTCGTACCACGCCCACACACACGTCACCCCAACAATGGCGGGACGGATCGTACCCACGTGGCAAAGGCCTGGGTACGGGCCGCACAAGCATCACATAGCATGGGGACGGATATGTACGGACCCTACCCCCACCCCGTATGCAAGGAGCGTACCCCCCACCCCAACAGTGAAAGTACGACCCGTACCCCCACCCGCGTATGCATGGAGCGTACCCCCACCCCAACAGTGTAAGTACGACCCGTACCCCCACCCGCGTATGCATGGAGCGTACCCCCCATGCCAACAGTGTAAGTACGACTCGAACCCTCACCCGCGGACGTACGGACCGTACCCCCACCCCCACCAGTGTAAGTACGACTCCTACCCCCACCCGCGGACTCACGGACCGTACCCCCACCACACCAGTGTAAGTATGACTCGAACCCTCACCCGCGTATGCAAGGAGCGTACCCCCCACCCCAACAGTGTAAGTACGACCCGTACCCTCACCCGCGTATGCAAGGAGCGTACCCCCCACCCCAACAGTGTAAGTACGACCCGTACCCCCACCCGCGTATGCAAGGAGCGTACCCCCCACCCCAACAGTGTAAGTACGACCCGTACCCCCAACCGCGTATGCAAGGAGCGTACCCCCCACCCCAACAGTGTAAGTACGACCCGTACCCCCACCCGCGTATGCATGGAGCGTACCCCCACCCCAACAGTGTAAGTACGACCCGTACCCCCACCCGCGTATGCATGGAGCGTACCCCCCATGCCAACAGTGTAAGTACGACTCGAACCCTCACCCGCGGGCGTACGGACCGTACCCCTACCCCCACCCCCACCAGTGTAAGTACGACTCCTACCCCCACCCGCAGACTCACGGACCGTACCCCCACCACACCAGTGTAAGTACGACTCGAACCCTCACCCGCGTATGCAAGGAGCGTACCCCCCACCCCAACAGTGTAAGTACGACCCGTACCCTCACCCGCGTATGCAAGGAGCGTACCCCCCACCCCAACAGTGTAAGTACGACCCGTACCCCCACCCGCGTATGCAAGGAGCGTACCCCCCACCCCAACAGTGTAAGTACGACCCGTACCCCCAACCGCGTATGCAAGGAGCGTACCCCCCACCCCAACAGTGTAAGTACGACCCGTACCCCCACCCGCGTATGCATGGAGCGTACCCCCCATGCCAACAGTGTAAGTACGACTCGAACCCTCACCCGCGGACGTACGGACCGTACCCCCACCCCCACCAGTGTAAGTACGACTCCTACCCCCACCCGCGGACTCACGGACCGTACCCCCACCACACCAGTGTAAGTACGACTCGAACCCTCACCCGCGTATGCAAGGAGCGTACCCCCCACCCCAACAGTGTAAGTACGACCCGTACCCTCACCCGCGTATGCAAGGAGCGTACCCCCCACCCCAACAGTGTAAGTACGACCCGTACCCCCACCCGCGTATGCAAGGAGCGTACCCCCCACCCCAACAGTGTAAGTACGACCCGTACCCCCAACCGCGTATGCAAGGAGCGTACCCCCCACCCCAACAGTGTAAGTACGACCCGTACCCCCACCCGCGTATGCATGGAGCGTACCCCCACCCCAACAGTGTAAGTACGACCCGTACCCCCACCCACGTATGCATGGAGCGTACCCCCCATGCCAACAGTGTAAGTACGACTCGAACCCTCACCCGCGGGCGTACGGACCGTACCCCCACCCCCACCAGTGTAAGTACGACTCCTACCCCCAACCGCAGACTCACGGACCGTACCCCCACCACACCAGTGTAAGTACGACTCGAACCCTCACCCGCGTATGCAAGGAGCGTACCCCCCACCCCAACAGTGTAAGTACGACCCGTACCCTCACCCGCGTATGCAAGGAGCGTACCCCCCACCCCAACAGTGTAAGTACGACCCGTACCCCCACCCGCGTATGCAAGGAGCGTACCCCCCACCCCAACAGTGTAAGTACGACCCGTACCCCCAACCGCGTATGCAAGGAGCGTACCCCCCACCCCAACAGTGTAAGTACGACCCGTACCCCCACCCGCGTATGCAAGGAGCGTACCCCCCACCCCAACAGTGTAAGTACGACCCATACCCTCACCCGCGTATGCAAGGAGCGTACCCCCCACCCCAACAGTGTAAGTACGACCCGTACCCTCACCCGCGTATGCAAGGAGCGTACCCCCCACCCCAACAGTGTAAGTACGACCCGTACCCTCGCCCGCGTATGCAAGGAGCGTACCCCCACCCCAACAGTGTAAGTACGACCCGTACCCCCACCCGCGTATGCAAGGAGCGTACCCCCCACCCCAACAGTGTAAGTACGACCCGTACCCTCACCCGCGTATGCAAGGAGCGTACCCCCCACCCCAACAGTGTAAGTACGACCCGTACCCCCACCCGCGTATGCAAGGAGCGTACCCCCCACCCCAACAGTGTAAGTACGACCCGTACCCCCAACCGCGGACTCACGCACCGTACCCCCACCACACCAGTGTAACTAGACCCGTACCCTCACCTCGAATGCATGGAGCGCACCCACACCGTGTATGTTCCAAGCGTACATATCCAGAAATAGGAGGTGTGTGTGCAGAGTCCACCCAGCAGTGCCCAGAGACAGGAGGGGTGTGTGCAGAGTCCTCCCAGCAGTGCCCTGAGACAGGAGGGGTGGGTGTGGAGTCCTCCCAGCAGTGCCCTGAGACAGGAGGGGTGGGGCCCTATCACTCACAGCAGTGCCCTGAGACAGGAGGGGTGGGGGCCCATCACCAACAGCAGTGCCCAGAGACAGGAGGGGTGGGGCCCTATCACTCACAGCAGTGCCCTGAGACAGGAGGGGTGGGGGCCCATCACTAACAGCAGTGCCCAGAGACAGGAGGGGTGGGTGCGGAGTCCTCCCAGCAGTGCCCTGAGACAGGAGGGGTGGGGGCCCATCACTAACAGCAGTGCCCAGAGACAGGAGGGGTGGGTGCGGAGTCCTCCCAGCAGTGCCCTGAGACAGGAGGGGTGGGGGCCTATCACTAACAGCAGTGCCCAGAGACAGGAGGGGTGGGTGTGGAGTCCTCCCAGCAGTGCCCTGAGACAGGAGGGGTGGGTGTGGAGTCCTCCCAGCAGTGCCCTGAGACAGGAGGGGTGGGTGTGGAGTCCTCCCAGCAGTGCCCTGAGACAGGAGGGGTGGGTGCAGAGTCCTCCCAGCAGTGCCCTGAGACAGGAGGGGTGGGGCCCTATCACTCACAGCAGTGCCCTGAGACAGGAGGGGTGGGGGCCCATCACTAACAGCAGTGCCCTGAGACAGGAGGGGTGGGTGTGGAGTCCTCCCAGCAGTGCCCAGAGACAGGAGGGGTGGGGGCCCATCACCAACGGCAGTGCCCAGAGACAGGAGGGGTGTAACACATGTGTGTGAGGCCGGAATTACCCACATCCATACTGCCTACAAGGGAACATGTCCCCATGAACTCATGTCAACAGACTCCACACACAAGTACAGTGATCACCAAGGATGCCACGATTGTTGCAGGTGGAGACATGGCCATGCATGCATGGCCAAAGTAGAAGGGCTCCGTCACACACACAGCTCATGTAGACACAGCTCTGCGCTAAACATTGTGAACACCCTGCAGGGAAGAAATCTGGGTACACAGAGGAAGGAATACACCCTGGGACAATTGAACCATGCAGTAACTGCTGACATGACCTAAGGAAGTTAGCCAACACCTTGTGATGGCACACAGATCCCAGGGTCGCCCCAATGGGCAGAACACTACTACAAATCCCACACACCCAAAGCCTTAAACACCACCCAAAACAATGTAGCAGCCCCACCAACACCAATACCACCATAGCAGGAGTGTGATAATGAAAACAAAATTAAGCTTTATTCAGCATGAGCACAATGTCCGTGGATCGCAGGCAGTTCAATTTTAACAAAGGCCATAGGGCAGTCAATGGTTCCCAGCTGGATGGGGGACACAGTGGGATGTGTGTCCCCTACCTTGCCTGCACAGTCAAATGGCATCGTCTTCCATACTGGTGAGGGCATCAGGGGGGGGGGGAAGCAACAGGCACCGCAGGGACATCAGGGCAAAGGGGCGGCGTTGTGGGTGCAGGGATGGAGGACTCAACCACAGGGGGTGTGTCATGGCCAAAGGCGGAGGCCAGGATGGCACTACACACCTTAGCAAGGTCCTCCAGGGAGTCCCCTGCACCCGAAGTGACCTCAGGCCCCAAGGAGGGGGGGGGGTCAGAGGGATGGGTTGCAGCGCCACCGGGGGAGGGTGGAGACAGGGGGGGAGACTCAACCACCCTGACCGAGGACTTCCTTGACCGCTTGCGTGGTGGTGGAACTGTGGGGCTCAGGGACAGAGCGGCCATGAAGGAGTCCTTGGGGGAGATGTGGCCAGGAGAGCTGAGGGGAGGGGATTTGGAGGGAGTGGATTGTGTGGAATGCGGACTCCCACTCTGGCAGCGTGTCACACGTTTGCCCCCCGACCCAGTGGGTGTGCCTATCTCACCCTGTGTGTGCGTGTCAGGAGGAGTGCGGTGGACCTTCCCTGCTGGTGTGGTGCCTGTGTCTGTTGTGGTGGGTGCATGCCGACGTCTGGGTGTACGTGGGACAGGCATGGAAGTGGGAAGTGTGGATGGGGCAGGGGTAGGTGGGGGGAGGTCGCGCTGCAGGAGACCCACTGCTGCAGTCAGTGTGGAGTCTATGGACCTCAGCAAGTTGCGTTGGTCAGCCTGCGAAGAATGAATGCCCTCCAAGAATGCCTCGATGTTGGTGAGGGTTTTCCCGTGGGCATGGAGGACATTAAGGATTGCAGCCTGACCAACCTGCAGTTGCCGCTGGATGTCCACAGACTCAGCATTGGCGGCAGCAGTGGAGACAGGGGCAGGGGGTGCGGTGCCTGGCCGGAAGGAGACATGCGGTGACCGGGCACGCTGGGAAGGGACACGAGCAAGTGGGAGGCGGCTGATGGGAACTGAGGGGGCGGTGCAAGGTGTTGTTCCGCTGTCAGCTGCTGGTGCAGCCACCGCCCACTCGGAGAACTCCTCCTCGGACCTGTCAGCTTCGTATTCTGACGTGCCAGTCGACAGGTCCTCGGCAGCACTATCCTCCACCTCTGTCCCACTCGATGTACCAGCCCCGATGTCACGGCTGGCACTGGTGCTCGGTCCCTCCGCCTTGCCTGTGTCCATGTCTCCCTCTGTGTCCCCCGACGATGCTGTGGGCAGGGTGGAGAGACATAAATTAATCAGACAGCTGTACACATCAGTCACATGAGTCCAATCGACATAGGTAACATTGCATAGCCTGAAAAGGAAGATCCCTAACATCTTCAAAACAAGGTACCGATGTAGGGCATGAAACACACAGTTGGTTGAGCCACCATGCCACTGAAATACCATGGAGAGCATGAGACAATAGCTAAAGACAGGAAACGGAGTCTGACATAGCACCCAGGCCCTGGGGACAATCCAGCACTGCATCTGCACCACACAGCATTGGCGAAAATACCGATGACCAGGGACCATATCCATGAACTTGAGACACATGCTGCATAGGTAATGCTGCAAACATGCCCAACATGACTCGGTCACTGCACCTTGCGTGTGTGTCCAGTAACATCACACACTGGCCAGACCCAGCAAGTAGAAATCCGGATTTGACACATAGGCATTGCCCGCCCCAACAAACCCCCACACGAGGCAAATTGTTGAGACACAGGTGGCACCAACATCTCATAGTCTGGGTGATAAACACAGGGGCAGGCAAAAAGCAAGATTGGACGCCAAACAGCCAAGGTGCGCCTGTACAAATAATGAGGTACCAGTGCCCATCCTCAGATGAGTATAACAAGACACACAGGCACTGCCAACTGTGAGTATGAAGAAGGACAATCAGGTCAGGCTGCACAGTGGACACCTGTACATAATAGCACGTCTATATACATGGTGACAGGGGACAATGGCACAGAGCACAACCTACGCTGTAGACAGTGAGAGTGTCCACGTTGATGATGACACATACAACACTGAGGATAAGGTGCCCCAGGGGCCAGTAGTGGGCACGCAACTACATGCTACTGAATGGTAATGACTGCAACACACGTCACCATCCCTGCACTATGCGTATCGCACACTCATGCACATCATGTCACAGGCCACTACATAGGACATGCGCGCTGTGAGGCATGACACATGAGAGACCAACTCCCATGTCTGGAGTCAGCATCAGTGCCAACTGACATGGAACCCACATGCAGTGAACTTGACAGTGCACAGCCAAGGTCCCACAACCTGTTACACACCACCCCCAGACATGATGCTACAGTCATTGTTCTCGTGGACAAAGCGCCAGCCTACATTACCTTGTGAAGGAGTGACTACACACAGACCAGGGAACACAATGCAAGGAGGGGAAGGGTGGCAGGGGCGCAGCGCTATACTGGGGCAAAATGGATCTGCACAGCACCTTTAAACCCTGCCAGTGAATTCATGCCAATGTGCCCTTACAAATGCCGGTGACACACAACAAACGCACATGTACCTACCCCCTTCCGGCTGCTGCATCGCCTGTAAGCGCCTCTCCAGGTCTGGGAAGACCACCGGCAGCACACGCCTGTGGAGGTGGCTCAGACGGCGGCGGCCGCGGTTCTTGTGGCTCTCAGGTGAGTCCCCCAGCAGGAGCCGTGCAATCCTCCGCGTCCAGCACCGGATATCCTGCCAGCGTTTCCTCACCTGGGACAGGCTCCGCCTCCGACCATCCACACCACTCACGGCACTGACGGCGGTCAGCCAGATCTGCTCCTTGGCAGTGGCGCCTACCTGTGAGGAAGAACAAGTGACACCACATCAATACACCAGCCACATGTCACAGAAAGACATATGAGAACAAATTAGCTGGTTACAACAAGGCATGTCATGCAGCCAACGCATTGCACCTTTGTCATAGGGACATCATCCTCTGGTGAGGGAAAAGGCAGTACGTGCAATAGTGGGTACACAGGTGGAATGATGGCAATGTCACAATCAATGATCAAGGCTCACACTGTGCATCACACCCACCCCTCCTGTCTCTGGGCACTGCTGTTAGTGATAGGCACACACCCCTCCTGTCTCAGGGCACTGCTGTGAGGACTCCACACCCACCCCTCCTGTCTCAGGGCACTGCTGGGAGGACTCCACACCCACCCCTCCTGTCTCAGGGCACTGCTGGGAGGACTCCACACCCACCCCTCCTGTCTCAGGGCACTGCTGTGAGGACTCCACACCCACCCCTCCTGTCTCAGGGCACTGCTGGGAGGACTCCACACCCACCCCTCCTGTCTCAGGGCACTGCTGGGAGGACTCCACACCCACCCCTCCTGTCTCAGGGCACTGCTGGGAGGACTCCACACCCACCCCTCCTGTCTCAGGGCACTGCTGGGAGGACTCCACACCCACCCCTCCTGTCTCAGGGCACTGCTGGTAGTGATAGGCACACACCCCTCCTGTCTCAGGGCACTGCTGGTAGTGATAGGCACACACCCCTCCTGTATCAGGGCACTGCTGGGAGACATCAGGCATCCCCCCCCTGGGACCCCCCTACAGTACATGGCATGTGTGTCACACCAGGACACAATGCCTGAAGTCACAGTCACAACATAGGGACAGTCTGTGGCAGTGGCCTATGCACTCACCTGATACCCTGGTCGCCCATACAGCATGGAGTACTGTGGGAGGATCACATCCAGCAGAGCCATGTTCTCCTCCAGGGTGAATGGCTGTGTCCTCTCCACAGCCCTTGACATGGTTCCAGGGAATCAGTAGCAGCAGCTTGGTCGACAAATGCAAAGATGTGCAGGCAAGTACTCCCTCATGGGACCTGGCTGCCTTATATGTGCCCTTCTGCCCAGTCTCATGCACAGGAGTACAGAGTGATTGGTCACTCACATTTGCATCCTATGTTTCCACCAATCCCTTCAAACCTAGCAGTCTGTGGGTTCTTTATCGGTTTCATTCTCCTGCATGATGTCAGCCCCACAAACACATTGCAACAAAGTAGAAGAATTCCAACTGACTTCTGCTGTGCACCTTCCAGAACAATTCGAAACTTGAACTTGGTCTCCATGACAACCAGCATGCATGTAGGCCTTAATACTTGTCCCCTATGTAATTTGGAGAATCACACACAGGTACGGTGCGTTTCGGGGCCCTAGGGCACCCCAAATGCATGGCAACGGCCCGTACATGCATGCCTACGTTCACTATCACTATGGGTCTGCACGCGTATGCGTACCCGTAGTGGTACGGACCGTACACACGCATGTACACTCACTATCACTATGGGTCTGCACGCGTATGCGTACCCGTAGTGGTACGGACCGTACACACGCATGTACGCTCACTATCACTATGGGTCTGCACGCGTATGCGTACACGTAGTGGTACGGACCGTACACACGCATGTACGTTCACTATCACTATGGGTCTGCACGCGTATGCGTACCTGTAGTGGTACGGACCGTACACACGCATGTACGCTCACTATCACTATGGGTCTGCACGCGTATGCGTACCCGTAGTGGTACGGACCGTACACACGCATGTACGCTCACTATCACTAAGGGTCTGCACGCGTATGCGTACCCGTAGTGGTACGGACCGTACACACGCATGTACGCTCACTATCACTATGGGTCTGCACGCGTATGCGTACCCGTAGTGGTACGGACCGTACACACGCATGTACGCTCACTATCACTATGGGTCTGCACGCGTATGCGTACCCGTAGTGGTACGGACCGTACACACGCATGTACGCTCACTATCACTATGGGTCTGCACGCGTATGCGTACTCGTAGTGAGCACGCTCACTATCACTACGAGTACGCATACGCGCGCGCGCAGCTCAAAAGCGCGACTCCCACGTATCCTAGAGTCTCCTGAGGCGGAAGCCGGGAGTGTGCTGCCACTGTTTTAACTATTGTTTTAACTTTTGTGTGTGATACCCTGTAGAAATACCTTTTTAAAAACTTGCTCGATCTCGCCTGAACAGCGTGTTGTAACGCTGCAACGTTTCCCCTGACAACCGCCACTCCGAGGGCGAGGCGCGTCATCGGACACGCCCACCTCAGTTGGCCACGCCCCCTCCCTGACTACAAAAGAGCGCGCAGCTCAAAAGCGCGACTCCCACGTATCCTAGAGTCTCCTGAGGCGGAAGCCGGGAGTGTGCTGCCACTGTTTTAACTATTGTTTTAACTTTTGTGTGTGATACCCTGTAGAAATACCTTTTTAAAAACTTGCTCGATCTCGCCTGAACAGCGTGTTGTAACGCTGCAACGTTTCCCCTGACAACCGCCACTCCGAGGGCGAGGCGCGTCATCGGACACGCCCACCTCAGTTGGCCACGCCCCCTCCCTGACTACAAAAGAGCGCGCAGCTCAAAAGCGCGACTCCCACGTATCCTAGAGTCTCCTGAGGCGGAAGCCGGGAGTGTGCTGCCACTGTTTTAACTATTGTTTTAACTTTTGTGTGTGATACCCTGTAGAAATACCTTTTTAAAAACTTGCTCGATCTCGCCTGAACAGCGTGTTGTAACGCTGCAACGTTTCCCCTGACAACCGCCACTCCGAGGGCGAGGCGCGTCATTGGACACGCCCACCTCAGCTGGCCACGCCCCCGTGACGCCCTCCACTTCAGTCATAAATTATGTGTCTCGCTAGGAAGCGCAGCGGACGAGCGCAGCGGGAGCGCCGTTTGCGCGCCGAAGGCGCGCCTAAGGCAAGCCCGTCTGCGCCCGTCCGCGACCAGACCGCGGCCGGGGCCAGACATGCTGCCAAAAACGGTACATCCGGCGGACGGACAGTATGGTCCGGTGAGGACCTAAAGGTATTCAACCCACCATCCAACTGCTGCCCCCACTCTATAGATCCAGCAACTCCTGACCCCGCCCTAACCTGCAACAACTGTGGGATAACATTCGACAACGCCGCCCCCGCAATACAGCCCATCCTTAAAACCCCCCCTCAAACCCACATCAAAGCGGGCCTACTCAACTGTAGATCCCTTGTCAAACACACTGATGAGATCTGGATCTTACTAGAAGAACAGAACTGGGATATCCTGTTCCTAACTGAAACATGGATCAAAGAGGACAGCCTGTCCTCTACCGCTTTGGCTATCCCTCTGGGATTCAAAATATGCCTCGCCAACCGGCCTGGGACAAAAAGAGGCGGAGGCGTAGCAATCATTTTTAAAGAGCACATAGTACTGACATCCTCGGCTGCCACGACGATTCAAGGTATGGAAGGTCTCCACTTTTGCTTTCAAGTGAGCCCTCAGCTCTCACTAGCAGGGCTAGTGATTTATCGTCCCCCGGCCAGCGCAGACTTCATCCTCACTTCCCTATTAGATACAATAGTACAGAGTTCACTTCTTCATCCCCTTTTTCTTGTGGTGGGTGATTTTAATATCCATATGGATAAAGTAGATTGTGTCTTGGCAGAGACACTCCGAACAACGTTAGATGCGGCCGGCCTTAGACTGATCAATGAGGGCCCCACACATACTGGGGGCCATACGATTGATCTTATCTTTACCAACATTAAGGACGTGCGACCTGAAAAACCTCTCCCTCTGATATGGTCAGATCATTCACTTATCACAATCACCTTGGACTTCCGTAGTGATACTAAGGTGCCCAGTAAGCGCTACTTTATGAAAAGACAATGGAACAAACTGACCCCCGAGGTTATGCTCCCGGCACTGGCGAGTACCACTCCCCTCCTGACAAATAATCCCAATAGGGACGCAGTGCTCCTTAATGAATGGATAGGAGGAATGGTATCCTCTATCGCCCCGGCCTCTCGTGCCCTATCTAAAAGACAAGCCCCCTCAGCTCCCTGGTTTACGCAGGAACTTAGAGAGGAGAAAGCGGCCTGTAAAAAACTGGAAAGACTTTGGAGAGAAAAGTACGATCCAGTAGGAAAAGCTATATATAAGGATGCATTAAAAAAATTCCGGAAAGCTATTAGGAATAATAAAAAACACTTCTATGCGGACTCGATTAGGCAGGCAGAACAATCCAGCAAACAAGTGTTCAAAGTTGTACAGTCCTTCCTCAAACCTCAATGTATTGAGAGAGAAGTCACCCCCACACCTTTACTCTGTGAGCAAATTTCAGAATACTTTGACCATAAAATCAAGAGAGTTTATGATTCCTTTGGTCCAGCGATAAATACTGAGAAACAAGACATAGCGTACAACAGCGAAAAAAAAGAAACCCTCACCCAGTTCGCGCATGTCTCTCTGAACGAGGTGAGGCAAGAGCTCAACCGTTGTAAATCCGGCTCACCCGATGACCCTTGTCCGGCTAAACTTTGGAGCACCTTAGCGGGCCCTGTAGCGCCCACACTCCAAAGCATCTGGAACTCTTCCATTACGTCAGGAATCTTTCCGGACGCTTGGAAGCATGCTACGCTCCTTCCCCTAAAGAAAAAACCAAATGGGGATCCAGATGATCTGACGAACCTCCGCCCAATATCCCTTTTAGCCGCACCAGGAAAAATGCTGGAAAAAGTGATACAACGCCAACTGAGTAAATTTGTGGAAATCAGCAACATTCTCCATGAAACTCAGTCTGGTTTCCGGCCCGGTTTCAGTACTGAAACGGCGCTCTTAGAGGTGGCCGAGTCAGTGAGGTGGTCGATGGATGCAGGAAGTTCAGCTATGCTGGTACTCCTGGATCTATCGGCCGCCTTCGACACGGTGGACCACGCCAGATTACTTTGTCGACTGGCAGAGATAGGCATTCAAGACCACGCGCTGAGCTGGATTAACTCCTATCTATCTCAGAGAACACAGAAGGTGGCACTCGGGACGATCTCTTCCACACCTAAAACCCTCAACTGTGGAGTCCCGCAGGGCTCAGCCCTCAGTCCTCTTTTGTTCAACATCTACCTGGCCCCCCTCTTCACGCTCATTGCCAACTGGGGTGTTAAGGCAATTTCTTATGCCGATGACACCCAGCTGGTATTCCCCTACACAGAAATGACACAGGAATCTTTTGCAAATTTCAAAGGCTGTCTCCAGGACATTGCACACTGGATGAATACCAACAAACTAAAATTAAACGCCAATAAAACCGAAGTCATCTTCTTCGGTAAAGGCCCTGTCCCAGCCCCAGAGCTATGGTGGCCGGTGGAAATGGGTCCCTCACCCTTGCCCAGTCATTCGGCAAAAAATCTTGGAGTGAGATGGGATGATAAGATGTCTTTCTCTTCCCATGTCCAACAAGTGGCCGGCGGCTGCCTAAGTAAATTAAGAAACCTCCGTAAATTTCTTAAACTCCTTCCCGAGAGTTGCAGGAAAATGGTAGTCCACGCAACTGTCACTTCACGGCTGGACTACGCCAATGGTCTTTACCTGGGCCTCCCTAAATTCTTAATCCATAGACTGCAGGTAGTTCAAAATGCGGCTGCGAGGCTGCTACTGCGAATTCCATTCAAACAGTCAGTCTCTCCGCATCTTCGAACCCTGCATTGGCTGCCTGTCGCCAACCGGATAAAATTCAAAGCCCTGACACTCGCGTTCAGATCTCTGCATGGCTCCTGCCCATTCTACCTAAAAAAACGCCTTCCTAGGTATACCCAACACCGTGCATTACGGTCTAATGTCCGTATCCTGCTGGCTGTCCCACGAGCAAAAAAGGCGCGCCTTGGTGGTCGCACCTTTTCAGCAAATGTCTCTGTGCTATGGAACTCCCTACCTCAAGCAATCCAGCAGGCTCCATCTGAACCCTGCTTTAAGAAGTTGCTAAAGACTTGGCTCTTCTCTCAGCCTCGCTAGGTCTCCCTCTCCTGCCCCTGGACCTCTGTGGTACGTTCCCCTCTTCTAGCGCCGGGACACCTCCCTGTGAGGTAGCTGTTCGCGCTCTATAAATCACATTATTATTATTATTATTATTATAGTGAGCGTACATGCGTGTGTACGGTCCGTACCACTACGGGTACGCATACGCGTGCAGACCCATAGTGATAGTGAGCGTACATGCGTGTGTACGGTCCGTACCACTACGGGTACGCATACGCGTGCAGACCCATAGTGATAGTGAGCGTACATGCGTGTGTACGGTCCGTACCACTACGGGTACGCATACGCGTGCAGACCCATAGTGATAGTGAGCGTACATGCGTGTGTACGGTCCGTACCACTACGGGTACGCATAAGCGTGCAGACCCATAGTGATAGTGAGCGTACATGCGTGTGTACGGCCCTATCACTATGGGTCTGCACGCGTATGCGTACTCATAGTGGTACGGACCGTACAAATGCCTGTACGCTCGCCATCACGATGGGTACACATACGGCAGCACTCCCACAGTGATTTGGGAACATACACAGCCCCTCTTAGCAGCAGTACGGCGGTTTTTACACATCACTGTGGTGATAGGCGACACACAGGTAGGAATAGGGCGGACATACTTGTCCATGGATGGACATACTTGTCCAGGAATGGACATCAAGGCATCGTCTGTGCATTACTACATGTGTGGGGCACAGGTGTGACAGGCTGTGATGTGGAACATGCCTCCTGAGTGGAGAAGGCTCCAGATGTATGATGAGATGTGTACAGGTGTACTGTGTGAGGGTGCAATGTGTGCCAGGCATGCCCTTGACTCCTTTGACATGTGTGCATGTCGGACTGCGCACTTGGGGTGAGCGTCACTGGCATGGCACGGACACCAACACACGGAAGTGTCCCATGATGCCCGGTACAGGGGTCATGACACATGACTTGTCACTACCCACAGTGCACAATGTGACTATGTCATTTATGTGTCCGGGATTTACATCAGGTTGATGTTGTAGCACCCTCAAAAGCTGCAGCCGTTGCAGCAACCAACATGTGTCTGTGTGTAGATTGTCATTGCACACTGTTCCGCACACCATGCCACATGTGTTATCGGATGTGAGGTGCACATGTATGCATGGGACACGGAGTACCGTGACAAGGCCATGTCAGCATCCTCACAAGGAATGTGTGGTGAGTCATGACATGTGCACCTTCATGGCAAGGTGTGTGGGCTGGACTAGTGTAATGTCATGTGACCTCTGGCTCCAGTGTTCCGCTACCAGTCTCTGCAATCGGCATCCCACTTCTGCTGATGTGTGGGTGTATGTCACTCCTGTCTTGCGTCGGGCTGTTCACTTGCACTGGGACACAGCTATTCCCATGGCGTGGCATGGGGAGGTTCTAGATCACCGTGTGTAGCTGGGTCTTGGAAGGAGTGTCACCTTGCATCCATACGTGTCCTGGGCATGTAGCACATACCTGACTCCATATGTAGCATATGTGTATTGACAGATTAACATGTGCTCAGTACATATGAATTGTTGTCGTAGTGCACTCACTCTTCCTTGTCACTTCCTCATTACTGCAGAGCACCGCCTCTTGCCCGGATAATTCCAGACTTGGCTGCCATGCAGGAGAATGACAGCATCCGGCTCTACCGCTTCACCCAACCGTTGATTCTGGAGTTGACGGCGAGACTGACACCACACCTGCAACCGCTGCACAGGTATCCCACGGCACTGACACCCCAGCTGAAGGTAATGGCTGCCCTACATTTCCTTGCCACGGGTACCTTTCAATATACCATAGCTCATGTTGGTGGCATGTCCCAGAGCATGTTCAGCGGTGTGCTGCATGATTTCTTAGAGGCCATGTTGATTCACCTGGATGACTTCATCAAGTTCCCAACCCCTGAACAGATGACAGAGGTCAAGCGTGGATTCTATGCCCTGGGAGGGATGCCCCATGTCATTGGGTCCATAGATGGGACACATGTAGCTTTGGTACCACCACACGCACGGGAGGTGGCGTACCGAAATCGGAAGCACTACCACTCCATCAATGCCCTTGTGGTGTGTCTGTCCAACATGGTGATTTCACATGTCTGTGCTCGTTTCCCAGGATCAGCACACGATGCCTACATCATGAGGCGTAGCGGGATGCCTGATATGATGATGCAGCTGCGCAACGAACGGGCATGTGTTGTTGGTGGGTACAGTCTGTCTGTCCTGTATTCTGTTTGGCCGAGCAGCACGACCGCTTCGCCAGTTCTAACGATATCCATGTGCTTTCCATGTAGGGGACGCTGGCTATCCCAACATGCCTTGGCTGCTGACACCTCTCCGCAACCCCATCACGCCGGCCCAGCTCCGCTACAACACCGCCCATGGCCGGACAAGGCGAGTGATAGAGAGGACGTTTGGCATGCTGAAGAGCCGATTCCGGTGCCTCCACAAGACCGGCGGCGCACTCCCATATGCCCCGGCGAAGGTTTGCAAGATCTTCATGGTCTGCTGCATGCTGCACAACATGGCAGTTGAAAGAGCTGTGCCACTCATCCTGAATCAACATGACGAGGACCATCCACCCGTGGAGGACGAAGGGCTTGGCAATGGGGCTAGTGATGTGGAGGATGTGGAGCCGCAAGAGGACATCCGGACTCGGCTCATACGCGACTTCTTTGCTTAGTGGTGAGTACCAGTGTCTGAGTGTGCACGCCTCGGTCCCCGTGTGGCATGTGTTGTGATGTGTGTCTCCACCTGCATGTATGGCACGTGAGTCAGAGGTGTGTGTGGGTGTGTCACTGGAGTGATGGTGGCAGTGATGGTAGTATTTCCCCACTCATAATTGTGACCTAGCATGTTGTCATCCATACATGTGTCGAGTCAATGCACATGCAAGTGGCTGTGCTTTTTGTGGCTGACTTCTTGTGTGTCTCTCTTCCCCAGGTACCTGCGCATGCCATCTTCTGGTTGCATTGTTGTGGCACTGCTATTCCTCATGGACATGGCATCGTGGGCTGACTCAGCGTTACAGGCACGGACACGTTTGGAAGTCTCCATGGGGTAAGGGATGCATCTGGGGTGTATTGGGTGTGGCAGTTGTTCACGATGTGTGCACACTGCCCCGGTCGGGGTTTGGTTCCTCTGCAGACATGTGGCATCCCCATGGGACACGACATGCAGCTGGGTACACCTGGATAGATGGGCTGCCTGGTTGTCAGTCATCAGTGATGAGATAGTGGATTGTGATGATGGCATCAATGTGTGTGACACTGCCCTCGGACACATACGGTTAACATTGGCTTGACATGGCGTGGGACTTCCACATCAGCGGATCTATGGTGTATGGCAGGCTCTCCGTGTGCAGCTGTGGGTATTTAGCTGTTAGCCGACGCTTGTGTGCCAGTACCATGGCTATCACGCATTTGTGCTGCAGAAGGGGGGTGCCAATGTTGGACCCACATGTTACTCCACATGATGTGTTCATGTGTACTTCAAGTTGCCTCTGCAATCCCAAAAAAATGACTAATAAAGGTGTCCCTATGCCTCCAAGGTGCCTCTTCTCAGTCAATGCTGGTGTGTTGGCACGGTGCATCCTGCATGTCTGGCATGGTATTCCCTGATTCTGGCTATGTGTCAATGTGTCGAGTGGCAAGATGCAAGCTGTGTGTGTGTGCTGAGACTGTGTATTGGGCATGATGTCCATGACTGTGTGGGTATTGTGACATGTGCCATCCCCATGCATCCAACGTTGTCCATGACCCCATTCTCTGCATCCACCGGACTCAAGCTTGCAGGACATGGTTCTGCCACCTGTCTACACATACCTGGGTGCCCCCCAGGACACTGGCCAGGATCCCTGACCTCTGCGCATGACTGTTGCTGTACTCAATGTGTCTGTCAGCACGGTTGTTCGGCCACCCCCTCAGCTGGTTGTGCCCATCACGGGTGTGTATGGTGCTCCATGTCTGTCTTGCCTAATAAACTGTGACCCATGTGTCCTGTGCCAGACTCAGGCCCCAGGGTGTGGATGGTTGGAGAGAACAGATGACTCAGGCATGTTTAGACTGTACAAGACACATGTTAGGTAATAATGCTACCAGCAGGCATCTACTCTTAATAGTGTGATTTATTATTGGGGGGGGGGGACAAAGTGAGGGGCTTTCCGGGATTAGGGAATCCAAAGTTCAGTAGGGGAGTTGGTGTCCTTGCCATTGGAAATCCTCAGAGTCCATGCCACAGTCTTTGTCAACATTGGTCAGCCAGTGACCAGCAGGGCCATGTGGCAGAGAATGTCTCTTGATGCTGTGATGCTGTGATGCTGTTGCTCCAGTGGGCCAGGTGCCAGGCCAGGTGTCCTGGGAGATGGTGATGTAGCAGCCACCCTCACGGTCCTTTCCGTGGACGAGCCGGCTTCCTGCGGGGAACCTCAGCAGCAGGCCGTGACGACGTCTGGGATGCTCCGTCGGATGTTTCCTCCTCCTCCTCCTGATCCCTCCCTGTGGGTGGTGATGTTCTCCGCCTTCTGGCACAGGGAGGGTCGGCCATGGTGTCGGCCATCCGACGGAGTGTAGCGTGAATCCCCTGGAACGCCGTCACTTGCTCAGCCTGTCTGTCCTCCATCCTCCGTTGGTGTACCAGCAGACAGGCTATTAGCTCCGCATGTTGCTGGGCCTGCTGGACCTTGATCCCCTCGAGGACGGACACAACCTGGGCCATGCCCGTGGTGTCCTGCCGGTATGAGTCCAGGATGTTACGGCCATGGGAAAATACCGGATCCCCAGCCAACTGGTCAGGCTCGCGCCTCCGCCGTCCTCCACTCCCACCACCCCTGCCCACTTGCGCCTGGCCTGCACTTGTGGGCACATCGGGTCTCCGGGACCCCTGAGGGGTGGCATTGGCGTTGTCGCCTGCCTCCTCCTGGGTGCCCGGGACACCGTGTCCCTCCTGGCGAGCCTGGCTGCATTGTGGTGTTGGGGCAGGGATCCTGGGTGTCTCCTGGGATGTGGCAGGAGTGGGGGTGGTGGTTGGCACGGTTGTACCTGACGCAGGTGCTGCAGGTGGTTGGACACCAGAGGGGCCAGGTCGGTCGGGGTCGTCCGCAGAGTGGTGAGAGTGGTCGCTGCCGGTGGGATCGGTCTCCTGCAGATCCGGGTCCTGTGAGTGTTCCCCCCCAGTGTTGGGGGGTGCAGCACGACGTTGACCTGTGTGTGAGAGAGACAATGTTAATTTTGGTCCATGCAACATCCATGTTTCATCCGTTTCAAAGTTGGCACATTTCCTCTTGGAATTAGGATCTGTCTTGCATTCCACTCACAGTGCACTTGTGCATGGGTGTGTCACTTGGGCACCAATTTGGCCCCTTTAACTATGTGTGGCACAGTCTTACTTGCTGCGTCAAGTGTGACTGCAGTCAGCAGTGGAGTGTGCAGGTGTGGCGAGCCATGCATTTGCGCCTTCCTTGTAGCACTGTACATGTGCACATGGAGTGGATCCACACACTTATATGATGCAGGTAGCTGTCCTTGTGCTTGTGTACAGGTTGTGACATGGCCCTGCGTTTTGCCATGATGAAGAGGGGGGGTTCTGGCACTGGCCACCCTTGTCTACATGCACGCAGTCCACCTGCTGACGAGCAGACATTCCCACACACCAAAGGACTGATTTGCTCTCCCTGTGTCTCCCTCCTTCTCTGTCCCCCTCTCCCTCCCTCTCTGTCCCCCTCTCCCTCCCTCTCTGTCCCCCTCTCCCTCCCTCTGTGTGTCAGCCTCCTCCCTCTGTCCGTCTTCCTGTGTCTCCCTCCCTCTCTGTCCCCCTCTCCCTCCCTCTCTGTCCCCCTCTCCCTCCCTCTGTGTGTCAGCCTCCTCCCTCTGTCCGTCTTCCTGTGTCTCCCTCCCTCTCTGTCCCCCTCTCCCTCCCTCTCTGTCCCCCTCTCCCTCCCTCTGTGTGTCAGCCTCCTCCCTCTGTCCGTCTTCCTGTGTCTCCCTCCCTCTCTGTCCCCCTCTCCCTCCCTCTCTGTCCCCCTCTCCCTCCCTCTGTGTCCCCCTCTCCCTCCCTCCGTGTGTCAGCCTCCTCCCTCTGTCCGTCTCCCTCCCTCTCAGTCCCCCTCTCCCTCCCTCTGTGTCCCCCTCTCCCTCCCTCCGTGTGTCAGCCTCCTCCCTCTGTCCGTCTCCCTCCCTCTCAGTCCCCCTCTCCCTCCCTCTGTGTCCCCCTCTCCCTCCCTCCGTGTGTCACCCTCTGTCACCTTGGCCCAGCTTCCTGGGCACACACTGTTAGCAGATCTTTGAGTGGCCCTTGGCCTGTTGATGTGAGTTTGTTTCTGATCTCCAGGCACCCATTTGGTGTGATGTGTGTCTGTGCGCTGCTGCTGTGGTGGTGTGTGCTGCCACTCTTTCACAATGTTGGCTGTTCATTAGCTGCTGTCATGTGCAAAACAGTGCCTTCACCCCCATGTGTTGATGCAAGGCGTCCGCCATTTGCTGGCAAGTCATTCCTGTGTTGGGACACACTGTTTGTCTGGCTGTGACCTAGGCCATATGGGCAGAGGGCATTGTTGTCTGCTTTGGAGTCGCACTATGTGATTTTTGGTGCCCAGCCTCCCGCCATCCGGGTTACCGTGTCATGTGTTGTTGTCTTCTGTGGCCTGTGACTTGACATTGTCCAGCTGGGTGCATGGGGCATGGTGGCAGCAGTGGCATGTGCCTGCTCATGGAGTGTGGTTGAGTCATGCGATGGCTTGTGGTGGTTGCGTGCCTGTTAGTAATTTTGGTTGTGGTTGCAGTTCCCCCCATGTGAGGTGCGTTGTTTGTGGACTCACCCGGGTCTCGGAGTCCTTCTAATCCTTCAACTGCCTCCACCGGCAGTATGGCCATCACCCTCTCCTCCCAGGGATGGTACTGTACGGCTCTGCGGGAGGGCCCTCCTCCGGTGGCGTTGGCCTGGTCGTGTTCCTCCTGCCTCTTGGCTCTGACCCTCCTCCGCAGATCGTACCACCTGTTCTGGCAATCCTGCTTGGTCCTCCTGGTGTCCGCAACGGCATTCACAGCATCGACGATGGTCTGCCACATGGCTGTTTTGGCTGCCTGGCTGGTGCTTCTGACCAATGTTCCAAAGATCTGTGGCTCGACTTGAGGATTTGATCAACAAGGACCTCCAACTCTCGGTGACTGAACTTTGGATTCTTGGTAGTGGGCATGGTGAGGGGTGTGGGTGGGGATGGTGTGGGTGTGGGGGGTGTGTGGATGTTGGGGGGGGGTGTGGATGGTTGTGTGTGTGTGTGAATGTGATGAGAGGGTGTTTGTGAGGGTGGTCGTGTGAAGGTGTGCAAGTGTAAGGTGTGGTGTAGCTTGTAGTCTGGTTCTGTGGTGTCTGGCAGCAGTGAGTCTGTTGCAAAGGCTCATGGTTTGTGTGTGTGGGCCCTTTTTATTGGTCCATGGGTGGGTGTGGCAGTGTTTGAAGTTTGGGTGGGTGTGTTATAAGGAGTGGTGGTGTATTGGGCCTCTGTTTGTTTTTGGCAGTTGCAGGTCAGTGATTGTGTTATTTTAGTGGTTGTTGGCCATGTTTAGTGGCTTTGTGCCTTTCGAATGGTGTATTCTTGTGTTGTTTTGTTTTGTCCTGGTTGTGTACGTGCGTTTTGAGCGTGTGTACGGTGTGTACATGGGCCATTTGGTTGTACGATGATGTCCTTGTGTGTGGCTTTGTACGACTCGTACATGCGGTTGTGATGTTGGGGCATGGGGTGCGCTCCGTACTTAGGAGGTTGTGTTGGGGGTGCGCCAGGAACTACTGGGGTGTACATAGACGGTGGTACGACACGTACAGGGGTGGGGGGGTGTACATTGACGGTGTTACGACACGTACTGGGGTGGGGGTACGACTGGAACGTACTGGGGTGTAGGTACACGGGGCTATGACACGTACTGGGGTAGGGGTGGGGCTCGAACGTACTGGGGTGTACATAGACGGTGGTACGACACGTACAGGGGTGGGGGGGTGTACATTGACGGTGGTACGACACGTACTGGGGTGGGGGGGTGTACATTGACGGTGGTACGACACGTACTGGGGTGGGGGTACGACTGGAACGTACTGGGGTGTAGGTAGACGGGGCTATGACACGTACTGGGGTGGGGGTACGACTGGAACGTACTGGGGTGTAGGTAGACGGGGCTATGACACGTACTGGGGTGGGGGTACGACTGGAACGTACTGGGGTGTAGGTACACGGGGGGTATGACACGTACTGGGGTGGGGGTGGGGGTGGGGCTCGAACGTACTGGGGTGTACATTGACGGTGGTACGACACGTACAGGGGTGGGGGGGTGTACATTGACGGTGGTACGACACGTACTGGGGTGGGGGTACGACTGGAACGTACTGGGGTGTAGGTACACGGGGCTATGACACGTACTGGGGTGGGGGTGGGGCTCGAACGTACTGGGGTGTACATAGACGGTGGTACGACACGTACAGGGGTGGGTGGGTGTACATTGACGGTGGTACGACACGTACTGGGGTGGGGGTACGACTGCAACGTACTGGGGTGTAGGTACACGGGGCTATGACACGTACTGGGGTGGGGGTGGGGCTCGAACGTACTGGGGTGTACATAGACGGTGGTACGACACGTACAGGGGTGGGGGGGTGTACATTGACGGTGGTACGACACGTACTGGGGTGGGGGTACGACTGCAACGTACTGGGGTGTAGGTACACGGGGCTATGACACGTACTGGGGTGGGGGTACGACTGGAACGTACTGGGGTGTAGGTACACGGGGGGTATGACACGTACTGGGGTGGGGGTACGACTGGAACGTACTGGGGTGTAGGTACACGGGGGGTACGACACGTACTGGGGTGGGGGTACGACTGGAACGTACTGGGGTGTAGGTACACGGGGGGTATGACACGTACTGGGGTGGGGGTACGACTGGAACGTACTGGGGTGTAGGTACACGGGGGTATGACACGTACTGGGGTGGGGGTACGACTGGAACGTACTGGGGTGTAGGTACACGGGGGGTACGACACGTACTGGGGTGGGGGTACGACTGGAACGTACTGGCGTGTAGGTACACGGGGGTACGACACTTACTGGGGTGGGGGTACGACTGCAACGTACTGGGGTGTAGGTACACGGGGGTATGACACGTACTGGGGTGGGGGTGGGGCTCGAACGTACTGGGGTGTACATTGACGGTGGTACGACACGTACTGGGGTGGGGGTACGACTTGAACGTACTGGGGTGTACCTAGACGGGTGGGGGTATACATACACGGGGGGTGCGTGTCGGACGTACGGGGGCTGGGGGGAGTGTTGGGCGCGTATGCGGGCACATGTCTCCATGGTTGCTATAGGAGTTCGGTGCGGACGGTGTTTTTTCCATACGGTTGTACGCTCGGACGCACGGGTTGGATCGTGATTCCTCGGTCGGACTTGGCTTTTCACGTTTGTAAGGTAAATCGTCCGAGGACGTGTCGGACACATTTTCCGACCCGAGGACGTGTGGGGAATGATTCCCAGTGCGGTTCGTATGGACTTTTTACCATGCGAATCGTGATTGCCAGTTCGTACGGCACTTGTACGATTCGTACGGTAAAAAGACCCGATACGAGTCGTACGGGGACATTTTTTACCGGATCGTGATCGGCACCTTAATCTGCCCATGGCTACCAAAAAATGAATGTGTCCTTGTGTAATGTAACTGGTGCTCATGTAAAGCGCATTAATACCTTCAGGTCGAGTTTGCGCTATATAAAACGGCAACAACAAAAAAGAGCTCACATGCCTGTCCTCAGCCTGCAGGGGATGTCTCCTTGGTACCGCGACCTGGCAGTCCAATCCCAGAGATTTTAGACAGATTTGTTTTTTATTAAAGAAATGTCTATACTGATTGGTATGTATCATGCATCAGACTGTTATATAAAACAACATCCATGGACCATCTCACTTGGGACAGGGAAACCAGTTTATTAACATAACATGACTTGATATGACATTCAATAACTGCTGGGTTTAGGGCACACGTATCTAACTCATATAGGGTCCAACACTCCTCACCAAACCCAGTAAAGCTTTTGAGGCCCCCTGTCTCTAAAGAAACACATTCTTAGTCAGGGTTCATTCTCCTAGACACCAAAACTAGGCACACCGACCCTCTCTGTAAGGTCTATATGGTCGGCAGCCCTTAGTTGATACTAGTGGATTTGTCCACCTACTTTACGATGCAGGCAAATATATAAATGAAGCAAAAATTATCTGCTGGGGATTCAAGCTCCTTGGCCCCCACTGGTTCACTGCTAGCCATTCCAGTGTAGACTTCATACCTGACCAACACTCATGACACCTCCCTAGCTGAGAGCCAGGTCTAAGGCCAAAACCTGGAACCCATCAGACTCACTGTCACCCCACACCATATTGTTGGTAGCCCTGTGGTCGCAACCAGCCATGTGTCACTACCTTATGCCCAGCTAGAAGTCCAGGAAATCCAGTTTCCAATGACTCCTCTCCAAATCGAGCAATACTAGCAGTTACAAAGATGGCAAAGGAAAAGGTAGTCCCAAGGGAATCTGACCATTGGTGGCTCAAGCAAAAATAGTACTGTCCGATCCAGCCCTTGGGTTTCTGCCATATCTCTGGAAAGGCCCTCTCTGGCTAATCTCCTCCATAGGGAATTTTACCATGAAGCCCTTTTTTGAGGCTACCTGGCTGTAGCCACTTGGTAGCTCCTCCATGCCCAACGGCCACTTAATCTTCAAAGGCATTCTCCTCACACTGATGGCAAGCATCTAATTGATTACCTGAAGCGTAACTAGCAACCTTAGGGTCTGTCCAAACACATCCCAGATGTCTCTTGTCACTCAGCCCAGGCCATGTTCCTACATGATCATGTTATGTTATTGTTAACAGAGTTTGTCATGCGCGAGGGAGCGCTAGGTGGCACGCAACGAAGATGGCCACGCACCAGTGAGGCTCCTGCCGGGCCGGGCGGAAAAATATCTTTAACCCCCATCCTGTGCTGCATATCAGGCCATATGTGAATGCCGACGGCGAGAGGAGCTCTACTGACCCCATTGGTGACGACTTCAGGTTGAGGGAGCAGTTTGTTGCTGAGTGAGGGGCTGGACATCTTCAGTGCCCAGGACTGCAGTGGCGATCCGGAGCGGCATGGCGACTGTGACGACCAGGAGAGTCCGAGGCTGAGTGGGCCCTTCAGCCAGTGGCGGTGCAGGGAGCTTAGCCGCGCTCTCCCGAGGTCTACATTGGTGGGGCAGAAACAAGCTGTGATTGCCACACTGACTCTGCGACCACCGATTGCCGGTAAGAAGGGAGCTGCGTCGGGGGACCATCGCCCTAAGACTTTACCCGTAGAGAGAATCCTGACGGGAGATGGAGCGCTGGCGTGAGAGTGAGCGGGACGCCGGCGGAGGCATACGCTGCGAGCCCCCTTTGTACCCTGAGGATCCGGGGCGACTGATTCATAAATTACCAAGCTCCTCATGGAGATGCCGCTGTGCGCGCTGCTGTTGATAATGCGACCGCCATTTTAACTGTCGGACATAGCAGCATCTACTGATGAGGCCGAGTAGACGCAAGTGTCAATTCCTACATTTGTGACTCCTCTGCTCTGTGTGTCTGCAGACAGATGAAACTCAATGTGTATGCTGCCCTGAGAAGAATTTAAGGCATGGTCTAAATGAGCGGTCAGAAACACTGGGGAATCTACGTGCTTTACACTAGCAGACGGCCATTTTAGGACACACAGTGTGGAGCAGGCGACTGTGCTGGCGGAACTGGGCAGAGACTGGCAGGAGTTCTAGAGCGAACCCAGGAAGCAGGAGGGACATAGTGTGGCTATTGGGAAAATACTGTAGATTCTGGACACGGGCTGGTTTCCATTGAAGCATAACAGGTGACCTGAGTGGCACGGTGCCCTTCCACAGCAGCGAGAAACCTCATATTGCACCGGCCAACACTGAGAGGTGTGACTGGAGTTATACCAATATAATCCTCAGCTGCGTCTGATGATCCGGGAAGGCCAGGACCTGACAGCGTCCGTGGCTAGACAGCTTGCATTCCCGTCAGGGTGTGCCTAACCCCGGATGTCGTGAACTGCATCTACCAACTGTGCACCCTGTCTGGGCATGTTGGTCTACTGCGTATCCCCGGTGAATCAGACCCCCTATTTTAACTGGCATCTTAACCCTCTGCACCTTCAAGACGCTGTCTTCAAAGCAGAAATAGAACAAGAAATGCAAGATTTCTTCGTGCAAAATGTGGCGTCAGTATCGAGTCTCATAACTGTTTGGGAGGCATTCAAGGTCACAGCCAGGGGATGGTGTATATCCAAAGGTGGGGGCATACTCAAAGACTTACGCAGAGATCTACACAAACTAGAAGGGGAAATTAAAGACCTCGAAAAAGATCTTGCTGCAGGTACTGACGAGAACGTAATCAGGGCCAAAATGCGGGATAAAATAACAGAACATGGGGATATTGCTGATAGAGAAAGCAAGTTTCGAGGCAAACCTTATATGGCAAGGGTTTATGGTGAAGGAAACCGCCCAGGAAAGGCTTTAGCAAATGCGATACGCCCTCCCAAGTTCTCAAACTATATTTCAGATATACAGGACGCAAAGGGCACAATACACAGGAACCGCTCAGAGCAATTGAACACATTTGTAGATTATTATAGTACACTCTATACCTCCCAAAGGGGAATCCCGCTAGATTTGCCACAATACTTTGAGGACACAGCCTTGGCTTGGTTGGGGGACACTCAACAAAAAAATTTGAATATGGAATTGGAGGTGGATGAGATTACTGATGCAATAATGCACATGAAATCAGGCCGAACGCCAGGGTCGGATGGTTTGCCAATAGAAGTTTATAAATATTATGCGCCTATATTAGCCCCCATACTGAAAGAGGTCTTCTATGCGGCGCTGGAGGAGAGATGCTTCCCAAACCATGCGCAAGGCCCAGATAGCTTCTAGTTCCTTTGTTGCAGATAACGTATGAAGGGATATGTCGTAGACTGCTTGACAATCTTCACTATAACACATGGGGAGATCTCTATATCGGGGACAGTTCCGCACTAGGGAACAGTTTTTTGGTGAACACACGCCCACTACCATGGATGTATTTATGTACATACTGCTCAGACAAAGTGTTAAGGCTGCAACCCCGGCATTTTCTGCAGAACCAGATACATTTGCACCTCTACACGCATTATTGCAAGTAGATCCCCCTAAGTGTGTCACGCCCCTATTGTATAAGCATGTACAATAGGCGCCTCCCCCTCCGAACCCACGTGCCAGGAGGGAGTGGGATAATGATTTAGAGATCCCTCTGACGGATGAGCAATGGGAAATTAGTTGCCTGCAGACAGCGGCGGTCACGGCTAACAGCAGGCTGCATCTAATTCATTTGAAATTTTTGCATAGATTATACTGCACCCCAGTCAAGCTGCATAAGTTCCTCCTACGGGAGGATGATAGATGTGAATGGTGCGGGAGGGAAGGGGCGGATTTCATGCATTTGGCATGGTGCTGTCCTCAGGTGGCGAACTATTAGGTGCAAGTTTTCGAAGGCATGTCAACCATGATTGATGTACAAATACCATCAACCCCGCTTGTGGCCCTCCTAGGTCTGATCCAAGATATAAACACCGTTCACAAGAAGTACTTAACAATACACAATAATCGTGTCCTCACTCGCATTTTGCGGGACTTAGACAGTGGGGTCGTGGTGCTCCGTCCGCCATCTTGGGTGGGTGTTGACGCTTGGGTCACTCTCAGGCGCCATTTTGGGTCGGGTCTAGAGGCTCTAGCAGCCGGAAGCCCGCGCGGCGTTATACTATAAATAGATATGGGCGAGCAAGCGTGCAGCGGATGAGCGCAGCGGACGCGCCGTAGACGCGCCGGAGGTGCACCAGAGGTAAGCCCGTTTGCGCCCGTTCGCATCCCGGGCGCTCCCGGCTTGCTTGCCACCTCTCATCTGGCAGATACTCGTGAGGACTCGTACGATTTATCATGCCTTACTGCGGCCGGTATTCAATGCTCGTCTACTCCATCTTCTCACAGGACTCTTTCTTGTGGCCTGTTAAATGTCCGCTCTCTCGTTAAGCATTATGCTGAGATTGCTCTTTTAATAGAATCCCTACATCTGGATATATTATTTGTGACCGAAACATGGGCTTCGGCGGACTGTGGGATGGAACTCGGTTGGGCTTGCCCACTGGGCTACCTCATAAGACACACTCCTCGAGCCTCTGGTAGAGGGGGTGGAATAGGCTACATTTTTAGAGATTCAATCTCCCTCTCAGAATTGGCGGTAAAAGAGGTGTTAGGGTTTGAGCTCATGGGCTTTTCTATCACGGCCCAGAGCGGTACCTTGATGGCAGGTCTTTTATGCTACAGACCTCCTTCCTCGACCACAACAGGTCTTCAGTCCCTGGTCGATTTGATCTATGACCTTTCAAACTCCCATGTAAAACTTTTAGTATTGGGTGATTTTAACCTTTGGCCCTCTGGCCCTCAAGATCTGGCCTATAGGGAACTTTGCCAAGCGTGTAGCAATATTCAACTTACACAGCTGGTCCTGTTACCCACGCATGTTAAGGGGCATACCTTAGACCTGGTATTCGCTGAGAAGGAATTGGTTGTAGTGAAAGAAGTCATGGATCAATGCTGGACAGATCATTCATTGATCAATATGTCCATTGCTCTGCCTGCTCCGCTAAAATTAAGCAACCTGGGCGGCACTAAGTTTAATCGACAATGGGCTCGCCTTCTAAGGGAGCCGATTCGACCTACTTTGCTGCCTAGGGCTTTTCTGGTGGAGGACAGTGTGGACAAGAGCTATGCTGCTCTTTGTCAGCAAATTCTGACATCTCTGGACGAGTTGGCCCCTTTGCGAAGGGTGAGGGACAGACCTAGAGGTGCCAATGCTTGGTTCACTGATGATCTTGGACAGCACAAGCTCCTCTGTAAACAGGCTGAGCGCACCTGGAGGAGAGGATATAAGGAGCTGGATAAGGCAGCATATAAAGTGGCCTTGCAGGTATATAAGTCCCAGCTAAAAAGTGCTAAAGCTAAGTTTTTAGAAGACACTTTGGCGAGGGCTTCTAATAAATCGCAGACTCTTTTCAAGCTGGTTAATAACCTATCTAACCCGTCCTGCACAGTACCAGCCATTCCAGCTTCTCAGGAACTCTGCGATTCTTTGGCCATCGCGTTTGAGGAGAAAATTAGGACCATTCTGAACGGACTCTCAGTATCTGGACAGGCTGTGCCGTCTTTATCTTCCTCCTTGGCTTTCCCTGGCCACTTGGCGCCCGTATGGGATAACAACAAGGTAGACTTCTCTCAGATGTCTTGTTTTCCTATTTTCTCGCTAGAGGAATTCTGTGCCTTGGCCAATGGCGTATCCTCAGGTTCACCACTCGATCCAATGCCTCATAATATCTGGAAGGCATTTCAAGATGAGTTGTTTCCTCCACTCTATTCTATCTGCTGTCAGTCATTGACGACAGCGCAAGTTCCAGAGAGCTGGAAGCTGGCAATAGTAACACCATTGCTAAAAAAGGCTTCTCTAGACCCTCTATGCTCGGCTAACTATAGGCCCATCTCGCTTCTACCATTTGCGATAAAAATTCTGGAGAGATGGGTCACGAGAGCCTTGTCCAACTTCCTGGAAACAAACTTCTGTCTGGATGCAGCCCAATTTGGCTTCAGACCGGCCCACGGCACTGAGACCGCATTGGTCACCGTGTTGGACGATCTTCGAACGTGTGTCGACAGGGGTAAGGCAGCATTTTTAGTGCTGCTTGACATGTCGGCCGCGTTCGACACGGTGGACCATGAGGTTCTCTTGGGCCGTCTTCAAAACGTGGGAGTAAACGGTCTGGCTCTAAGTTGGTTAACATCTTATCTCTGCAACAGACAGCAAGCTGTGGCATTACCACCATTTCGATCAGCCATACGACAGGTGAATCATGGTGTCCCCCAAGGGTCAGCGATCAGTCCGATTCTTTTTAATCTATACCTCCGACCCCTGATAGATCTGATCAAGTCATTCGGCATATCAGTCATCAACTATGCCGATGACACTCAATTGATTTTTTCATTTGAGGGAACTGAGACAGTTTCGAGGGACACCTTTCACCGCTGCATGTCGGCCACAGCAGAATGGTTGCGAGCTAACTCTCTTCAATTTAATGGATTGAAAACGGAGGTACTCCATTGTTCCCTAGACCATCTTCCTCGCGTGTTACCGGATGACTTTTGGCCAACCTCTATTCCGAGCTCAGTGGAAGCCGCAGAATCGGCTCATAATCTAGGAGTCTTGTTTGAACCCAGTTTACAGCTGGACGCGTCCGTAAATAAGACTGCGGCGACCTGCATGGGTCTGCTCCGTGTCCTACGTAAACTTCTACCAATATTCCCGCGGAGAGCCAGAGCAGAGATAGTGCGTAGTTCTATTCTCAGTAGGTTAGACTACTGCAACGCACTACTTTTGGGAGCTCCTAAGATCTTGATCCTCAAGTTGCAGAGGATCCAGAACATGGCTGCGAAATTGGCTCTATCTCGGCCGCGCTCTGCTTCTTCATCTGCAGCTCTAGTCGATCTGCACTGGCTGCCGGTCCAGCAGAGGATTGCCTTCAAGGCGTTATGCCTTGTATTCAGGGCTCCGCATGGACTAGGACCAATTCCACTCCAAAATCTTTTTTCATGGTATCAAGCTGCCAGAACTTTGAGATCCTCCTCGGCGTTCCTGGTGAGGATTCCCAGGATTAATAGAGTGAGGATGGGCGGCCGCGCTTTTAGTCATACAGCCGCCACACTATGGAATACTATACCTCTGACATTGAGGAGTAGTCAAGATCTGCTCTCCTTTAGAAGGGATCTTAAGACCTATCTGTTCCCAAGAGCAATGTAATACACCTTCCTGATGGTTAGACATGGTCTCAGCGCCAGGATACCCTTTTGGGTGACAGTTGCGCTTAACAAGCATTAAATACATACATACTTAGAAATGGGTATGTTACTTGCGAAGCACCAAGTAGCATGTAGGTGGGTAAGAGGCCGGGCTCCTAAGTTCAAGGATTGGATACATGCATTGTGCACTTGGCAAGACCACCTGCACTATTATGCTGACCTCTTACCTGTAAAGTCTCGCCCGAAAGATATCTGGGGGCCATTGACTGCTTACCTTCTTGCACAGGGATCCGACATGGTGGAGGACCGGGGGGAGAGGGGGAGATAGCGGGGAAGGAGGAGAGGAATGCAGACTGGCTAGTGGCCATGCCGGATGAACTCGATGCAATATTGCCTTGCAGTATAGGAGGGCCGAATGGATGAAACTAATGGGCTGGAAACACCTGTGACTCATTTTACGAGGTTATATCCTCTTAATTCTGGGAATGTTAGAGTGATCTTTACATACTATGGGGCAGATTTATGTTGCCTGGCGCATCCCTGCAAATCAGCAAGGATGCGCCAGGAATGATGCGTCACGCAAGTTTACCCTTGCGCCACACATGATGCGCCGCATTTATAATGCGGCGCATCATGGCGCAGGAATAAACAGATGCGTGACGCATCCAATGGCGTAAGGTTGGCGCAGTGCTTCAGTTGCGTCGCAAGCGCGACGCAACTCCAGCACTGTTCCAACCAACCCTATCCCTAACATGGTGCGTCAAGCCTTACGCCTGCTTCAAGCAGGCGCAGGGTTTTGGCGCATCAGCGTTGGGAAAGTGACTCAGTCAAATCTTATAGATTTGACTGAGTCACTTTTCAGGGGCGTTCCTGCGACGGAACGCCCCCCCCTATGTCGACACGCCCACGTGAAACCTGACGCAGGTTTTACGTGGCGCAGGGCTTTACATCATGACGCATCTCCATAGATGCGTCACGATGTAAATATGGCGCAACGTGGCGCAGGGTTTACACCGCCGCTGCGTCACAAAAGTGACGCAACGGCGGCGTAAAAGTGGCGCATCTCCGACATAGATCTGCCCCTATGTTCTTTTAGAACCCCGATCTATGGAGGCATGTATTGTTGGTTTCTGCAATATAATGATGTGTCGTATTATATGGGGCTGGGTGGGTTTCATTGCTCAAGGGTTGAACTGAGGGGGGGGAATGTTAGTAAATTGCAAAAGATTTGCTTGGTAAGAAGTATGATAAATGAAGGTTATATATGCATTTGACTGATATAAAAGAAATGATATGGAAGCAACTGAACTCAACAGTGGCAGTGAGGAGGGCCCTGTAAATATTAAAAAGGGTTGTGGCTGAAGGAAGATCCATGAGAAACCCCGTACAGGATTTTGATGGAGTCCAAGTGAACCGGGGGAAAAACAGCTTGGGTCCAGTAAAACGGAAAGACTGGAACCACCAGAGGGTGGTAAGACAAAAACCCATGTTGTGAAGGTGCTTGAGGAGAATGGATTGGGACACTACATATACAGTACTTCTGATAGATTGAGAAGGATAAGGCAGCTTGTCCTCAATGAGATGGATGTCATCAGTGGCAGCGAAAACGGCAGTATTGGAATTGTGAATGGCCCTGAAACCCGACTGTGAGGAATTAAGAAGATGGGTGACTGAAGGTAGCAGATAAGTTGCTAGTTGACTAATTTTTCAAGTACTTAGTAGAGGTTGGATAGGATCTTGGGGTTGGTGGAGGGTTTCTTGAGCAAGGGCAGAACCAAGACATGTTTTCATTCCATAGGATAGGAAGCAGAGGAGACTGAAATATTGAAAAGAGTGGTGAGGGCAGCACTAATGGGTTTGTGTCCTATAGAGAAGATGTGATGGTGGCAGAGGTCATTAAGTGAGCCAGATTTAATGCAAAGCATGGATCTGATTACATCCATAGTGTTGAGTGGTGAAAAAGTGGAAAGAGATGGCCAAGTGGAGGTTGTGGAGACGAGGTGTTGTGTCTTTCTTTCTCTGTGCTTTCTGTGTCCCATGAGTATGATTCTGCAAATAATGTTGCTACGTCACTTGGAGTGTTTGTCTGGCAGTTACACCAGTGGAGACCAGAGGCTGAGCAGGGAAGTCCGATGCTCCGGGTGTGGTATCTTGTACATATATAGTTTTAACCTGCAACTAATCCTAATGTTTCTTAAACAACCCTGTTCTATGAATATAGAATGTACCTGTTCATACTTCGGAGTTCAGCCTGGTTACAGCATTCATGACACTTTATCATACCAGGTTAATGAAATCGAAAGAATCTGAGAAAGGCTGAGGTTCAAAGTTCTCATAAATGCATTTGATCTTATGAAAATAGCTAGAGAAGGTCAAGGGAAGGAGTGATGGGTTGAGAGGAGGCTTGAGGTGTGCGAGAATTCTTTCACACTTGTGATTATATGTTTAGAGGAACTGGCACTTTCCTGAATGAAAGAAGTTAGGGAGAGCCGCCCAGTTTGCCCAAGGTAGAAGTGACAGTTATGGAGGGCTGATTTGAAGGTGCACCTGTCATGAACATTTTTGGTATTGAGGCTTTCCGTCCATAACTTTTTAAAATAGTAGTTTTAGTCAAATACTCTGCTAAGAAGGTAAAAACATGATGCATATTAAGATCGAAATTTCAATGCAAGCTAACAATTTGGTTGTAATAAGGCCTGATAGCTTTGCAGCACAAACAGTGTAAAATTAGGCTGCTGCTAATTAATTGACCAGTTCAGATATAGACGTTTTTCTAATTCCACTCTTACATTTGCTTTCAATGCACTAATTTGAAAGAAAAAAACACCACTTCAATCATGTCCAGCTGCTTATAGCATTCCTTCTATACGCCATCGCACCAGCTGCTTATAGCAGCCCTTCTATACCCCATCACACCATACCGCATAACACACTTGTAATGTCCATATCGGACTAGGACTGTCATGTCACTACTTGTGACAGTTTGAAAGGACTAGCAGGCCTTTCAGTTGACTGGGCGAAATTCACTATTGTCCATTAATGGGAAGGCTTACACGAAATAAGACCAATTTGGGCATGCTGGTCCACAACCATTTTTGGTGGGGCCACCTCTGTGCAATACCATGATGCAAACTACGTAGGTCTTGCACAACACCACAGACAGCGTCCGTGATGGAATGAGAGAAAGTTCACAGCACGCCAGAGCCAGTTTTATGTGTGTAATGAAAATATATCCCCGCTGTGGGTATGCATTGAACACACAGGTATGATTGGAAGGCCATCTCAGATATTTCATCCTTGTGGTGGTTGTTGTTATGCCAGTTGGAGCAACACTGGGGGCGAGGTGGGGCAGAAGAAAAGATCTACTGCTGTGGTGGGGAAGTAAGTGATGGGTTGCTTTAGCCACTTAACTGAGCTGTGGTGGGCCATGCCTCTACTCTGTGCTAGTGTTTCATTTACAATAGGCACATTGACCCAATTGCTGAGGGCTTGCTGTGAGAGAAGCCTGCCTGGCTGACTGAGGGTTGCTGGCATTGATTTGCAAGTGTTGAGCTGGTTTGCTGGTTGCATGTCGTCAATCTTAAGGGAACATGTTTTAGCATCCTCAGTTGCTCCTCTCACCCCACTTCAATGTTTCATCCTATCATAGGGTTGTTACGTGATACTTGGCACTGATCCTAACCCCTTGATATTGCCCGAATGGTGCCCTACAGACTTTGGAACCTTGGTCACAAAGTTATAGGTTGGGCCGAGGTCATCGTGAGGTGCTCCACTGAGGTGAGATGCTGAGCATTTCCTGTGGGTTGCCCTAACTTATGTGTCGATGGTCCATGGAAAAGATCTGGGAATGAACAAACCCAAAATATCTTCAGTGCCAGAACCAAGAAAAAGGCCCTCGTTGATTTACCTTGCATAGCACTATCCAACCAGCAGTGGGCACTTAAGATGCCCTCTTTTGAACCCCGAAAGCAGAAACAAGTCCTAAAATAAATAGGTGGGGAAGTAAATAGAATAAACAATGTGCAATATTGTCACTTCTTCATCTATATACCTGTCACAACGTTAGAACACCCTCATTTGTAGTCATCGCCGAGGTAAAAATGTGCAATATATATTATATGTGCAAATAAATATACGACCTGCAATGTATATTCTCATACATAAACCACATGTCGCGATCTTAGCAGTTTGGGTTCTGTTTTTATTATTTCACCAAAGAAGCCTCCTATAATTTCAACGCTATACAAAAACAACAGACTGTTGAAAACAAATGGGAAGTAATCTTAAGCTTGTTTGATGTTTTTAAAAAGGGAAGTTTTACAACAAGTGAAACAAATGCTCAGCACTGAATATTACAGTGTTTGACTGGGAAAGCGTCTAACATATGAGGGATTGTTTGGAATTTGAGCCTCGTTTGTTGCTTGAATGCATTCGCACCCTTTAGATTAGCTGATCACTCGGTTTCGCAACTTGTCTTCTGAAAGCGTCCACCTTGGAATGTTCAGATCCAACCAGTAATCAATGTGAAAGGTCATGGCCTAACCATGGGCTCTTAAAGTAAATTATTGTTGGGGCCCAAGCCCTTTTAACCTGGTCCCCAAGCATATGGACCGGACTGTGATCTTCTCTGGGCGTTTGTAGCTCGACTAGTGCCTAACCTGCCCCGAAGGCTGTTGCTTCCATCCAGCTACTTTGAAAGCCATCTGCCTGCCTAAGGATCAAACTGCTGCCAGGCCCGAGCCCAAGACAGGCTGGTTCTCCATTTGTCCCCACTAGGGCCTGGAACCGAATAGATCTTGCTCCCCACACATTCAGTGGATTCTGCGAGCCTGCGATTGAAGAGCCCTCTCTTGCTGCCAAAACAATGGCTCCAATAAGCTGGTCCTCTGTGCTCCTGGATGGACGTAACATAACAGTCAATTGGTGTACCAACACAATACAGTCTGCTTGTGGCACGTTTCCACCTTCTTGGGGCGTTGTAGATTCCACCTAGTTCAGGGAGGTTGTCATAATCTTACTGAAGTGCTATTGGGTATTTACTACACAGAGCGGGTAGGGTCTTCTATCTACAGCTTGCACAAGTGGTATGCTTACATTACTCTGAGTTGCCCACATTCACAAGATCGGTTACCATCAAGCTTCAGTTGTGCAAATTGCCGAGCCCCCTTACAGATGCAGAGTGGAGCAGGTCCTACTGCCTGGTGAATGAAGTGTCTTATAATGCGCGGTTCAAGTTTGCACACTTTTATGTACTCAACTGTGCATACCTGTTTTGGGGCAGCGATAAGCTTACCAAATAGTGGCAGGAGGTCCTGGATCGCATGGCATTCGCCACCCATATCCAGCTTTGAGGCTGCGATCACACACTGTTTACTGGGGGCCTTATTCCACCCCCCCAGGGAAGGACGGACACGATACAGATTTGCCCAACTGGGTTTATTCTTGACAAAGCACGAAGTTGCCACAGGACCCACAGTTTTGACTTGGTCCTAGGACCTCGCAGAGTGGTCTTGGGTGGAACTGAGAAGCATGAAAGATATCCGTATGGATGAGCGCCTAGAGGTTGGCTGTAATGAGTGGGAGCACATTATACAGGACATAATGGATGAGAGAGGGGCGACTAAGAGTGCGACATTGCCTGTGGTGTCACAGGAGAGGGGGAGGCAGCCCCCGTTGGATGGGGAGGTGAGGCCGACACAAACTAGCGAGCAGTAAGGAGAGGTACAGGGGTGTACTGGTATGGAAGGGCTTGGAACTGGGAGAGTGAGGCTGGGGCTGCCTGGGGGACTGCCTATAGCTAGGAGATGGGGATTAAAATATGGAAGACCTCCTGGAGGTATGGTCCAGGGAAGCAGTCATTGAACCTAAAGGGGACCTTTACTACGGACAAACTTGATCATCCTGTTAATGTACCAGCATAATCTCACCCGGATTTATGGTCGCTATGTTTGGACACTTGGGAGGGATGGCACATCTTCATGTTCTTTATTTTAACAAAGCCATGTGCTGTGAGTGTTATGCTATTTGAAAATCTTGATAAATAAAGCTTTTTTTAAAATAAAATAAAAATGTCAATTTTACTGGGAACTGGATATGATCAAAACAGTTGGCAGGTATTCAACAAAAGAGACTTACTTTCATTGTTTGGTTCCTGATCCCTTGTATTCTATAGCAAAGGGAGGGGGAAGAGAAAGATGAGAAAACAGAGACAACAGTAGAAAGCAGTGATGAAAAGAACCCTGCAAGAGCTAGAAATGAGAGAAGCAGCGTTGGGTGACTGAAGAAAGAGTCATGAGGTGGAATGAAGGCTAGACTGGTATGGTATATGTGGTGCATAATTTGAAAGGTAAACAGTCAAAATATCGAAAAAAATATATCGACTGGACAGAATATCGAGTTTTTAATATAGAATGGACAGAATATCGAATTGCCAAAATATAGTGGTGAAGAATATCGAAAATCAGGTAAGAAATATCGATTTACATAATATAGAAGTAAGTAATATCGACAGTCATAATATAGTTGTTAAAAATATCGAATTTTTTTATTGTGTTTAAGTGTTAGTATCTGTGTTAAAAGTATGTATTAATATTGGAATGTATGTTTGAATATTTTTAAAGTAATGAATTTTATGATATTTAATTTTTTTGTAATTTAATTCCGTAGCGGGTTGTGGGTTTATAGGGGATTAGGGTGGGAAGTAATTTAATTATAGTACAATAAATAATAATTTTTAGGAATTATTAATTATTTGTAATTTAATTTTGCGTTTTACTTCTGTAGCGGGTTGGGGGTTTATAGGGGAATAGGGTGGGAAGTAATTTAATTGTTATTAAGTAATTATTAATTGGTAGTAACTAATTTATTGTAATTAATTATTCATTGGTAATTAATTTGTTATAATTGGTAATGATTTTTTATTAATTGGTAATTAATTTGTATTAACTGGTTAATTGATAATTATATTAACTGTACTAATTTATTATTTGGAGTGGGTTGTGGGTTTATAGGGTAATAGGGTGGGAAGTAATTTATTTATAATTAAGTAATTATTGGAAATATTTTTGTGTATTGATAATTAATTTACTGTTAATTATTAATTGGTATTTTTTCATTATTTATCAATTTTTTGTATTGAAAATTAATTGGTTATTGATTAATTATTAATTGGTAATTAATGTGTATTAATTGGTAATTAATTTCTATTAATTGTTTAATTGATAATTATGTTAATTGTATTAATTTATTATTTGTAGCGGGTTGTGGGTTTATAGGGGAATATGGTGGGAAGTAATTTAACTGTAAATAATTAATTTTTGAAATTATTTTTGTATATTGATAATTAATGTATTATTAATTAATTATTAATTTGTATTTGTATTTATTAATTTTTGTTATTGAAAATTAATTGGTTGTTAAATAATTATTAATAGGTAATTAATTAAAAACAATATTTATTGGTATTTATAAATAAGTAATTATTAAAGGTTGTGTGATTGGTAAATAATTGTAATACTTTTTTTATTTCTATTAATAATTAATTTGTTTTTAATAAAATATTAAATTATTATTTTTCCTACTATTGCACTCACTGGAGTGGGAATAGTAATTGTTACCCCTACGCTATCCAACGCTTTCCCTACTATTGTACTCACTGGAGTGGGAATAGTAAGTTTTTACCCCTACGCTATCCAACGCTTTCCCTACTGTTGCACTCTTTGGAGTGGGAATAGTAATTTGTACCCCTATGATATCCAATGCTTTCCCTACTGTTGCACTTACTGGAGTGGGAATAGTAAATTTTACCCTCCCGCTATCCAATGCTTTCCCTACTGTTGCACTCTCTGGCGTGGGAATAGTAATTTTTACCCCTACGATATCCAATACTTTCCCTACTGTGGCACACTTTGGGGTGGGAATAGTAATTTTTACCCCTTCGCTATCCAACGCTTTCCCTACTGTTGCACTCTTTGGAGTGGGAATAGTCATTTTTACCCCTATGCTATCCAACGCTTTCCCTACTATTGCACTTACTGGGGTGGGAATAGTAAATTTTACCCTCCCGCTATCCAACGCTTTCCCTACTGTTGCACTCTCTGGAGTGGGAATAGTAATTGTTACCACTATGCTATCCAACGCTTTCCCTACTGTTGCACTCTTTGGAGTGGGAATAGTAATTTTTAACAAAACGCAATCCAATGCTTTCCCTACTGTTGCACTCAGTGGAGTGGGAATAGTAAATTTTACCCTCTCGCTATCCAACGCTTTCCCTACTGTTGCACTCTGTGGAGTGGGAATAGTAATTTTTACCCATACGGATTGTTGGCGTGCGGCCGACGATGTGAGGCGCTGCGTTTGGAGTGCCCCGGAGCTGTGGGGTGTATGCGCCGAGATCTGCTCGACACCCGGTGCCCGCACCTGAAGACTCTGTGACGGCGCACATCTGCATTCGAGCTGGCAGACGGTGGGGCTGATAGCGGAGGTGCCTTCCTGCCTGTGGAATCTCACAGATCCACCCGACGACCCTGAGACACATCTGAGGTGAGAGGTAGTGCTTGAGGCGTCCTAGCAACACGCCGCACGTGGCGCCCTACACCTCGACTGACATTGTTACCGTCTACCTGCAGTACCCTGGGGAGAACTTTTGGCTGCTGCCCCTTGTCCTCTAGAGGAGCCACATGCACGATCCCTAAACTGGTGGCCTGAACTGGGAGACAGAGACACGGCTGCGGTTTAGATGTGCCTTGAAGGGGGCTTGAGGCTCCCCACTTGACCCCCCCTTCGGAGTGTACATAGCAGTTTCCCGCTTTGGAGCACTGGACATCTGTGGATGTGACTGCACCCTGGTAGCCATTGACGGTGCGTTCTTGTCCCTGCTCCTTGCCAACAGTGAAGGGCCTTTGTACTGCTGGCTTCAACCGGGACCAGTGGCGGCTGCCTTGAGAGGGTGGGGTAGCCCTGTCATCTACTCGTCTGGAGGACTGTGCACTCTGGTTGGCCCCCCAGATAACCAGTATGAGTTCTCTCTTGTTGATTCCCTGACTCCTGTGAGGCAAACTGCGGAGCCGTGGGGTGACAAACACACATACGTGTGTAACGTACTTTGGGAATACCTGCAGGACTGCGAGGACCAGGGCGCTTAGCGCCAAAATCATCGGCAGCACCTGGGGACCTCTTCCTGACTCCTCCTCCTCTGAATACTTAAGGTACGCCTACATCTGCGCGAGCGGGATGCGAGCGGGGCGAAGCCCGGGCCAAGGGCAGGCCCGTTTGAGCCCGTTCGAGACTGAAGAGAATGGGCTGGGCCACTCCCTGTATAGTTTGGTACTGAAATTCGTCAGAAGCTAGTAGTCTGATAATGGTGGGTGGAACGACTAGGGGTAAAAGTGCCTTAGCCGGTACCACCATGGCAGGTACATTGGACAACTTCATTGTAAGAGCCGCTACCCTTCTCGAACGAGAAATTGACCTCACAGATCGCCGTCTTTCCTTAGACCCTTTTTCCAACAAACGCTCATCTCTAGGCAAAATTGCTTCGTCTGTCACACCTAAGGTAAACATTATAAACTCTACCTCAATTGATTCCATGGTTAGTGAGGAGGACAGTAATGATGTCTGTACGGATCTTATTCTGGAAAGTAAGGGCGGTAAAAAAGGTGGAAGTATTGCTAGGCCTGCAACCATTACGCCTGATGCTACGATAAACCAATCAGAATGCGTATCTACCCGTGCACAATTACATGCTGTTACCGAGGCTACTTTTCCTTCCTCTGGTCAAAATTTGGGAGCCAAATCGAAACAGAAGCCTGTCCAGCGAGGAAAAAAGGGGAGTCAATCGAGATTGACGAAATCTAAAAACACAAAGGTGCCGATTAGGATCCTGGAAAAAATTTCCCCGTACGTCTCGTATCCGGTCTTTTTACCGTACGAATCGTACAAGTGCCGTACAAACTGCCAAGTACGATTCGCATGGGAAAAAGTCCATACGAATCGCATTGGGAATAATTCCCCACACGTCCTCGGGTCGGAAAATGTGTCCGACACGTCCCCGGACGATTTACCATACAAATGTGAAAAGTGAAGTCCGACCGCGCAAGTACGATCCATCCCGTGCGTCCGATGTTACAACCGTATGGAAAATGCACCGTACGGACCGAACTCCCATAGCAACCATGGAGACATGTGCCCGCATACGCGCCGAACACCCCCCCAGCCCCCGTGAGTACGCGCCGTACCCCCACCCGTGTATGTACACCCGTGTACGTACGAGTCAAACCCCCACCCGTATATGTACACCCGTGTACGTACGAGTCGTACCCCCACCCGTGGGGGTATGACTCGTACGTACATGGGTGTACATACACGGGTGGGGGTACGACTCGTACGTACACGGGTGTACATACACGGGGGGTTTGGCGCGTACTCACAGGGGCTGGGGGGGTACGGCACGTACCGGGCCCCCTAATCTGGTTGTTTCACGGCGTACTTTGCTTTTCCTGCACTCTTTGGGTGCCGTAAAACTATTGCCGTCCGGACTGCTATCGGTTCGATTCGTACGTCCTGGGTCGTGAAACGCTGCCTGAAAGCGTCCCGACGTCACGTCGGAGCATTCCCGGATCACATTCGTATGTATATTTTCGTCGGTCGGTGTTTTGTACGACTCGTACGGAAATGGTGTTTCCGTGCAAATCGTACTTCCATGTTTGTAATGTTTTTGTCCCGGGTACGAGTCGGACGGAGAAAACGCTCCGACCGACGGTTCGTACCTGGTTTTTCCAGGATCGGAATCGGCACCAAAATTGGCATCCAATAATCTATTGGGTGATGTTGATCATTCCCCGACTGAAGCAACTGCAGATCCAGTGAGGCACCTAGATGATGGTTTTTATTCCAAAATAGGGGAACTCTTTGCTTTTACAACTCGCCCTATCCTGGATAGACTTAACTTGATAGAAGAACGTCTTAAGAAACTTGAACAGATTGCCCTATCTAACCTTGAACTTAACCAAATGCTGAAGACAGGCCTATCAAGAGAGCCCCCTGAACAGCTTTCCCTTGGTAACCAAGCAACTAACTCCATGCTTAAAATTTTTGTGCCCCAGGACACGCCCTCTTCAGATCCGCAGAGGGGAATATCTCGGGATAAAGGAAAGGACACTGCTTGTGTTAAAAACCCCACAAATGTTAATGAACCTAAAGATTTACCTATAAGAGAAATGTCTTTTCAGAAATCCTCTGATGCTAATGCTAAAGCTAAAAGTGGTTCCGCACAGAATCTTAACAAGACAGAAAACAGATCTACTTGTAATAATGGTGGAGTTTCCCTGCTACCCAGCTTAGATTTGCCGCCAGAATCTTCTCCGTATGTTATCGTACTGACAGGGGTTCCTGGTCTGGAAGAAAACACCATCGAAACATACCATGAGTTGAAGAATAAAACAATGCACTGGCTCAATTCAAATAGACCACTCCCCCCTAACATACATAGCAAAATTCTGTTTGCTCGGAGAGTTAGCTGGGTGGGCAGGAGGAACAAAGACATATCTGGGGACTGTATTGTCGTTAATTTTCAGGATATACAGGCTGTAAAATTTATTCAGCAGGTACCACCACTTCTGTCCAATACAAGAATCAGACCACTTCCTCTTGGTTATTTCTATCCTCATCAAATAAACGATAGTTTGTGGGAACAGGTAGGGAGGGGTAAACCAAATATCGATTCTCAAAGAGGTAGGTTGGCCCAGCTGGACAGGGTTGGCTTGAGGCCTTCCCGAGAATAAACAGATATAGCTGCCTAGATATGGTTGACTGACTACCCTTAAAATCCTCTGCACCCGAATCTACTCGGGAGGTGAAAATTGATGACGAGTTAACTTTACCCTCTGGTTCTCGGCATGCCCACTTATTAATTTCCCCACAGGATAAGTCTGAATTTATCCCTATTACTATTGAGGATGGGGAGGCAATCAATCATCTTCCACTGCCTGAAACAGGAATCTATGAAAGTGGGGCCTCCCGTGAATTTCTTTATGCGAGACCATCTGAAAACGCTGACAGAGCCTCTGATTTTATACTTCTGTCCTGGAACATTGCAGGGTTGTCTGCCAGGTTAGGGGATACAAGTTGTATATCCTTTTTACATCAGTTCCCGATTATCTGTTTACAGGAATGTTGGTCGGTGGACCCCATTCATATGAACGGTTACCGTACTTTTCACACACCGGCAACCTATACGATAAGAGGGAGAAACAAAGGAGGCCTTTGCACTTACGTATCAAATTGCCTAAAAGAAACTAAAATTTCCTTTTTTCCTGTTTCTGCTTTTTATCATATACTGTCTATATCGTTTCGGGGTAAACAAAATATAACTTTGATAAATTTTTATAATAACATCCCGAAAGATGTTTGGGCCTCGACTTTTAAGGAATTGCACGAGACCCTTAGAAACATGGAAGGAAAACAAGCTCTTGATCCTTGCGTGATCTGGACGGGCGATTTTAACCACTTCCCATGCTCTCTTAGTAATTTAAATATATGTGGGCTGGGGGAAACTGCTGATGTCCCTGCACACTTCTCCCATATGCCCCTGGGAAATTATTTAAATGAAATACTTTTCTCTCTGGATTTGGGTTTTGTAAATGAACTTTGTTCCCCTCCAGTCCCCTTTAATGCTACATTCATAGGAAGGGGTTGTAAATCAGTCATTGACTTTATGTTAATATCCAAACGGTATTCCAGTTATATCGGCTCGTTTGATATATGTGAGATAGCAATGACTGACCATTTGCCACTCAGCATGTCCCTTACCATCGCGGGGGGAAAAAGCAAGTCAGATTCAACGGTCAATAACCTGTATAATTATAGATTGAAACTTGCTAGGAAGAATGGCTACACCCTAAAATGGGACAAAGTGGAACCAGTGGCTTTTTTTAGAAACCTAATTCGTTCTAAAGAGTTGGAATTTAATACTTGCCTCTCTGAGAATGAGGATCCCCTTAAAGTTCATGAAGTTCATGACGCATTTCTCAGTATTACTGAAGGAATACGAAAGTTACTTTTAAAATCTCAGAAATTTGGGGTGAGTAGAACGAAGAGATGGTTTGATAGAGAGTGTAGTAAGACTCATGCCTATCTAATGACACAGTTAAAACGAGAACCCAGGGTCATGACTGAAGTTAGATCTGCTAGATCTGCTTATCAACAGGCAGTGAAAAACAGGAAAAAACAGATTAAACAGGAAGCATGGCAGACTCTACAGGAGGCTTGCCACTCAAAAGATAGTACTGCTTTTTGGAGAGCGGTAAACGCTCCCTTTTTTAATGACAATGCGACAGATTCTATTGAGGTAGCCATTACTGAAGAGTCATGGGTGACCTATTTTCGGGAGCTTTATCAAGAAGATACCATGGTAGTAGCAGAGAGGGGGCTAAACATAAGAACCCAGGATTCGGTTCCTTACCCAATAAATGTTGATTTTTTACTGGAGGAAGTCTCGATAGCCATTGATAAGAGTGCGGCGGGGAAGGCCCCGGGCCCGTATGGAATCCCCGTGGACACCTTCAAGGCTAATACTAAGTTATGGGCCCCACTTCTGACTAATGTCTTAAACAGCTTTACTAAAGTTGGTTTTCCACTGACTTGGCAGGAAGCCATTTTGCTTCCTATTTTTAAGAAAGGAGATCGCAATGAACCGAAATGTTATAGACCGATCTCCTTACTCGATTCACTTATGAAGATTGCTGGGAGAGTTATACTCAACAAATTGCAAATATGGGTTGACGATAGAGGTATTCTCTCACAGTTTCAATATGGTTTTAGGGAAGGCATGGGAACAATTGAGCAAGGCCTGAATTTAGCACTTCTAGTAGCCAAGTACGTCGAGGCCAAAAATGAAAACTTATTTCTCACTTTTGTGGATCTAAGTTCGGCTTTTGACTGTCTAAACCACAATAAACTTTGGCTAACAATGCAGGAAATGGGAGTGGACCCAAACCTTCTAATATTTATCAGAGAACTATACCGAGAAGCAGGTGCCAAGGTACGTTATGGGGACAAGGGGGATTGTACTTCCAAATTTCCAATAGGAAAGGGTGTGAGACAAGGCTGCATTTTAGCTCCATTTTTGTTTAATCTATATATTAACTCGGTAGCATCTCATCTCTTGGAAGATATGCAAGACTATCCCAAAATTGGTAACTCCCATATTCCCATTCTTTTATACGCAGACGATGCTGTAATTATGGCCCGGACTCAAGTGGGCCTTCAGAGATCGATCAACAATTTTGCTGGATACATGGGAAACAGGGGCCTTAAGATCAACATAAGTAAAACCTTTAATATGTGTTGCTCTAAAAAGAAGAATCTTAATTGTAATTCCTTTTTATCTAATAAAAAAATTGCGACTGTGAATACATTCTCCTTTTTAGGTATAAATTTTGACAAAAAGAGCACTTGGACTGCAGCAGGTGAAACAAGAAAATTAGCGTTCTCACGAGCAATTGGGGCCGTTAAACATTTTGCTAATAAGGTGGGAGGCCGTCCAGTACCAGTATTAATAGACATTTATAAATCTAAGTGTGTATCCACGGCGTTATATGGTGCAGGAATCTGGGGGATAGCAAATAACCTTAGCATCCAGTCCTGTCAGAATGCTTTCCTTCGTTACCTATCGGCAGTGCCCGGGTCTACTTCCTCCTATGTCTGCCACCAAGAGCTGGGCGTACCATACATTCTGGATCTTATCAAAGTAGATCCTATTTTACTATGGCATAAAGTTTGGTCCTGTAACGAGACAGGTTTAAACAGGGACATTATAAGGGACTGCTTATGTCTTGACGGGGCGACAAAAATTTCCTGGTTTAAATATATAAAAAGTTTCTTAGTGGACATGGGACATCAAGAATTCTTTGATACTCCGAATAGTATGGCTGGTCTGTCAAGAAAAAAGCTCAAGAAAATCTGCTTGCACTTCTTAGCAGAAAAACGATGGCAGACTGAGAAATGTAAGACCTCTGTTATGGCTAACCACCTACTTATTCAAAATCAAGGCATTCAGCCATATCTGAAGTTAGTGCCTAGCTGCTATTCCCGAATGTTATTGTCTCGCTTCAGGGTGGATACCTTCTTCAGATTAGTTACCTTCCCTGAGACGAATTGCTGGTTAAAGGAACTAATTCCTTGTCCCTGTGATCTGGTCTCCGTTCAATCTTCCCTTCATTGTATTCTCTTTTGCAAATTCTACTCAGAGCCTAGGAAAAGTATTTTACTCCCTGTTTTAAAAAAACTAGGCCTGAGACAATGTAGAGTGGCACTGGTTAGATTACAAATGTTAGATGATGAACTTCTTATATTCTCGGTGGCAATGTTCCTTAAAACTATTATTAGATTCAGGATTTCCATGAATTAGGTTTTTAACGGAAAAAGCTCATTTTAATGTTAAATTGTCCTATTTATTATGAATGAAATGTTTTATTTGTGTGCTTTTATGGTTTTGTTTTTAAAATCGAATAAAGCTGTTTCTGACTCTGACTCTGACCCATACGCTATCCAACGCTTTCCCTACTGTTGCACTCCGTGGAGTGGGAACAGTAATTTTTACCTGTACGCTATCCAATGCTTTCCCTACTGTTGCACTCTCTGGAGTGGGAATAGTAATTTTTACCCTCCCGCTAGCCAACGCTTTCCCTACTGTTGCACTCTCTGGAGTGGGAATAGTAATTTTTACCCTCCCGCTATCCAACGCTTTCCCTACTGTTGCACTTACTAGAGTGGTAATAGTCAATTTTACCCGCCCGCTATCCTACGCTAAAAATATTGAATATTTTTAATTAATATTACGTGAATGTATATATGTATTAAAAAAAGAATTTTTTTTACTTACATTAAATATTTATTAATTTTAAAGTTATTTAAGTATTTTTAAGTATGTTTTAGTTAATTATATTTAATATTTCATTAATTTTACATTACTTTTAAGACATTTAATAAATTCGATATTTTGACCAACTATGGTGCCGATTCGGATCCTGGAAAAATTTCCCCCGCCCGAATTGAATCTGGACTTTTTACCGTCCGAATCGTATAAGTAGCGTACAAACTGCCAAGTACGATTGGCATGGGAAAAACTCCATACGAATCACATCCGGAAAAGTCCCCCACACGTCCTCGGGTCGGAAATTGTGTCCGACACATCCCCGGACGATTTACCGTACGAATCGGAAAAATGAAGTCCGACCGCGCAAGTACGATCACTCCCGTCCTTTCGATTTCACAACTGTATGCAAAAAACACCGTACGGACCGAACTCCCATAGAAGCATGGAGACACGTGCCCGCATACGCGCCGAACACCCCACCACAGACCCCGCATGTACGCGCAAAATGCCCCCCGGCCGCGGATGTACGTGCCAAACCCCCACCCGTGTATGTACGGACCGTACCCCCACCCCACCCGTGTATGTACGGACCGTACCCCCACCCGTGTATGAATGGAGCGTACCAACACCCCACCAGTGTATGTACGGACCGTACCCCCACCTGTGTATGAATGGAGCGTACCAACACCCCACCCGTGTATGTACGGACTGTACCCCCACCCCACCAGTGTATGTATGGACCGTACCCCCACCCCACCCGTGTATGTATGGACCATACCCCCACCCGTGTATGAATGGAGCGTACCAACACCCCACCCGTGTATGTACGGACCGTACCCCCACCCCACCCGTGTTTGTACGGACCGTACCCCCACCCCACCCCACCCGTGTATGTACGGACCGTACCCCCACCCGTGTATGAATGGAGCGTACCAACACCCCACCAGTGTATGTACGGACCATACCCCCACCCGTTTATGAATGGAGCGTACCAACACCCCACCCGTGTATGTACGGACCGTACCCCCACCCCACCAGTGTATTTACGGACCGTACCCCCACCCCACCCGTGTATGTACGGACCGTACCCCCACCCGTGTATGAATGGAGCGTACCAACACCCCACCCGTGTATGTACGGACCGTACCCCCACCCCACCAGTGTATGTACGGACCGTACCCCCACCCCACCCGTGTATGTACGGACCATACCCCCACCCCACCCGTGTATGTACAGACCGTACCCCCACCCGTGTCTGAATGGAGCGTACCAACACCCCACCCGTGTATGTACGGACCGTACCCCCACCCATGTATGTACGGACCCTACACCCAGCCCCCCTTGTATGTACTGTGCGAAACACCACCACCGATGGACGGTGCGGACCAACACCCTGCCCGTGTTCGTACGCACCCTACCCCAGGCCCACACACCAGCACCCTCACCCAACATCGGGCATGTACGAGTCGTACTAAGCCATAGCAAAGAACAGCACTGTACAACAACATGGCCCATGTACGCACCGTACAGAGGCTAAAAACACTCCTACTGAACCAGAACTAACCAAAAAAACACAAGGACAGTCAATCCGAGGCACACAACACCACAAAACATATCCAACAAGGCCAAATACATCCTATACACTGACCTGCAACTGACAAACAGAGAAACAGAGGCCCAAACCACTACCACTCCTTATAACACACCCACCCAAAGTTCAAACACAGCCACACCCACAAATGGACCAATAAAAAGGCCCAACACACACAAACCATGATCCTTTGCAACAGATCCACTGCTGCCAGACCCCAGAGACAACGCACTGCACCATACTTCAACCATCAATACACCTTACACTTGCACTCCTTCACACAACCACATCACAAACACACCCTCATCACATTCACACACACACACCTGCACACCCACAACCATCCACACCCACACCCATCCACACCCACACTCCACACCATGCCCACCAACAAGAATCCAAAGTTCACAAAGGACGAGCTGGAGTCCCTTGTCGACGAAATCATCAGAGTCGAGCCACAGCTCTTCGGAACATTGGTCAGATGGACCAGCGTATCAGAAAAAACTGCCATGTGGGAGAGGATAGTCAATTCCGTGAATGCTGTTGGGGCCACCAGAAGGACCAGGCATGAGTGCCAAGCCAGGTGGTACGATCTGCGGAGGACGGTCAAGAGAAAAATGACAGACGACCACAACCAGGCCAACATCACTGGAGGAGGTCTGGCCCGCAGACCGGTACACTACCATCCCTGGGAGGAGAAGGTGATGGCCACACTGCCGCTGGTGGGAGTAGACGGAGTAGAAGGAGTCCGAGAGCCTGGTGAGTAAACAAACAACTCAACTCACATGGGGGGAACGCCATATACAACCCAAATACCAATCATGCACGCAACCCCCCTAAAGCCAGCACCAAACACAACCACACTCCAAAAACACACACATGCCACTAGCGCCTCCATGCCCCATGCCCCAAGCAAGGCCATGCCAAGTCACAGGCCACACAAAACACCAACACAAGACAGGATGTCCCTGATGCCGGGAGGGTGGGCCTCAAAACCAACATAGAGCAACTCTGAAGCACACAACAATGCCCTCAGCCCATATGGCTAAGGGCAGAGCCATACAAACAGTGTGTCCCCACACAGTACTGTTTTGCCTACTAATGGTGGCCGCGTTGCAGGACGACATGGGTATGAAGGCACAATTTGCACATAACAGCAGCCAATGAAGACGCAGCACACTGAAAGAGTGTCAGCACACACCGCCACAGCAGCAGCGCAGACTCAGACACTCCGCCCAATGGGTGCCCGCAGAGAAGAAACAAACCCACATGAACAAGCCAATGGCCTTTGCAAGACCTGCAAACTGTGTGTGCCCAGGAAGCTGGGCTGAGGTGACAGAGGGTGACCCACAGAGGGAGGGAGAGGGGCAGAGAGAGGGACACAGACAGAGGTGGACACAGGGAGACAGACAGAGGGAGGGAGGAGGCTGACAGAGGGAGGGAGAAAGGGAGACAGAGGGAGACGGACAGAGGGAGGAGGCTGATAGAGGAAGGGAGAAAGGGAGACAGACAGAGGGAGGAGGCTGATAGAGGGAGGGAGAAAGGGAGACAGAGGGAGACGCACAGAGGGAGGAGGCTGATAGAGGGAGGCAGCAAGGGAGACAGAGGGAGACAGACAGAGGGAGGAGGCTGACAGAGGGAGGGAGAAAGGGAGACGGACAGAGGGAGGAGGCTGATAGAGGGAGGGAGAAAGGGAGACAGAGGGAGACGGACAGAGGGAGGAGGCTGATAGAGGGAGGGAGAAAGGGAGACAGAGGGAGACGGACAGAGGGAGGAGGCTGATAGAGGGAGGGAGAAAGGGAGACGGACAGAGGGAGGAGGCTGATAGAGGGAGGGAGAAAGGGAGACAGAGGGAGACGCACAGAGGGAGGAGGCTGATAGAGGGAGGGAGCAAGGGAGACAGAGGGAGACGGACAGAGGGAGGAGGCTGATAGAGGGAGGGAGAAAGGGAGACGGACAGAGGGAGGAGGCTGATAGAGGGAGGGAGCAAGGGAGACAGAGGGAGACGGACAGAGGGAGGAGGCTGACAGAGGGAGGGAGAAAGGGAGACGGACAGAGGGAGGAGGCTGACCCTTGTGTGGTGTGGCCATGTCCGCTCGTCAGCAGGTGGACTGTGTGCATGTAGACAAGGTTTGGCAGTGCCTTAACCCCCCCTTCAACCTTTGATAAACACTCGGCCATGTGTCAATCTGTGCACGAGTACATCCGTGCTGCAGGCACAAACAGAACCTTACACCCAGTATACCTACCCACTGTGTTCGTCAGAACCCAGTCACAAATAGTTAAGTTACCTACCTGCATTCTCAAATAGCATGGAATAAACACCATTTGGCCACGTACAGTGCAACATGTAAGGCGGCTCTGCATTGCTTGCTACTCCCGCTCACTACACTGCTGACTGCGTTCCCAAAATATGCATCAACTAAGATTGTGTCACACATAGGTAAAGTGTCGAAAGCTGTGGCCAAGGGACATACCCATGCACAAGTGCACTGTGTGAGGAATGCTAGCCAAATCCAACCACCCAGAGGAACTGTGCCAAATCAAAAAAGAATGAAACATGGATGTCGCATGTAACACAATTAACACTGTCTCTCTCACACACAGGTCAACGTCATCGATCTCCCCCCAACACTGGGGGGGAAGACTCACAGGACCAGGCTCTGCGTGAAGAGGACCCCACCGGCAGCGACGACTCTCACCACTCCGTGGATGACCCAGACCAACCTGGCCCCTCTGGTGTCCAACCACCTGCAGCACCTGCGTCAGGTACAACTGTGCCAACCACCACCCCCATTCCTGCCACATCCCAGGAGACACCCAGGAGCCCTGCCCGCACACAACAACGCAGCCAGTCTGTCCAGGAGGGACAAGGTTCTCCGGGCACCCAGGAGGAGGCAGGCGACACCGCAAATGCCATCCCTCAGGGGTCCCGGAGACCCGATGTGCCCACAACGGCAGGCCAGGCGCAAGTGGGCAGGGGTGGTGGGAGTGGAGGACGGCGGAGGCGCGAACCTGACCAGTTGGCTCAGGACCCGGCTATGGCACACGTCAGAACCATCCTGGACGCATACCCTCCCTGTGCCACCAGCCAGACACAGGGAGGGAGGAGGAGGAGGATACATCTGATGGAGCGTCCCTTGCATCGTCAAGGCAGACGTCTGAGGGTCCCCGCAGGAAGGTGGGTCGTCCACGAAAAAGACCGTGAGAGTCAGCGGAACATCACCATCTCCCAGGTCACCTGGCCTGGCACCTGGCCCTCTGGCCCAACAGCAGCACAGCAGCAAAGGACATTCTCTGCCACATGGCCTTGCTGGTCACTGTCTGACCAATGTTGACAATGACTGTGGCACAGACTCTGATGACTGTCAATGGCAAGGACACCAACTCCCCCTGTGAACTTTGGATTCTACACTCCCACCAAGCACCTCTTGTCACCCCCCCCAAACACGTACCCCAGCAGTAATAAAAATCATCACAATCACAAGATGATGCCGTCATTTTGCATTATTCCACTACATGTCTGTGTTGTAAAGTCAAACCATGCCTGATTACTGAATTAACTCCAAACATCCATACCCTGGTGTCTGAGTCTGGCACAGGACACACATGGGTCACAACGTACCATCCAAAACAGACATGGAGCACCATACTCACCCGTGATGGGCCCAACCAGCTGAGGGGGTGCCCGCACAACTGTGCCCACAGACCTATTTAGAAGAGCAACAGTCATGCGCAGAGGTCAGGGATGATGTGGAGTGTCCTGGGGTGGGAGTCCCAGGTATGTGTAGACACGTGGCAGAACCATGTCCTGCATGCTTGAGTCAGGTGGATGTAGAGAATGGTGGGCCAGCCAAGGTTGGATGCATGGAGATGGCACAATTGGGTGTTGGATCACAGTGCCACAAGGTTGTGTTGTGGGTGTGGGCTGCATCCTGAGGGTGTGCGTGGATTGAGAAGGTCATCCTGCAGCTGGCAGTGATCCACTCCCCCCATCTCTGTTGGACGTTGATGTGGCCTGGTCGCTGGATGTAGTAGCAGAGCTGTGCAGATGCACCCTGGATGTGGACAAGTATCATGGGATTTCTAACGCACATGTCCGTAGATTGCAGGGTAGGAGTAGACACGGATGTCATAGTTGACCTGGGGGATGGTCTCCCTCTTGCCTTGAGGTGGATGGAACTGGGGATCTTGTGCATAATGCAGAGTGTGCTGCCGCATGAGGCACAGATGCTGCTGATCAGCATAGCACATGTCAGCAACCAATCCATGATGAACACCAGCTCGTTTGCGTGGACACTGGGTGCCCTTGCAGCAGGGCCTGCAGCAGCATGCGCCATGTCAAGGAAACAATGCCACAAGTAGCACACAAAGACAAGGATCTCAGGAAGGAACCATGCAAAACGTGTATGTCAATGAAGGAATGTCTGGTTCAACATGGCACACACACACACAATGGATTCACATGCGGCACAGTGGCCGTCGTGGAGACTGACATGCCACAAAACCTACACAGCCATGGACATCATGCACAACACAGAATCTAATCCCTGACAAACAGCTTGCTTCTTGCTACTCTACACATAGACTCATATGCACCATCTCTGAGAACAATGCCAGACATGCCGCATGCACAGTGGCAACAGACCACCATTGACAGAGATGAGGCACCTTGGAGGCAGAGGGACACCTTTATTACTCATGTGTGTCGGACTGCTAATGCAACTCTGTCAACACATACACAGGTCATGTGGATGAACACGTGGGACCAACACTGGCACCCCCCTTACCACCACAGATGCTGGAAATCCATGGCACTGGCACACAAGTGACGGGTTACAGCTAAACACCCCCTGCTGCTCACGGAGAGCCTGCTATACACCATTGAGCCCCTAATGGGGAATTCACACACCATGTCAACCCGGTGCAACCCGTATCTTTCCGAGGCCAGTGTTACACATTGATGGCTCCATCACAATCCCATTACAAATGACTGTCACCAAGTCTGACCATCAATTCAGGTGAATTCTGCTCCAGGTCATGTGCCCCATGGTGAATCTACATGTATGTGAAGTATCCAAACTTGAACAGGAGCATTGCACACACATTCAAAACAAATACCACTCCCAAAAAGCCGTGCTGCATCCCTTACCCGAAGGAGATTTTCGAACTTGTCCGTGCATGTCACGCTAATTCAGCACATGTTGCTGTGTTCATGAGGAATAGCAGGAGCACAACAATGCCACCAGCAGACAGCATGCGCAAGTACCTGTGGATGGGAGACACACCAGAAGTCAGCCAAAAGAAGCACATCCGCATGCATGTGCATGTACTCGACACGTATTAGGTTGTCAACATGCGAGGTGACAATGATGACTCTGGAACAACATTATTCTATTGCACCATCACTCGAGTGACACATCCAAACACCTCAGACTCACTTGGAAGACATGCAGATGGACACACACATTGCGACACATGCCACACACAGCCAAATGCGTGCACACTCAGACACTGGAACTCACCACTAAGCAAAGAAGTCGTGTATGAGCCGACTCCACATGTCCTCTACCGCCTCCTCCTCCTCCACATCACTTGCCTTGTGCCCAAGCCCTTCATCCTCCACGGGTGGATGGTCCTGCTCATCTGGATCCAGGATGAGTGGCACAGCTTTCTCCACTGCCATGTTGTGCAGCATGCAGCACACAAGGAATATCTTGCAGACCTTCACCGGTGCATATGGGAGTGCGCCACCGGTCTTGTGGCGGCAACGGAATCGGCTCTTCAGGAGGCCAAACGTCCTCTCTATCACTCGCCTGGTCCGCCCATGGGCGTTGTTGTAGCGGTGATCGGCAGCCGTGCTGGGGTTGCGGAGAGGCGTCATCAGCCATGGCATGTTGGGATAGCCAGCGTCCCCTACATGGAAACATCATGGACAAGAGTGGGTCAGGAGAAGCAGTAAGACAGGAAGATGACGTTAAATACAGGACTGGCAGAGTATACCCACCAACAATACATGCTCGTTCGTTGCGCAGCTGCAGCATCATTTCAGGCACCCTGCTACGCCTCATGATGTACGCATCGTGTGCTGATCCTGGAAAACGAGCACAGACATGTGAAATCACCATGTTGGCAAGACACACCGCAAGGGCATTAATGGAGTGGTAATGCTTGCGGTTACGGAAGGCTACCTCCTGTGCCTGTGGTGGTACCAAAGCCACATGTGTTCCATCTATGGACCCAATGACATGGGGCATCCCTCCCAGGGCATAGAACTCATGCTTGACAGCTGTCAACTGCTCAGGAGTTGGGAATTTTATGAACTCATCAAGGTGCTCCAACATGGCCTCTAAAAAATCATGCAGAACACGGCTTAACATGGTTTGGGACATCCCACCGACATGGGCAATGGTATGTTGAAAGGTACCCGTGGCCAAGAAATGTAGGGCTGCCATCACCTTCATCTTGGGTGTCAGTGCACCAGGATACCTGTGTAGCGGTTGGAGGTGTGCTGCCAGCCGTGTCGTCAAGTCCTCAATCAAACGTTGGGGGAAGCGGTAGCGGCGTATACAGTCATTTTCCCGCATGTCAGCCAAGTCCGGAATTGCTCGAGGGAGAGGCGGAGCCCTGCAGTGAATTAGAAGGGACAACGAAGAGTGAGTACAGTACACCACCAATGTCAATGTACTGAGCACATGGTCAACAGGCAATACACATATGCTACATACAGAGTCAGGTCTGTGCAATATGCCCTGGACACGTATGCCAGCCATGTGACACTCCTACCAAAAGACAGCTCCAAACGTTTATTCTCAACCTCATAATGCCATGCCATGAAACTAGCTGTGGGCCAGTGTAAGTGAGCAGGCAGACGCATTACAGGAGTTACAGACAACCAAATATGTAAAGAGGAAGGATGTTTATTGTACAGACAGGTTGCGGAACACTAGAGGCACAGGTCACATGTAATAGAAAAAGGACAGACCACACACCTTGCCATGAAGGATTACATTTCAAGAATGATCACACATACATTGAGAATATGCAGATATGTCCTTGTTTTGAAACTCCGTGTCGATGCATACACACACACCTTACGTTGGATTCCACATGTCGCCTGGTATGCGTAACACTGTGCCATGGCCATCTACACACAGACACATGTTGGTTGCAGCAACTGCAGATGCATTTGACCAAACACCTACAGCAAGCTAATGGGAACACATGACACATACATGACATAGTCACATCGTGCAACACGGTTAGTCACATGTCAGGTGTGAAAACCCCTGTAGCTGGCATCAGGGGACAGTTGCGTGTGTTGTTGACTGTGCCATGGCAGTGACGCTTTTCACAAGTGTTCTGTACTACATGCACACATGTCAAAGGAGTGAAGGGGATGTCTGGCACATAGTTCACCATCACACATGACATCTGTACACATCTCATCATACATCTATTGCCTTCACAACTCAGGAGTAATGTGCCACATTACAGCCTGACACACCTGTGCCCCACACATGTAGTACTGCACAGACAATGCCTTGATGTCCAGCCTTGGACAAGTATGTCAGCTCTATTCCTTTCTGTGTGCTGCCTGTCACCACTGTCAGGTGTGAAATGCACCGTACATGCGCTCTGAGGGCGTGTGTACGTTCCCTATCACTATGGGAGTGCTGCCGTAGGCCTACCCATAGTGATACGGAGCGTACACGCGTGTGTACGGGGCGTATCACTATGGGTACGCATACGCGAGCAAAGCCATAGTGAAACGGCCCGTACACGCGTGTGTACGGGGCGTATCACTATGGGTACGCATACGCGAGCAAAGCCATAGTGAAACGGCCCGTACACGCGTGTGTACGGGGCGTATCACTATGTGTACGCATACGCGAGCAAAGCCATAGTGAAACGGCTTGTACACGCGCGTCTACGGGCTGTTTCACTATGGCTTTGCTCGCGTATGCGTACCCATAGTGATACGCCCCGTACACGCGCGTGTACGGGCCGTTTCTATGCATTTGGGGTGCCCTAGGGCCCTGGAACTCACCGTACCTGTGTGTGAATGTCCAAATTACATAGGGGATACATGAGGGACAAGTATAAAGCCCTACATGCATGCTGGTTGTCATGGAGACCGAGTTTAAGGTTTGAATTTTTTTCATCAGGTGCCCAGCTAAAGTCGGTTTGAAAGAATCTACTTTGTTGCAAAGTGGTTGTTGAGTTGACATCATGCTCAATTAAAAAAAAAAGCAAAGCCACTGACTGTGGTAGGTTTAAAGGGATTGGAGGAAACATATGATGCAAATGTGAGTGACCAATCACTCTGTACTCCTGTGAATGAAACAGGGCAGCAAGGCAGATATAAGGCAGCGAGGTCCCATGAGAGAGCAATTGCCTGCACATCCTTTGATTCAACAACACTGCTGCTGCTCATGAATCCTCTGGCACCATGTCCAGGTCTGTGGAGAGGGCCCAGCCTTTCACCCAGGAGGAGAACCAAGCCCTGCTGGATGTGATCCTCCCACAGTACCCCATGCTGTATGGTCGACCAGGGGTTCAGGTGAGTGCTGAGTCCACTAGCAAAGACTGTGCCCCTTTTTTGTGACTGTGACTTCTGCCATTGTGTCCAGGTGTAACACACATGCAATGTACTGTAGGGTGGGTCCCGGGTGGGGGAATGCCTAATGTCTCCCAGCCAGAGCATGCTGTGGTGCATGTCTGCTCTCCTCACTTGCATTGTGTGTACTGTGACAATGACTGCATGTGGCATTACACATTCTGCCTGTCTAATCCTCCTGGGAATGTTGTTACTACAGTCCTTATGTGAATCTGTGGTCCCCCCAGTGTGACAGGTGGCAGTACCCACAGATGTGTGTTTGTTTAGTGTACATGTGCTGAGAGTGTACAAATGATGTGTTTGTCCCCTGGACATTGGTGTGTGTGTGTAAGTCCCCTGTCATGTGGGTGAGTGCATATGTGGAGTGTAGCACCCCAGCTGCATGAGGGATGGATATACCCTGCCCATCTGATGTGAGCAGGGAGCGGTGCTGTGTGTCTGCGGTGATGGCCCAGCCCCACACCTGTGACACCCCCCAGTCTAGTGGCACATGTGCAGAGTGAGGTGTGTAGTTGCAGTTGGCAATGGCAGGTGATTGTCCTGTGGCTGTGTGTGTCTGTGTACTCTGCTGAGGGCGCCTCAGTGGCCTGTGGCATGTAACTGCTTTGAGGTGCTGCACATAATCCTGGTGTCGCTTGTGATGCACAGTGTGAGCCTGGATGATTGATTGTGTCGTACCCCTCATGCCACCTGTGTACTCTACAATGCCACCTAGTGCATTTTGCCTTCCACAGAGGAAAGTGTCCCTATGACACAGGTGTAATGAGTTTGATGCATTCTATGCCCTGTTAAAACCAGCCAAATTGTTCTAATGTGTGTCTCTGTGACATGTCGCAGGTGTATTGATGTTGTCTCACTTTTTCATCCTCACAGGTAGGCGCCTGTGCCAAGGAGCAGATCTGGAAGGACGCCGTCAGTGCCGTGAGGAAGACGGATGGTCGGAAGCGGCGCCTAGCCCAGGTGAGGAAACGCTGGCAGGATATCCGGTGCTGGACGCGGAGGATTGCACGGGTCCTGCTGGGGGACTCACCTGTGAGCCAAAAGAACCATGGGCGCCGCCGTCTGACCCACATCCACAAGCGTGTGCTGGCGGTCGTCTTCCCTGACATGGACAGGCGCTTACGGGTAAAGCAGCAGCAGGAAGGGGGTAGGTACATGTGTGTTTGTTGTGTGTCACCAGCATTTGTAAGTGCACAGTTGCATGGATACACTGCCAGGGTTTACATGTGCAGTGCAGTTCCTGGTCCCCAAAGTGTAGCGGTGCTGTCCTTCCTCCCTTCCCCTCCTTGCCATGTGTACCCTGGTCTGTGTGTAGTCACACTTGCACAAGGTTATCTAGGCTGCCAGTTTATCGATGTGCCCAATGCTTGCAGCTTCATGTGTGGGGGTGGTGTGTAACAGGTTTTGGGACCTTGCCTGTGCCCTGTACAGTTCAGTACTTGTGGGGTCCATGTCAGTTGTCACTGATGCTGAGTCCAAACATAGGAGTGTGTCTCTAAAGTGTATTGCTTTACAGCATGCATGTCCTATTTTGTGGCCTGTGACATGATGTGCATGAGTGTGAGATATGCAGAGTGCAGGGATGGTGGCTTGTGTTGCAGTCATTACCATTCAGGACCATGGAGTAGTGTGGCCACTACTGTCCCCTGGGGCATCTTTTCCTAGGTATCATGTGTGTAATCCAAAAATGTCGACAATCTCTGTGTCTACAGCATAGGTTGTGCTCTGTGCCATTGTACCCTGGCACCATTTGTGTTTACGTAAACTCTGCTACATGTGTCCACTGTACAGGCTGACCAAATGTCCCTTGTTCATACTCACGGGGGCCAGTGCCTGTGTGTCTTGGTAAAATGATCTGATGATGGCCATTTGTAGATGATGTATTTGTACCGGCGCACCAGGGGTATTTTGTGTCCAATCAGGATTTCTTGCAGGCCATGTGTTTTTATTCCAGACTAAGAGATGTAAGTGCTTCCTGTGTCTCAAAAAATTGTCTCATGTAGGGGGTGGTTGGTGCGGGCAAGGCCTACATGTCTAAACCTGAAGTCTCCTTGCTAGGTCTGGCAAGTGTGTGATGTTTGTCTGGACATACACTCAAGGTGCAGTGACCCATTAATGTTGGGCATGTTTTTAAGTATTGCCTTTGCAGCATGTGCCTACAGTTAATAGACATGGTTCCTGCTCATCCCTTTTTACGCCAACGCTGTGTGCTGCAGATGCTGTGCTGGATTGTCCCCAGTGCCTACCTCCTCTGTCCAAATCCATATCATGTTATTTGCTTTTGTGTCATGCTCTCCATAGTTGGTCAGTGGCATGGTGGGTCAACCAACTGTGTGTTGCAGGGTCTACATATGTACCTTGTATTGTAGATGTTACTCATGTTGCTTTTCAAGCTATGCACTGTGACCTATGTGGATTTGACTCATGTGACATATGTATACAGGTGTCTGATTATTTCCTGTCTCTTCACCTTGCCCACAGCATCGTCGGGGGACACCGAGGGAGACACTGGCACGGACCGTGAGGAGGGAGCGAGCACCAGTGCCAGCAGTGCAGAGTTGTCTGGCACATCGAGTGGCACGGAGTCCGACGGGAGTGCAGCGGAGGACCTGTCCAGTCAAACCACCACCGACTATGACGCAGACGGGTCCGAGGCTGAGCACTCCGAGGGGGCGGTGGCTGGTCCCACAGCTGACACCAGCACTCCATCACTACCCGCCCCCTCCATTCCGATCACCGGCCTCCCACTTGCTCGTGTCCCTTCCCGCCGTGCTCGGTCAGCACGTGTCTCCTTCTTGCCAGGCACCGCACCCCCTGCCCCTGTCTCCACTGCTGCCACCGATGCCGAGTCTGTGGACATCCTGCGGCAGTTGCGGGTTGGTCAGACTGTGACGCTTAATGTCCTCCATGGCCACAGCCAAGTGCTCAACCAGATGGAGGCATACTTGAAGGGCATTTCAGCCGCGCAGTCTGACCAACGCAACTTGCTGAGGTCCATAGACTCGACACTGACTGCAGCAGTGGGTCTCCTGCAGCGCTACGTCCCACCCCCTACCCCTGCCCCATCCACACTTCCCACTCCCATGCCTGTCCCACGTACACCCAGACGTCAGCATGCACGCACCCCACCAGACACAGGCACCACACCAGCAGGGCAGGGCAAGCGCACACCTCCTGGCACGCACACACAGGGTGAGGTAGGCACACCCACTGGGTCGGGGGGCAAGCGTAAGTCACGCAGCCAGAGTGGGAGTCCGCATTCCGCAAAATCCACTCCCTCCAAATCCACTCCCCTCAGCTCTCCTGGCCACGAATCCAGCAAAGGTTCCTTCATGGCCGCTTTGTCCCTGAGCCCAACAGTGACACCACCCCGGAAGCGGGCAAAGGAGTCCCCGGTCAGGGTAGTTGAGTGCCCCCCCCTGTCCACACCCTCCCCCAGTGGCGCAGCGACCCATTCCTCCGCCCCCCCCCTCCTTGGGGCCTGTGGTTCCTTCGGGTGCAGGGGATACGCTGGGGGACCTTGCTGACGTGTGCAGCGCCATCCTCACCACCTCCTTTGGCGCTGCCCCACCCCCTGTGGTGGAGTCCTCCGTCCCTGCACCCACAACGCCTGCCCTTGCCCCTCCTGTCCCTGCGGTGCCTGGTCCTTCCCCCCCACATGATGCCCCCCCCCCCTGTGGAAGACAGGGTGGTCTGAACTGGGCAGGCAAGCTAGGGGACACGTGTCCCACTGTGTCCCCCATCCAGCTGTGACTTATGGACTGCCCTATGGGCTTTGTAAATATTGAACTTTATCCACACAAACATTTTTTGATTATGCTGAATAAAGCCATTTTTTTTTCCTTAGAACACTACTGCTTTTCTGGTATTGCTGTTGGTGGGGCTGCTAGATGATTTTGGGTGGTGGGAAATATAGTAGTGTGCTGGTCATAGGGGGGACCCTGGTATCTGTGTGCCATCACAAGGTGTTAGCTAAGTTTCTTTGTTCATGTAAGCAGTTACTGCATGGTGAAATTGTCCCAAGGTGTGTTCCTTCCTCTGTGTACCCTGACATCTTCCCTGCAGGGTGTTTCCAATATGTTGTGCTGAGCTGTGTCTATATTAGCTGGGTGTGTGACGGACCCCTTCAACTTTGGCCATGCATGCAGAGCGATGTCTCCACCTGCATCATTCGTGGCATCCTTGGTGATCACTGTACTTGTGTATGTAGTCTGTTGACATGACTTCATGTGGACATGTTCCCTTTTAGGCAGTATGCATGTGTGTACTCCCAGCCTCGCACACATGTGTTACATGTACTGCAGGGTCTTTGTGCACCTGACTGACAATTGTGGCCATTGGATCTGTGGGTACTCGACCCTTTTTCTTTCCATGGGCACTGCTGGGGGCATCTGCACCCACCCCTCCTGCGTCTGGGCACTGCTGGGAGGACTCTGCACCCACCCCTCCTGCGTCTGGGCACTGCTGGGAGGACTCTGCACCCACACCTCCTGCGTCTGGGCACTGCTGGGAGGACTCTGCACCCACCCCTCCTGCGTCTGGGCACTGCTGGGAGGACTCTGCACCCACCGCTCCTGTGTCTGGGCACTGCTGGGAGTGATAGGCACCCACCCCTCCTGTGTCTGGGCACTGCTGGGGGGACTCTACACCCACCCCTCCTGTGTCTGGGCACTGCTGGGGGGACTCTACACCCACCCCTCCTGTGTCTGGGCACTGCTGGGAGTGATAGGCACCCACCCCTCCTGTGTATGGGCACTGCTGGGGGGACTCTGCACCCACCCCTCCTGCGTCTGGGCACTGCTGGGAGGACTCTGCACCCACCCCTCCTGCATCTGGGCACTGCTGGGAGGACTCTGCACCCACACCTCCTGCGTCTGGGCACTGCTGGGAGGACTCTGCACCCACCCCTCCTGCGTCTGGGCACTGCTGGGAGGACTCTGCACCAACCCCTCCTGCGTCTGGACACTGCTGGGAGTGATAGGCACCCACCCCTCCTGCGTCTGGGCACTGCTGGGAGGACTCTGCACACACCCCTCCTGTGTCTGGGCACTGCTGGGAGTGATAGGCACCCACCCCTCCTGTGTCTGGGCACTGCTGGGGGGACTCTACACCCACCCCTCCTGTGTCTGGGCACTGCTGGGAGGACTCTGCACACACCCCTCCTGTGTCTGGGCACTGCTGGGAGGACTCTGCACACACCCCTCCTGTGTCTGGGCACTGCTGGAGTGATAGGCACCCACCCCTCCTGTGTCTGGGCACTGCTGGGGGGACTCTACACCCACCCCTCCTGTGTCTGGGCACTGCTGGGAGGACTCTGCACCCACCCCTCCTGCGTCTGAGCACTGCTGGGAGGACTCTGCACCCACCCCTCCTGCGTCTGGGCACTGCTGGGAGGACTCTGCACACACCCCTCCTGTGTCTGGGCACTGCTGGGAGTGATAGGCACCCACCCCTCCTGTGTCTGGGCACTGCTGGGGGGACTCTACACCCACCCCTCCTGCGTCTGGGCACTGCTGGGAGTGATAGGTACCCACCCCTCCTGTGTCTGGGCACTGCTGGGAGGGCTCTGCACCCACCCCTTCTGCGTCTGGGCACTGCTGGGAGGACTCTGCACCCACCCCTCCTGTGTCTGGGCACTGCTGGGAGTGATAGGCACCCACCCCTCCTGTGTCTGGGCACTGCTGGGGGGACTCTACACCCACCCCTCCTGCGTCTGGGCACTGCTGGGAGTGATAGGCACCCACCCCTCCTGTGTCTGGGCACTGCTGGGAGGACTCTGCACCCACCCCTCCTGCGTCTGGGCACTGCTGGGAGGACTCTGCACCCACCCCTCCTGTGTCTGGGCACTGCTGGGAGTGATAGGCACCCACCTCTCCTGTGTCTGGGCACTGCTGGGGGGACTCTACACCCACCCCTCCTGTGTCTGGGCACTGCTGGGAGGACTCTGCACCCACCCCTCCTATGTCTGGGCACTTCTGGGAGGACTCTGCACACACCCCTCCTGTGTCTGGGCACTGCTGGGAGTGATAGGCACCCACCCCTCCTATGTCTGGGCACTGCTGGGGGGACTCTGCACCCAGCCCTCCTGTGTCTGGCCATGTACGCTCCATACATACACGGGTGGGGGTACGGTCCGTACATACACTGTTGGGGTGGGGGTACGCTCCATACATACACTGTTGGGGTGGGGGTACGCTCCATACGTACGCGGGTGTGGGTACGGTCCGTACATACACGGGTGGGGGTACGCTCCGAACATACGCGGGTCTGGGTACGCTCCATGCATACACGGGTGGGGGTACGGTCCATACATACACTGTTGGGGTGGGGGTACGCTCCATACGTACGCGGGTGTGGGTACGGTCCGTACATACACGGGTGGGGGTACGCTCCGAACATACACGGGTCTGGGTACACTCCATGCATACACGGGTGGGGGTACGGTCAGTACATACACTGTTGGGGTGGGGTTACGCTCCATACATACACTGTTGGGGTGGGGGTACGCTCCTTACGTACGCGGGTGTGGGTACGGTCCGTACATACACTGTTGGGGTTGGGGTACGCTCCATACATACACTGTTGGGGTGGCAGTACGCTCCATACGTACGCAGGTGTGGGTACGGTCCGTACATACACGGGTGGGGGTACGCTCCGAACATACACGGGTCTGGGTACGCTCCATGCATACACGGGTGTGGGTACAGTCCGTACATACACGGGTGGGGGTACGCTCCGAACATACGCGGGTCTGGGTACGCTCCATGCATATACGGGTGGGGGTACGGTCCGTACATACACTGTTGGGGTGGGGGTACGCTCCATACATACACTGTTGGGGTGGGGGAACGCTCCATACGAACGCGGGTGTGGGTACAGTCTGTACATACACTGTTGGGGTGGGGGTACGCTCCATACATACACTGTTGAGGTGGGGGTACGCTCCATACATACACGGGTGTGGGTACGGTCCGTACATCCACGGGTGGGGTGTTGGTACGCGCCGTACATACACGGGTGGGGGTACGGCCCGTACCCAGGCCTTTGGAACGTGGGTACGGGCCGTACCGCCATTATTGGGGTGACGTAGGGGTGGGCGTGGTACGACTCGTACCATCGCTCTTAAGGCGTGGGTACGGTACGTACCGGACTTGTTGTGTTGCCGGTTCGCGTCTACATCCACTTCTGTTGCTGGACACGCCCCCACCCCCTCGAAGTGACCAGGCCCTGAAGGTCAGGTATGTCCAGGGCATGTATGATTTGTGACTTGTGTGGGGGTTTTGTGTCCTGCCCCTGCCCCTCCCCTTTGCCCCTGGGTGTTGTTCTGACCTTCTGCGGCGTCTGCGTCGGTTCCTGTAGAGCAGGTGGACTGCTATGAGGGCTGGGATGACACGTAGGTTCGGGTCCATGGCTGTCCGTCGCGTACAGGTGCTCCTTGCGCGCGTCGTCCTGATTTCCCAGCAGTTTTTGGCAGGCGGAGAATTTTATCCGTGCGGGGTGACGTCGGTGCGGATCGTACTTCCTGGTTCGTGAAACGCAGCCTGCATGCGTCCCGACGTCACGTCGGCGCTTTCCCGGATCACATTTGTATGTATATTTTCGTCGGTCGGTGTTTTTTACGATTCTTACGGAAATGGTGTTTCCGTGCGAATCGTACTTGCATGTTTGTAATGTTTTTTTCCCGGGTACGAGTCGGACGGAGAAAACGCTCCGACCGACGGTTCGTACCCGGTTTTTCCAGGATCCGAATCAGCACCTATATTTTTTACAACGATATTTTGGAATCAATATTTTTGTACTTACCTGTTTGTAGATAGGGATTCGATATTTTGGCATTCTATATTTTTTCCTCAATATTTTTGTAGGTCGATATTGTTCTCCTCGATATTATGTCAGTGATCCAATTTGAAACAGTGGTTGCAGGTAGGACAAACTCACACTTATTTTTGGTCACTGGTACCTATTTCTCCTAATCAGACTTTGATCCAGAAAAAGACAATGAAAAACACAAAATGGGAACGAAGAAGGAAGAGGGAAAGACAGGAAAATAGCAACAAAGGGAGAAAAAAGGGACCCATAAGAATGTACAGGAGTGAGTTTGAGAGGCAAGGAGTGTCTGGTGATGGATTAAAGATGCGTGAGGGAGAATCATGACTCCACACAGGGGCGTAGCTGCGGGGTAAGATGGGGTTTGGGGCATTACACACCCCCTAATACATTTATTTTTTATCAAATAGGTTGGTACAAGAGCTTTCAGTCGGGTATAGTAAGGTGTGTGTAGGATTTTTAGATATTCACTCAGACAAAAACACACACACTCTGGTGTCTGTTTTGAAGGTCTTAAAACATGGTTATTTTACAAAATACTGTGTCTTAAGTACCCCTTCACAATCCGCACTCCCTTCCCTTTGCACTGGCCCTTATGCCCCCCTCATGCGCTGCTTCTCCAATAATGATTAACATGATATGCCATAGAGATAGTCGGAAAATCTGAAGCATCCCCATTCCCTCCCCTCTCCCGCCCCCTTCCCAGGTTTACAGACTAAACTACACCCAACTCCACAGCCTTGGTATTCGGCGTCAGGACCTTCTGCAGGTCAAACGTTTGCATTACCCGCATTTGGGCAGTGCGACCGGTGCGGCCTCACTGGGCTCTCACCTGTGGAGGGGGGCGCCACCCTCAGGTGGGGTGCTGTATTTAGCTATATTTTATGATTAGAGAGATGAGGGGCACTTTTGCAGTGGTAGTGAGAGAATCTGAAGAGGCGGTCATGAATCTTGGGAGCGCCAAAAGTGTTTGTCACACAGAGCGCCACCAGCACTAAAGCTGATCCTGAACGTTTGTGTCCCAGCACTCATTTCAAAGATACGCACAGATATTTGTCAACCTTAACCTTGGGCAGCGCCCGCAGTGGGTGAAAAAGAAAGAATTTTTTTAAAAAAAACTTTCGGGACCAGCACTATTTATTTAACAAACTCCTGGTCAAAACCGTTTTAAAATCCATGATAGTGTAGCATCTATTCAAGGTGACATATGTCATTGTCAGTAGGGAACGCAGGAAAAATCGCTTTGGAGAGAGCGTCGCGTGCCTGTGTGTGCCTGGCTGTGTGATTACCTCAACCTGCGAATTTAGGGAGGGACAGTTTACCTCTCACACCCAGCACCCTGGACGCCTTGAGCTCTGCGTTTCGAGACATGAATTAGACAAGGTGATGGGAGGCTTGTGTTTCACGGAGCTTTGTTCTAGTCTACAAACGTGTAATTCAAGAATAACTTGGCCAGATTAGGCGGCGCTCGAGGCAGAACAGCAAACAATATCTGATAACAGGCGCGGGAAATGGCTGCGTGCTCCCCGCCTCGCGCCCGCAGCCGTCACTTCCGGTGCTGTATGAAAGTGTATTTTAATATGAATCATTTTTTCATTCCCTGATATTAAAGGGTACTGTCTATTTCTGGCAGCTGCCGAGATGCATAATAAAAGTATGGGTACCGTGATACGGCGCATAATGGGGGCAGTCAGTGAGGGGGAGTGCGGGGTCACATAATGGCTAAAAAGAACAAAATATGATGTAACTAATTTGTTGGCCTTTCCCCTGACGCAACTGCCTATCAAACTATAATCTAATGCGCACTCAGCAAATTCAAAATAAATAGATGTTAAATAAATGTGTGACTAATGTATTGCTCTTGTGGGGAAGCTCAGTTGTTTATGCAAACACCTAAGATGTCTGCTGGTGTGTAACTGAAGGTTCACTGATTTAAATCCTGGTGGGCACTGACAAATATTGTCTTGTATTTACAGTGCTAACTAGGTCCCCACAGTGGCCGAAAGTACGGTGAATATATGTCATTAGTTTACAAAAATGTCTTGCAAACAGTCTCATAGGCTGCACAGAGAACAAAGGCGTCTGCAAAATATGCAAAAGAGGTTCAAAGCTTAAGTGCCTATAGAGCTTCAAAAGTTTCATGTTTAGTAATATGCAACGAAACTGTAACTAGTGCAACCTTTGCCATTAGGTTTCCATTAAAATGATACATTTGAGACCTGGTAAGACCATTACAGTACCAGGAATCTCAAATCATTCTATCAATTAAAGTCAATTCTGGCCCATAATTAGCCTTTATATTTGCTAATTAACCAATTGTACACATTTTTTTTTTTGGGGTGAGGATCCCCTGCGTGAGAGGTTTATTTCTTTAGATGCAAAAACAACAGTTGATGGACAGAATGCAGAACAATGTCATACATTCACCCCAGTACAGAGATCTGGGCCTAAATCCATCCTTGTTTTGCTCACCATGTTGTTCCAGTTTGAACCCAGCCATATGCAAATCAGTCTTGACCCTGTGTCTCATGGGAACAGTCCAGTCCGAACATGCCAAGCCAGGTCCTCCCTGGACTGGAAACAAGCATCCTAGGACCGGTTTCGGGGTTTCACCCCTCTTCAGCCAGGATAGCTTGATTCCAGTGGCATGGAGAGCACGGGACCCACGTCTGGGCATACCCTTCCCACTCGGGGTGAGAAATGCAAAAACAGTTGGATGGACAGAATGCAGAACAATGTCATACATCAGAGATCTGGGCATAAATCCATTGTTTTTATTTCTTTAGATGTCTGTCCCTTCGCTCACCTCATGGTACATGAGACACCCCTCCTTCCTTTTCAGCAGAGTCAGTTCAAGATTGGCTTAACATTTAGTAATTGATATTCTTTAACAAACGGTATTTGAACTGTTTTGGCAAAATTATTTTGCAATAGCGTAGCAAGGGGGGGGGGGGTCCGCCCTGGGCGTCATGAGATTTGGGGGTGGCAAACGAGCGCAGGAATCGCCAGCACCCGCCCCTAACCCGTGGCCGTGGTGCGGCAAAAGCAGGGGCGCCACAGGCGGCAAAGGGTCTAACTACACCACTGTTAATTTGCCTTACTTCGATATTTGATGTCAAGGGACATTAGAAATAGACAGTCACATCAGGATCCTAAATGAAGAATATATTATTTGATATTGCTTTACACCTACTTCCATGCACTGCTTTAAGTGAGATGAAAAACGCCAATGCATTCTAAAAAAGGGTGTGGTCAAAGGGTGTATCTAGGAATAATTTCCAACAGGAGTGGCATATGAAATTAAATACATGGTTTAAAACATGTGAACTAGAAGCATGTGCTTCACACATTTTTCGCCAGACCAGTATTTGGGTGCCTTTCTGTGTTATCTTTCATTGCATCCAAATGTATCACACAACATTGTCTAAAACAAAATAGACCTACTGGCTTTGCCAGTGCTTGTTAGCAACATAAGATAAATGAGTGGCACAATAATTTTGTTGTGAATAGTTTATATTGAGAATGTTACATTCTGAAAATATGAGAATGTGAATTAAACATTATTAAGCTCTGTGGGAGGAGCTCTTAGTGGCTCAATCTCTTCCGTTCTGTACCTTCACAACGCTTTCCTCTTTGGGAGACTTATGTCCTTTATTCTAATGACATCTTTCTTAATTACTTCTGACATTTAGAAAGTGGATACACATCCCGTGTATGCATAATATGAATAAAAGTGGGATTACAACCACCCCAATTTGTTCCAGTCCCAAGTTCTTCTTGACTAGGGAAGGGAGTGTGCTGCAGAGTACTCGAAGAGCTGCTGTATTACCAGGACTGAACCGCTGTGCAACCAGGGCTGCTGTCTGCCTGATAGCTGTATCACAGAAGTGAGGGGACATCACCTAAATTCTGCAGTTTCTGATGGAGGAGTTGAGGGTTAGCCTAAAGTGCCTAGAAGCCTGCCAGCTGAGAGAGAGAAGAAAGGCACCTTGACATGCAATAGGAGAGAATGCGTAGGAGGAGAAGTCGAGTGTTTCTGACATGAGGAGCACACAGCAAAAGCTGACTACCAAAGAAAGTGAAGCCAGGAATGACCCATGCTGTGAGGGGGTCCCTGGTCAATGTGAACTGGACCATGTCTTTCGCAAGACTAAGTACCATTGTGTTGCCCGGCAATCTGCTGTGAGACCAAAAGACAGATGCTGCCGCTGCTAAAGTCAGGAAGATGAGACATTTCGCCCCCAACATTTGAAAGCCAAGATCAGCCCTTTGGTTGCAACTGCGGAAGACACAACTTACTGGATGAGTCAGCCTGCAGGCCTCAACTGCCGAATCTGAGTACATTTGTGCATTCGGTCAGGTAGGATGCCACTCCCAAAGACAAGTGCCGCTTTAGGAAAGATGCCACTGCTGAAGACATGGGTTGCTGCACAAGCCTGCCTCACCAACTTCATTCAGCGGTCCATGTTTTATTTAGTGCATTTTTATAAACCGCTGGCATTACCCGAAGGTGTCAGAGCGCTGTACAATAGAGCTAGTTACGTTACAAGCGAAAAGTGGTACAAAATAGAACATTACAAAGACTAAAAATGAAGGGTACACAAACACAAAATCCAACACAGCACGCAGGGGTGAGGAATGCACAGGAAAAAATACAAATTTACAATGAAGAGCTAACTTCCAAGAGGGGCCTGAGTATGAAAGTATTAGTTCTGAAAGTGTCTTTGGAAGAGAAGAGATCTGAGTTCAGCTTTGAAGATCCGGGTAGAGGTGGTGGCACGGAGCAATGGGGGAAGTGAGTTCCAGATTCTCACCGCATTCCCTGAGAAGGATTGCGCCATCGATCTTTCCCTTTTGAAGACGGGGGCTCAATCAGAAGCTTTTCCGCATTGTGAGAGGATCGAGAGCCTCCGGACAATTTCAATTTATTTGCCAGGTAACGAGGGGAGGATGTGTGCAAGGCTTTGTGTTTCATGCAGGCAGTTTTGTAAATAGATCTTGCCTCGATCGGAAGCCATCGAAGGGAGGACAGGATAGGAGTGATGTGGTCGCTTCGTTTAGACCCTGAAATGAAGCGAGCTGCTGAATAGAGGAAGGATTTGAGAGGGGAGAGGTGGGATTTGGGTAGGCCCGTCAGAAGAGAATTGCAATAATCCAGTCTTGAGAGAACCAGAGATTGTACCAAGGTTTTTAAGTCTTTCTCCGGGAAGAACTGACGGATCCCCCACAGAAGGCGCAACTGGTACCATGTGTTCTTGGCAATAGAGTTGATGTGGGAGATTAAGTTGAGTCTTTTGTCAAGAATGACAACTAGGGATTTAGCGCTGTCGACAATGATGGGTTTGTTGTTGAGTAAGTTCAGCTGATCCATCCACGATTGAACAGGAGGAGGTGACAGAGAGATCAAAAGGAGGAGGAATTCAGTTTTGGCAGGATTTAGAATGAGTTGGTGAGCTAAAATCTAGTTGTGGATGGAGTTGAGAGTAGAGTCGAGCAAAGAGAGATCGTGTGCGGAAGACACCTTGAGGTAGATTTGAGTGTCATCCGCATAAAGATGGTAATGGATCCCAGATTTGCTAAGGAGGTTCCCTAATGGCTCCTACAGCCAATGGAGATGAAAGACTGTTCGCTATCTTAATCATTTGGGATCTGTCCGAGAGGAAAGAGGCAAAACATTTAAGCGCTGTGCCATCCAATCCCATTCTCTGTTGAAGAGTGTTGAGGAGGGTGCTATGATTAACAGTGTCAAAGGCTGCAGAGAGGTCTAGAAGAATCAGAAGACACGATTCCCCAGAGTCGAGTATATGCAACTCATCATCAATCACTTGCAGCAGGGCTGTTTCAGTGCTGCAATTTAGGATGAAGCCAGATTGGAAAATGTTAAGGAGATTATTGTCCATAATATGTAGGGAAAGTTGTTTCGCAACACATTTTTCAGTGATTTTCGAAAGAAAAGGGAGGTTGGTGATAGGGCGGAAGTTGTTGAGGTCGGTCGCATCAGCGGAGGGTTTTTTTTAGAAGAGGGGTAACCTGTCCTGATTTAAGGGCAACAGGGAGGGAGCCTTGACTGAGGAAGAGATTAACTAGCCTGGTCCAGTAAGAGAGAGTATGGGTGTAGAAATCGATGGCGATGATGCTAGGGATGGGGTCAGAAGAGTGGTTGGATGGTTTTGTTTCAAGGATGCATTTGAGGAGGTCATCTTCTGAGATGACGTCAAAGTATTGCCAGGTGACTAAGGATTTCCGCTCATCAAAGGGGGTGATCCACCAGTGCTTTGACCTTTTCATCAAAGAAAATAGCGAAATCGGCTGCTTTCTTTGTTCCAACTGGAGAGCATTACTGCAGCCCCAGAAAAAGAGAAAGTGCTGATTCATGATCAGGTAAGTGAACTGCACCCTCCATGGCACTAAAACTACAATGCCAAACTGTAGTTTGCAACCAGAGACTATAGACTTTTTTGCCTGATGGAATGCAAAAGGTAAAAGACTTTGAAGTGATTTGCACAATTTATCAGTGCAGATAAGTGAATTTATGTACAACTCTGCTTAATGGATGCCTGTGCCCTTAGTATATTGGGGTCTGTAGACATGAGAGATCTCCTATCGCGGGGAGAGAGAATACCAACATGGGGCTGTAGCACCGAATTGAGAACCATGACTTAGTTTACAACAATATACTGGCATTCTGATTGAACTGCATAGTATTTAGTTTTACTGTGATAATCAAGTACATTTCTTTACCAAAAAGATGAGCTGCTAAATAAATTATTGTCTCTGATGGTTGACTGTTGAGTCTTGAGCTTTTGTCCCCCTCACTATCTACCAGAGAGGCCTTTGATTGCGTGCTGTCGGTACCCTGAGAGTCAAGAACAGAAATCATTGTGCTTGGGGCAGTTTGCAAAGGCAATTGAGGATGGAACTCTCAACACCAACAGCAAATTACCTCAACAAGTAGCCTTTGTCTGCCCTTGAGTTTCACAGGCTGAAATGACTCACAAGTATTCCCTAGCAACAGAAGACTGCTTGTGGTCTGCAAGTTAAGGGCCTGAATTCCAACGTGAGTGCTGGAAAAGTAACTGTCCTGGCGGATAGATGGGTCTGTTGAAGTCTCTGTGAGCCAGAATGTTCTGTCAGCTTTGGGAGTCACTGGGAAAGGACCAGTGTGCAGAGGTACCGCGAGGGAGACTAGTGATCTGCCCCAAACATGAAAGGTGACAATGTGTCCTGGATCTGGTAAGAGAAAAGTAAGCATTCCAGCCATTAGGGCTACTAACCCTGAGGGTGTGTCTGCCACTGGTCTGTCTCCTTTGTTTTAGATATCAGATTGCTGTTCTGAACGAGATTACAACAAAGGTACAGTAATCTTTATTTGTAAAAGTTGCCCTCTTTATTACAATCATTCTTCTACTGCTGCAATTGATTATCTCCACTCATGATTATCCCTGCTGCTCCTGGCCTCTACTTCCCATTACAGACATGCTCTACCGGCCTCTATTAACCCTGTTAGCTAACACTAGTCAGTCAAAACTGCAAGTGTCTCAGGATCCCTTTCCTTCAAGTCTGACAGATATTGCCTAAGTTGGGTACAACACTGAGTTGGATAAATGGTAGAATGTTGATAATTGAATGTTTAGGGTTGAACTGGTGAGGCTTCTAGAGAGGCAGTTGTGGCAGGTATGGTTAGGAAACCAGGATCTTCCTTTCACCCTCCCCCCGCCCCCCGGAGTCACTCACCATAAACCGGTTAAAGACATGAAAGTCCTTGCCCTCAATTCTTCTCTCCCACTTATTCCACATGGCATAACTCATCCTAAATACCTTAAAGCGTAGTTTTTGAAAAGGGAGGAACACCTTCCTGCTCAGAAAATATACTTACCACAACATGTTTTGGTGCATGGCAAATTGAAGTGCAGGAGCACAGGGAAAGAGCATAACAGTGCCACACCTTGTAAGATATTGTGCTGTTTTGCTCTTTTCCGTTTACACTATACTTGTGTGACTAGAGTGAAGGTTGGTGTCAGGGGATGCTTCTGAGGAGGAGTTTTTTTCTAATGGAGCATGACGCAAGGCACACACCCATTCTTGGGACCTCTAGGCTCCTCCTAATCATCATCTCGCATAGTGACAGTCAGTGGTCTTTCCTAGAGATGGCCAAGAACTACTACCTGCCTTGTGGTCCTAATTCCACACACAAGGAGCTGGAGCATTCAGGGGTTACACAAGGAAGGACTGTAACTTTTTGATCTTTTTCACCTAAACTCTAGAGTAACGCAGTGATCAAACTGCCCCACCTCTATGCATGAAGTCTTAATAGAGGTGCTGTCTCACCTTTGTGGATTAGCTCAGCTCTGCTCTGTGTTCTGGCTCAGGTCTTTATCCTTGTTAACAATGCTTTATATCTGACAACTCAGTGTGTACGGCCAAGGCTTCTTTCTTCAGTGGCTGCACACACAGCGATTGGAACCTCTCCGGTTTCACGGCCCAATCAGGCGTCAATGACTGTGTCCTGAGCTAAATGATCCCTCCCGTCTGAAGACCTTGATGTATAATTCAGAAGCACAAGAGAATATGGAAGTAAATAGCTGGCTGTGTGAGACACTGCTGCAACGTATCTCTTCCCTTGAGCAATAGCGCTTCATAGAATGCGACAAACCTTAATTTCTGAGCCAAACGTTGAGCACAAACAAAGCTAACAGGATCTCAATAACACGTGGAGCTTAGACACATAGAGATTGTTTTTTGCGGCGGGGAGGAGTTCACCAGAACCTGTTTTTGTTTCTACTCCAATTCAGCTAGATTTACACGAACTATCAGATGTGATTAGGAACACCTTTTACACATCCTATCTCCTGCTCCTCTTAGCACTCGTTTACCCTCAAGATCCACTTTTTATGATAGTGCTAATCAATTTGTTTTATACTTTATTTAAAAACTGATTATAATCTATGATAAAAGATAAATAAATGATCGATAAGCAGGCAATGCTGAAGTCAATTATAATGAAACTGTTAACCCCTTCGATGCGCATGACGAAGCGGTTCCGTCATGCGCATCGGTTGCTCTGTGCGGATGACGGAACCGCTTCGTCATGGCCCCGCCCACGCACGAACCCTTCAGCACAGCGCGGTAATCCGCGCCGCGCTGAAGGGGTTAAACGATGGTAATAATAAAAAGAATAATAATTAGTATTATTATTATAATAACAAGAGGAAGAACTCTACCACACCACTCACTTTAGCTTTGTAGTACCCAATGCCGTACTCCTTTGTAGGACAATTATTTTCTCTAAAAATCTGTCGTAGTAAAATTTTTCTCTCTGTCGAGAGAGCAGGTTGTGAACAAATTATCTGCTTAATAGACTTCTCATGGCCTCCACAAAGACAACATACATTGGTATATCCAAATATATTCTTTCAAATTGATGACAATGTAGCCTTTTTAAAATGTGAGTTCAATGGATTACGTTCATTTTCATTGTTTCCATGCTATTTCGGTAGTAATTAAGTGTGGAGATATTTCGTTTTTGCACGCCTTTTAAAAAATTTTCATCATAGAGACAAATTTGAAGTCCTTGTAAGCCTCCAGAATCGCTAAGTTTAGTAGAGGCGATGTAACTCGCATCACACTTTACAACTGTTTGAGAATGTAAACATTGGAACAAATTGAACATCCACCCAACCACTGAGGAAACACCCGGTGCCCACTACAGCCAGTCCAACAATATTTGGTCTAGCATATTTGACGCTGCCCACAGGCTTCCTGTACATGTACAATATGTTACTTTGTCTTCTGTGACTAGAGGAGTTTGTCAGCAATACTGCCAATCTAACAATTAAGTTGCATACAAAAGGGCATATTTAGAAGGAAATGTTGGCGAGCGGAGCTGCGCCAAATTTGGCAGCAAGGCGATCCAACATTTCCAAAACGCAGGGATGCGCCATATTTACAAGAATACGACATGCACCCCTGTGTTTCCCTAGCGGTGGCGCTAAAATTAGCTGGCTAGTGCCAACACAGGCACCCTTGCGCCATATGCAAAGGTCTTAGTCACAAAAGAAACCTCCTTTGTAAACTTCACACTTCACCAACCAGTAATACACACAAACCTCACAGTAGTAGGGTGAGAATGGACACTAAAGATGTAATCAAGGACAATGTCTAAGAATTTTTTTGTTAAAATTTTTTTAGCAAATTTATTCACAGATCTCATATAGTCACATATATCACAAAGTATAAAAAAACATTATTTTAATATTTTAATCAAAACTGACAATCTCAGGAATTTGTACAAAAGGAATTTTGGTTAAAAACTATTAAAAACCTTATAGCAAGTAGAATCAATAGCACATGAATTATCCTACAAAACAAAGCATTTACAAATTGGGAACAAAAAAAGTAAAAGTAAATCCTATTCAAAAAGAGGAAACCACCAAATCAAGGATTCATCAATTGTGACCACAGTAAATATTACTCCAAATGGGTCATCCCAGATTTTATGCAGTTTCCTCTCAATAGAGCATCAACGCGTTTCGGTGGGCACTAATACACAGCCATCACCTTCTGCAGGAGTTTTGTATAAAATCCCAATTCAAATATAACAATCTGAAAGAAAATATATTTTTTATAATTTGAGTAACTACCAACACACATTAATAATAGTGACATTTGATACATCCTAATGTCCAAAACTCATCCCATAGAGTACGAAATGTGAGGCATACACACATAGACCCTGTACTGCTTGTTTCATGTACACTTGTAGTGTTTAGCGGCTAGTGAAAAATAATTTAGCGCTATCGAGAAATTGTTTAACGCACAGTCATAGTGCTTAGCAGCTAGTAAAAAATATAATAACTTAGCGCTCTCATAAAGATTTTTTGCTCAACATCTATGTCATTCTTACCAAGCATATCCATTCACAACCCGTGTTACTTATACAGATCAAAGGCTAACAATTTGTATCAAGTTATGCTAGCCAATAATACATCTTTATTATAGTATCAGAAACTCACAATTATTACGTTCAGAATAGATCTCCCTGTAAGTCTAGTCAAGAATTCTCTTCTACGAACCCGAGCTGCCAATTCAAGTCAAATCAACGAAAAGCCTATTTAAACAGAACATAACATAACATACTATAACATTGCTACAATGGGCTTATATTGAGGCTACATATTGTCTTGGTCTTATATAACGGCTATTCCTAGTTACCTTAAACACTTATATTGGAGACTTATACCAACTGCCAAATGGTCGTCCGTTTATTCAAGTGCGGTCCTCATGGATATTCAACTCATAAAGATCTATGCCTATTAAAAAGGGAGAACATGGATTACTAAAAGTATCCCTCCAAAATTGGTATATCCAATTCCTCAATGGTAATTAGTATGACCTATATTTACATTGAGCAAGCACAGATAGAAGTAGCAAATCATTATTTAATGATTGTTTATGTGTAGGAAGTACACCTTCCTGCACATAAACAATAATTAATGGCATTTTGCTCTTTCAATGTGTGACTCAGAATGCAGCACACATAGAAAAAGTAAAAACGAGGAGAAATAAAAGTATTTCTCCTCATTGAACCATTCTAAAGCCTGCTACTGCATGGTGTTAGATTTTGGTGCTGCCTCAGATTTACACATCCTTGTAAATCTCGGGCAGCATCAAAATGCAATGGGTGTTTTGGTGGAATGCTCACAGCAATACCCTTTGCATGCCCCTTTCATGCAAAGTGATGCGTTTAAAGGGGCTGTATTTACAAGGCGACGTTAAGCCACTCTAAGTGGCTTAGTGCTGCTTTGCAATATGGAGAAGGGCACAGCGCCACCATAACGTTGCTAAAAGGGACATTTAAGTTGTGCTATCCCCTTGTTAATATACCCCAAGGACTCCAAGGGCTTCACAAACTACATAGCCCAGTTTACATGTGTCTTTGTTCCTTGCAGCTGGTGGATTCGGGGGGTATACTGCATTGTTCTACAAAAGGGGTTCATTTTTCCAGTGGTATGGGACAACCATGCGCTGTGCCTGGGCTTGGCCCAGGCGAACACTAGTCCAAGAGCAGACCCGTCTGAGCCTGGAAGAGGATAGACTGGGCCATCTCCTTCCATCTTTATTTGACTCATCCTGGGCTTTTATTCTGAGTGAACGTAAGACTACTGGTAACCTATGAGCGTCATCAAAATTACCAGCAATTGACAGTTTACTCGAGCATATAGTTGGGGTTATATCCAAATACATTGAGCTGGTGGAGACAAGACTTTCGCAGCACAGCAGTGTTTTTACAATTAAAACTTTGCCTACATTGTCTACTTCTGTTCCTGCTGTTTATGGGTCTACAGATGTACCTAATCAGCCATGTTCACTGCTGGATTCTAGAACTATATCCATTTCTCAGCTCATAGAACCTGACTTTAAGTGATTAAAAAGGGCAGCACATACCAGCCACGGCGTGTGTAGGTAAGAGCTGTGGGGTCAGGTTGAGCGGGATTCGACAGACGACCATGAGGGAAAATTAAATAAATAATTAATGTTCCCTCGTCGTCAACTGTTGAAATCACTCCCAGCCGGCCGCGGCTCGCACATACGTCTAATTTCCAGAATGAATGTGTGAATACCACTGCAGATTTGCTTAATCTTTCAGTTCCAGAGGCCTTTGAACCAACTATGTTTACGGCTTGGCTCCGTAATTAAAAAAGACTTACAACCTCTCGAGTGGATCAAACTTAATTTGAATCAGGGTGTGAAGAACATATCAGTTGTGTTCCTTTCTAACATGATGCCGCCTGTCTCTACAGGTCCTGAGTCCCCGCTACCTGGTGTTTATGCACGCAAACTTGCTTGCCTAAAGATCAAAATACTTGTGCTGCATCTTATTACACTTCTTTTGTGCACCAGCAAGGCGCTCTCATTAGTAAGCTGCCAATTCAGCCTGTTAAAGATTACGGGGATCTGTTAGCATGAGCTGAAAGCCATTTTGTACTTGGCAGCCATTTTAGTTAGCTATGTGCTGGCCATTTGCTTTCTCCCTCTTCCAGAGCCTTGTAGATGCTCAGATGGGCCTAGCTAGTAGAATGCACCTGCTCCGAGTATAGAACTGTCAGGCTGTTCTAACTGATGTCAGCAACTTATTACTCCTCCTATTTGTTGACTGTGCATTTACTACATGACCATCTATGTGTGTAACTCTTCTCATGTGTAGTTGTACCACCTTCTTTTGAGCCCCTGTGTGGGTATATAAGGCCCCTGTTCACTGTACTCCTTAGAATGCCTCCTACAGTGACTTGAGATTACTGTGTGATGCAATCTCTCTCATCTGAGGTTAATAAAAAGACGTCTTTTATATTACAGCTTCTGTGCCAATCTCTTCTTTGCTGTTGGTTTAAAAGGACCAGGTATATCAGTGAAACCCCTGAAAAGGTTTTGATTTCTTCAATTGGTGCTCTCTGTGAGGCTCATCAGAGAAGTGGCTATCCAAGGGAGTGGTCTTGATGGGAGACAGGAATCTACTGAGGAGGACAGAACAGGACTCTAGTAAGAAGGTACCCTAAACTGAGATTCTGTCTCTGCAGCCCAGTATATTTCTGGCCTTCCTGATTTGACTCCTCCAACTGCTTACAACTCCTGACTGAGAACATTTTTGGCGTGAGTATTCTAAAAACGACCGTTTGGTCACTCAGTACTTGGCACTGAGGTTGGCGATTTTTGTGCTTGCTAAGGTCGTTTGTTGCGACACTTTTTGGAATTGTATGGAAGTTGGCCAATATTTGGAATTTGGAAATATATAAATTGCAATTTATGTAGGCAGGTAATAAGAAGCTTTTGTAAACTTGAACGGCACACTTTGAGTTAAGTGCTACTTTGTGTATAATATTGTATATGCTGCAATATTCTTGGCATGCCTGTTCTTAGCACACATCGTAGAATGTGTTGCTTTCTTGGAGGTACCATTTTGGAACTTGTATAGAATTAGCCGGCTCCCCTAGAGGGGATACCTAACTAGGATTAGGTATAAAAACGTATTTCTTCCTCGGTGACTAGTACCCTGAGGAACTAAATATGTACATAGAAAGGATCCTGGTCTGTGCACTTAGTAACAATCATAAGTGGTGATATCCAGAGCGTTTTTTTCTTGGTGTTCTCCCAGCCAAATCTAGTGAATATGACTTACAACTAGTATTTACAAATGGTTTGGTTTAAGTACAGTCTGTGGGATGTCTTTTGTTTCTGTCCTAAGTGTTGATCTGTGGGTTAAATGTGTGTTTAAATGTCTGTGGTTTGTCATTAGTGGTACTTGTGTGAGTAAGTAGGGATTGCGCTCTTGGTGGAAGAATGGCTAGCCGTAAGCGCGCTCTATTGTGTGTTCTGAGTGTATGACCCCTTCTGAAAATGGCTGGAATTAGCTCAATGTGTTATTTTTGTCATCATTCTGTTATGCAAAATATCATTAAAATAAAATATATTTTAAAATATTCCAGCAATGAATTATATAATATATGCTAAATAGCTGCTCGCTATCATTAAAATTGACAGAGTAAGACACTATACATGTGTGCAAATTGCCACAATGCTAAAGATACAATTAGAATTCACATTGAATAGGAATAAAAAAGGCTTCAAAAACGAAATTGTGTGTTTTGCAATAAATAAACTAAGATACAAAATGTCACAGCACGAATCCTTATGTATTAGGTATTAAAAGGCATTCACATTATCTGAGTGAGTTGGTTGTTGTTGAACTAAACACACATTACAGAACAATAGATTTGTGCTGGCTTGAAAGGCTGGCTTGAAAGGAGTGTGAATTCGACGCCTGCTGATCACAAGCAGCTGTGTCAGCACATGGGTATTTCTGACTGTAGGCCACAGAAAGAAAGAATGCTGAAGTCCACTAAATCTTAAGTCAGTGAAAAAACACGGTGTAAAACCCTGCATTTCAGATTGCTGTTTTAAAAGTTAGATATATAGTTTCATTATTTTCTATAACAGAGAACAGATTGACAGTAGGGATTTTCCTTTCTTAATGCCTTTTTAAATAAGGATATCAGTAGTTTTGATGTTAAATAATAATTGTCCTTTAAAAAGTGGCGCAGACTTTCATGTTTCAAGTTAGGCCTCTGTGCTTAGGGTTATGAATGAATGATTTAAATATGATAGGCAAGGGATGCAGCTTGCTTTTCATATGTGGACTCATCAAAATGATTGGATTTATTAAAAAATAAAAAATATATTTTGATTATATAAAAAATGCTATTAAAGATAGGTGCATTAAATTCGTTTTTTAATATTTATAATGCCTAATAATGATACATTTCCAATTAAGAGCGGAGTCAGACAAGGTTGTGTTCTGGCCCGTTTCTTTTAAACCTTTATATTAATGGGCTGGGGAATGCCCTTCTTAAAGACAATAAAGATTTTCCACAAGTGGGAGGACGTCCAATACCAGCGCTTCTATATGTGGATGACGCAGTGTTGATGTCCCGCACACAGGTTGGCCTTCAGAGAGTATTAGAGAGCTTCTCTCTTTTTATGAAAAATCTTGGCTTGAGAGTAAACTCCTCTAAGACATTCACTATGCGTTGTGGCCCTAGCATTAAGAAACCCAAAGACATGTTTGTTGCAGGGAAGAAGATTGGGGCAACTAAAGAGTTCCCATATTTGGGAATTCTTTTTGCACACAACGATACCTGGGGACAAGCAGTCTTAGAAAAACAGCTGGTACTCCTACGAACAACAGCAGCCCTAACCACCTTTGCTAGAAAACTGGGAAAGAGACCACCCGAGGAGCTTATTAAGATTTACAAGGCAAAGTGTGTCTCATCTGTTTTATATGGGGCAGGAGTCTGGGGGTTTACCGATTCGCTCACAATCCAACGCATAGAAAATTATTTTTTAAGATATATTTTATCAGTTCCGAATAGCACCTCATCATATATATGCCATGCGGAGTTGGGGCTCTCTTTCATTTCTGATTTAATAAAGTTAGAGCCTCTTCTTCTTTGGCATAGGCTATGGACTAAAGAAGAGGCCAAGCTAAACAGGGATATTCTATTAGATGTGTTAAAATTGGAAGGGGTATTGAAAATCCCATGGATAAAATATGTCCGTAACACTCTAAAAGATCCTGGCCACTTAGAGTATTTTACGAACCCTCTATCTATTCGACAAATAACAAGGAAAAACTTGAGAAAAGAGGGTCTTTTGCTGTTGGATTCCAACAGAGCGTCGTCTGAAATTTTAAAACCTACTGTACTTCATAACCAGATGGTTTTAACTACTATTAACATTCAGCCCTATTTAATCTCTGTACCCGGAGTTTATGATAGATTTTTATTAACTAGATTTAGGCTGGGAATATTTTATAGACTAGTTACCTTGCCTACAAAGAACAATTGGTCTCAACATCTCCCTCTTTGCCCTTGTGATAATAACTCTAATCAATCTATGATCCATGTAATGTTATTTTGTAAATTTTATATCCACATGAGGAAATTGTATTTGGTATCAGTTTTAAAAATGTTTGGGCTCCGCCAATGTCGACCTGCTTTGCTTGCATTACAACAGCTTGATAATGCGAACATTACTTTTAGAATAGTAATTTATTTGAAGCAAGTCTTGAGACACAGGAACTGTTTGCTCACTTAATCCCGTCTTTGGATACAGCACACGTGAGTTTAATCATGTTTTTAATCCTATAATGGATTTATATTGAAATGATATTTATATTATCTTAGGCTATGAAATGAGGTGTTTTTTATATTGGTATGATATTTCTAATGCTATAAATTATGTATTGTTGTGTTTTTCTATGTGCTTTTATGATTGTCTTATGTAGCAATCGAATAAAGATTATTGAATTGAATTGAATTGATACTGTGGACTCCTCGCATCAAAATTGAATTTAAGCAGTGCTGTACCGCAATATGAGGAAACTTACATGTGAAATGCCACTTTACCCAGGCGTACAAAACTCATTTTTATAAGGGTAAACATTATACATTTCTGATCCCCCATCTCTGGGATATGTAGAGGACATTCTGGGGATGACTATTATGAAAAAACATTGTAGGGTATTCATTTTTAAGTGCCCCAAACATCAAAGTCGAAATTGGGTAAAATTCACTATTTAAATGAGGTTCTTCCAATCAGAGCAGCTTTTAAACTGCCTTAGGCTCCAGTAAATGCACATATGTAAGTATAGAATGAGTAGCTGACATCTATACTGCTAGACAAGCACTCAGCACACTGCTTACAAATATAAATATGTACAAAAAAGCTAGCAGAAGTTATTAAGCTTACCTCTGAATTGCTGGTAGACAGGAATGGAGTGGGTTTGCTGTTCAGCTCTCAGTGTCAAGGACACTTTGAATTGGGAGAACCACATGGAAACCCTTGCACACAAAATGGAACAGCTGCTAATAGGTTAATGGTCGAAGTTCTACATTTAGAAGCCTAGAAGGGCTCAGAGCAAGGTTTGCTTTGATATTTCGACATTTGAAATGTTTTGAACGACGAAATGGCAGGGCAGTGAAAGAAAGAGAGGTTTTGCTTACGTTTTTGGGCAAAAGCAAGCTTTTGTGCACTGATATGAACAAAAGGCAATATAATGATATATGTGAGCTCTGATTAAGAGAATGGCTCTGCCATATATATAGCACTAATGCTTTTAGGGCTGAGTTAAGGAAGCAATGGGATTTAGTTTGAATTCATGCGCCCTCATGTTACACTTGTACACTTGCTAAAGGAATTGGTGGTTGGTTATTCATGCTCTTTAGCTAGTTCAATGTGCTATTTACTTCCTATAACTTTGTTTATGCCCAATTGCTACAAATAGGGGTTGATAGTGTAGACAGAAGTGAAACCTGTTACAGGTTTCCTACTGTCAAAATAGGGAAGGAGGATAGCTCCTCTACAAATTAAGAGTAGGCAAATGTATGTTTTCTCTCTCTTTTTCTCAATTTCTTTAGAGCCTGTCGAAACTGTCTACGAAATAGCCATGAGACATTTAATTGGCTATTCAGTAATACTGTTTTAAACATTGTTAGCATTGATAAAATGAATAAATAAATATGCTATGTTACTGGCCATCCTGTCTGATGAAATTATGAAAGGACGAGTACTCTAGATTGCTGTTTCCTTATTTGATCTTTAAGGGGAACTAGCTGTGGGTAGTTTTTGTTCTAAACTTCTCAGGTGATAACACCATTATTGTTTATGTTATTCTCATGCTACATACAGTTTTGCAAGGGCATTGCTAGTTTTTATTAGCTAGTCCTTGTAAATAAACTGACAGTGCTTACTAGAGCTGATGTTGCATAGTTTGGATTGTGAAACATAGAATGCAGGGAAGATGCCCATGTGATCCTTAGCAAACATTTTTGAGGAAACTATTGTTTTATAGGAGTTTGTTTGTCACAATCTGTTCTGCTGGAGAAATGTCTGTACCCATTATGTTGAAGTTTTTAGTTCTATATGTAATAGGAATCCCTGTTAAATTAGCAGTTTTAGATTTTCCTGTTGCTCCTATAACATGAGAGCATGGTCCTAAGCGTACAATGTAGGTGCTTTTATTAAGAGAAATCATTTTAGAAGTGTCTGCAGTCCTGTACAAGTAATGCAAAGTCTATGAGTAAAAGTGTAGAACATTTCCTTTTTTCTTGAGGGTCTTCAGATGAATAGTATAGGAATACACAGATGTAAGGATTTGGAGTATGTCTGTATTGTTTTTTCTCTTTTCCTCAGAATTTAGTAAATGAACACAGACTTCCTTGGCTGCTTGGGATTGGGTGACGTATTACTCTTGTCAGTTCACCAAAGAGTTCCTTTTATACTTGCCAATAGGTCCAGGCTGTTGTTTTTTTTACTCTCACATAGATGAAAGTGGTTCTTGGGTGCCTTGCTAATATATGGGGCATCCCAAGACTAGGAAGTATTCTGAGACTACCCTCTCTGTTGATAGATTATTTCTGTGCCTTGTCTAAAGACCTTTTGTTCTGTCCACCAATAGATATTTGCTGCCTTACAACCATTGCCAGAGGGGCGCGGACATCAGATCTAGCTTGGGGAGTCAGCACCAGTCCAGCTTGAAGTCAAGGTGAAGGTAACCAGCACAGGCATTGCTGGCAACTAGGACCTCAGTGAAGGTAGAAGGCCGAAAGCACTGGGATGTGAAGTATGTACCCCTGCCACTGTCTTGGGCGAAAGACGGGGTCACAAATCAGAAAGGAGAAATCGTGGATCAAGTTTTTGATGCCCAGCTGAGAGTCACAGACCGAGCAGAACGTCAAGGTTGTTTTTGCTTGAGGTAACCACCCTTTGAAACAAGGGTTGCTTCAGAGATCCTAGCATCAGGCCTCTGAATCCTGGTCCCAAAGTGACTGCAAGTCTTCACCTTTGTTGGTCAAGAGATACCTGGGCACACTGGATGCAATGTGTGGCCCCAACGAAAGAGCAGTGTGCCAGCAGAGCAATACAGGAGTTAGGGAAGGACTTGAGTTTTGGGTACAGGTGATGTGTCTCTGGTGCCTGTTAGATTGAACTGAAGAAAACTGGTGCACTGCCTGAGACACTGGACAGGATCGCTGAGAGCATTTGCCCTGGTGGGTGATTGCCCTATCCTGAAAGAAGAAACTTTTCCCTTGAAACTGGGCCGTGATTCCTGAGTTGCGAGTTGTGCAGCTCCACCATGGGAACAACAAGAGCCTGCCTGTGAGGCTCAAACGAACACAGGGAGAAGACTCCCCTCTGGCTGGTTGTACAGCGGCTTTAATTTCCCAAGGACCTTTTCTTTTTTGTTAAAAATGTACCCCTTTGGTCATCCCATTTTTGAGGAGGAGCAGCCCTTTGCAGCTCCTCGTCCTAATTCCTATGGCCCTGTGTGGGCCTCCTGGTCCCCTGGATCCAGGATTATTTTTGTAATAATATATCTGACTGCTTTAATATTTGCATTAGGAATACTGTTTATTCTGCGAGAGAAAAGTTCATCTGAGCAGTTGACAAATGATACTTTACCCTTTCCTTGATTATAATGCTTGATACTCTAGCCCTCATAAAGGAAACACTGGAAAAGTCTAGTGAAAATGTTTTTATTAGATATGTGCTGTTGGCTATTCTGAAGTTGAAATGGATGGTTACTGAAATACATAGGAGCCTTGAAAATGTTTTTACTGGATGGTTCTAGGATTTGCTTAGGACTAGAAAGCTAATAGTTCTGTTTGTGATAATAGTCATTACTCTCTCCTGCTATTTGTATGACCCATTGCTCTGTTCCCTTTGTACTCCTGCCTATACCTTATATATACCCGTTTACTGAAATCTTTAGAATGTAAAATGCCCACCTAGCAATGAATTAGGATATTGATAAATTTATGAAAATTAATGTGCAAATATTTTCTGTGTTCCTCCTGGATCATAGGAATGTCTTTAGCTCATGCTAAAAGGACTATCTGTTAAAGATTACGGAGATCTGTTAGCATGAGCTGAAAGCCATTTTGCACTTGGCAGCCATTTTAGTTAGCTATGTGCTGGCCATTTGCTTTCTCCCTCTTCCAGAGCCTTGCACATGCTCAGAAGGGCCTAGCTAGTAGAATGCACCTGCTCCTAGTATAGAACTGTCAGGCTGTTCTAACTGATGTCAGCAACTTATTACTCCTCCTATTTGTTGACTGTGCATTTACTGTATGACCATCTATGTGTGTAACTCTTCTCATGTGTACTTGTACCGCCTTCTTTTGAGCCCCTGTGTGGGTATATAAGGCCCCTGTTCACTGTACTCCTTAGAATGCCTCCTGCAGTGACTTGAGATTACTGTGTGACGTAATCTCCCTTATCTGAGGTTAATAGAAAGATGTCTTTTATATTACAGCTTCTGTGCCAATCTCTTCTTATCTGTTGGTTTAAAAGGACCAGGTGTATCAGTGAAACCCCTGAGAAGGTTTTGATTTCTTCAAGCCTACCACTAGACGTTTGTCCTTTTGTTTGAAGTTTGGCCAATGTCCATAAGCTGAATGCTACACTTTTGAAAACGGCGAACAACTCAAGCATGAAGTCATTCATTGGCTTTCTAGTAACTTGAATTTTAATGTGTATGGCTCTAATCAGATTTTGTTTGTAAGAAGGGTTTCTTGGGTGGGTCCGTCCATGAAGTCCATGGAGCGAGATTGAGTGGTTATAAATTTTAAGAATCCATTTTTGTTCACAATTTGCTTGCTCAATATAAACATTTTGATGTGAATAACAGCCACTTTGATGATTTTCCTTTCGTTTTTTTTATTGGCCCCCTAACCAGCAAGCCTAAATTCATCTAATTTATGGACCTATAACATATCAATCTGAATATGCAAATTAGCCCAGTCTGTGAGAGACTTGTTCAATCTAACATCATCAAATGGAGGCATATCCATAGCCCTGCGCCTAGAAAATTATAAAACACAATGCGTGCCCATAGCACTACATGGTGGAGGAGTTTGGGGTTATGCTAATTTGCAATGTTTGCAGATGGAAGAGAATCGATGTTGCAGCCACCTCCTCTCTCTTCCTCTATGCAGCTCAGTGGTAGCTCCTCCGCTAAGGCGGAGGAGTGTCGCACCACTGCTTTAGAGAAGTGCAAAGGAAAAATAAAATAATAATAAGTTTAGCTATATTATAATTGAATTGTTTGTACTGGAGTTGCCAACAGGTTAACGCGGGCGTGGGTGACCTCCCTGCGTCACAGGGAGGAGGAGTTGCTGATGCTTCACCTAAAGTGCACATGATGGTTTGGCCAGCCGTCTCGGGATCAGGAGCCTTATTTTAGAAAATGTGCCAAAAGACTTAAAACTTCAAAAGCAGAGGTCCATTCCACCCTATGTGTGGAGCAATATGGGGTAGATGGCCAGCTCATAACCCGTCATAGCAGCAGAATATTCTGAGAAGAGTCTAATTTGTGTTTCCTTGGCAGCTGTGAGACTTTGTGGTTCTGCAGGGATCACAGTATGCAAACGTTCACCAGCAGTTTTTGTAAGCAATCCAGGTTTAGACCCTGCAAGCAGAATTGCTGCAAATCCAAATTGATTAACGGAATGATGCTGAATTGCATTACCTTTTGTCCACACCCTACAAACAGATCTCCAGTTTCCTCAAGAGCCTGCCCGGAGCTGGGCAATCAGGGAATTAGTTCATATGTGAGGCATCATTGCCTTTCCATCCTGCATGTTCATAATCAGGCGCATCAATCAAAATTGTGTATACGGGAACATCTTTACAGCCCTAAAAAAGCACAATCTTCCTGATTAAGCTGAATTTGTAGAAGAATGCATTGGCACTAAACCCACCTCTGCCATTATGTTAGACAGTGAGCATCTCTTGTTGAGGCAGAAGGTGTGCGCAAAGTGTACCTCTCTATGGATTATCAACAGTAAGTGTCCAAGTAAGTTGAGATATCACATCTGTTTCTCCCAGGCTGGAGCTATCATAACAACTGCCTGTAAAGTATTTTTTTTCCAAATTGCGTTTTGCAGAAAAATAATTGGCATAAAGGTATAGTGCAGCACAGATATTTTCCTGACCTACCCAAGGCCTGTTGTGTCGTTATTGTCACGTTCTGCCAAGTTGATGTACTCTCACGTTGTACACTTTCACTTGATGAGTTGCTGACACTCAAATTCCTTGTTCATAGGCAAAACCCAAGTTGTAGACCTTCATTGTACAGAGAGAGCTTTTAAGACATCTTTCTATTTTGTTCACATGGGGCATTGCTGTAGTGTTTATGGCCAGGATTTGAACTTTGAAAACTCAAGTATAACCCTAACTTCCAGGGCATTTATATACTGTTTCAGGTCCTCTGGCTCCACAGCCCATTGAAGGAGTTGTTCCCTAGATGAACTCTCCAACCGATCAGAAATATTTCCGTCCCTACTGTCATGAGATGCCAATTTGTCTGAAAGGGTTCTCCTCCCTTCAGATCCTAGATGTTGCTCCTACATTAGATGATTATGATTACTTAAGGGGACACTTAGCCTTATGTCTAATAGGCTACTGCTGGAATGGTTCCATTGTGCTCCCATAGCGTGACCTCAGTGTGACCTGCGGAACCAGAAAAAAACATGACACAAATACCCTCCTATAGTCTTAGAAAAGGATCTGCTTACTCTAAACATTAGTGCAAAAATTAGGACATTAACCACTCAATATAACCTACTTCTTCTTGAGGGAGGAAGGCCTGTTTAGCCAGTGGGTCCAAAGACACCTTCATGAACTGCAAGCACTGAATTAGAATAAAGGTTGGTTTCACTATATTTTGAGAGAAGGCTAACCAACGATAGCCTTAGGGATGCTACCACCATTATTACTTTTGTTAAGACCATAAGGGCTGAGCTGCAGCTGAAAGGCAACACAGTAAATTAGAGATGCCTACCTTCCACTACAAATCTGAGAAACATGCTGTGGCATTTCTGAATAAGCAATATGGAGAAAAACTTCTTGACTCTGCAGCACTTGCAAAATCTATTGCAGAGAGACCATCATGAGTTTTGGTTTTCTGAGAAACTTGCTGAGAAATATGAGGTCCAAACTTTGTTTTAGGCCACCTTCTTCTCTGGGGACCAGAAAGTATTTGAAATAGCATTGTTTTTCCCTTTCGGAAAGGAGAATCTTCTCAAAGAGCTTTTGCTGATCACGGGTATGATGTTCCTCATCAAGATATTTTGTATGTGGGTTGGAAGTAGATGAGAAGGTAGGGGTGGATGGAGGTTTCATTTTAAACTGAAGTGGGCATCACAATTTTATAGCCTGAAGGGTTTACTGGCCAGAGGTAATCTCCGTCCACTTGCATACTTATATAGTTCCTAAAGACTGAATTCAGCAAGACAACATTAGTGGGTTCATCTAGACGTCGGAGACCAGTGTTGGGTATTTGTAGGAGCAGGTCCTCATGCCAGCTCCCCTTGAGACAGTTCTACTGTGCAGCTTGCCTGCAGCCCACTACCCTCTGCTGACTGTCTACCTGCTGCTGTCTGTTTGTGCCTCCTCTGCTCCTTTCTTGCTCATTTTTGGAGGTTTCTGCTCATTTTTTGCCCTCTGTTTTTCCTTTCCTGCTCTTTTTTCTGCCATCCGTTTCGCCTTTCTGCTCGTTTTTCTGCCACGTTATGCCTTTCTGCTCATTTTTTTGCCCTCCGTTTTACACTCTTCTGCCTTTCCTGCTCCTATTTCTTCCTTATGTTTTGCCTTTTTCTGCTTGTTTTTTTCCACCCTCTATGTTGCCTTTTCTGCCCTCTGTTGTGCCCTCTTCTGCTCTGTTTTGCATTTTCTGCTTGTTTTCTGCCCTCTGTCTTGCCTTTTCTGCTCGTTTTCTGCCCTCTTTTTTGCCTATTTCTGCTCATTTCTTCCCTCTTCCTGAGGTTTCCTAAAGACCTGGCTTATCGACTAAGACTGAAAACAACAAGAAATCCGTGGGTCTGAAAAAGCTGATCTGTTTGTTCAACGTTACAAATCAAAATGCTATAAGAAAACAAAAGTCCTCATAAAGAGGACGATGTCCCATCTCCCACCGAAGTGGCATGCTTCATCATCTGGGGCCTCCTCTTAACCACACCTGGTGTGGCTAAGGAGCTACAACTCCTGGATGGATAAGGAAGGAGGAGCTCGCGGATGTTTTCTTGATTACAACAACCTAATGAGGCCTAACTAAACAGAGACTAAAGCTGCCTAACGTGTAGTGAAGTGACGTAGAAAGTGCAGTGTGAGTGAATACTATGTTAAAATTGACTATCTAATGAAAAATATGTTTATTCGATATCGAATAAACATGTTTTCTTATTGCATTTCGATTTGTAACGTTGAACAAACAGATCAGCTTTTTCAGACCCACGGATTTCTTGTTGTTTTCAGATTTAGGTATTAGGGGATTTACTCCGTGCAGGTCTTTAAATTTCCCTTTGTCCCCCGTGTTCTACCAGTGTTTTTGCGGTTATCGACTGAGACCTCATACCCCAGTGCCCAGATAACCCCTGGGGTGGCAGTGCCGCGCTGTACAATGCTGATTGATTTGTGTAATGCAAACCTAGGCAAAACGCAGTAGAGTGCTGTTCAGGGTCTAAGGCCTATAGTCAACGAGTGACAGAAGAGGGTGAGTGTGAAAACAGTTGCTGGCATCCTTTGTCTGAATTTCTTCATATAGATGCCCAGGAATAGGGCTGCTCTTGTGGTCATGGTTAAAATGGTTGGCAGGGCTGGCAGAAAAAGGATTGCCTTCAACCTTCAAACTGTTTTACACAGTAGCGGCTGGTGTAAGGAAATTTTGTACGGCAGCATGGGGGTGGGGAGAGGAAGCGCGGGGTGGCAGTGTGAAACAACAAAAAAAGAAAACTTGCCTGCTGGTCTTCTGCTCACCACGCTGCTCCCTGGGCGTCTCCTCTGGGCACAGGCTGAAGCTCCCAGCTTCCCCTGCGGCCAATCCCGACCCTGCTCTCACCATGATAGCAGCATAGGGATTGGGCAGAGCACACTGGTTTTGCACTGCATCGGGAGCTTGGTGCCTGTGCCTGCTCATCTCTCCACCAAGCAATACAGTTGGGTTGGAGAGATGTCAGTGCGCATGACAGTTTGGCCCGCCTGAGATGGCCGGCCAAACCGTCATGCTCACTGACAGCAGGACACAAGTCATCCTCCCCTGCTGCAGGTCTGTGACCCGGCAGCCAAGACTTGGCTGCAGGACAAAAAATCAAATGATATGCATTAAGATCACTGTATTTTTCATCTGCCTATGCGGTTAGTGGGGCGACGCTCCTTCACCATAGCGGAGGAGCCACCCCTGGTTTTACAAGTGAAACTGATGAACTGAAGAGGTTAAACTCAGTAAGCGGACAGGAGAACATATCCAGGCCGTCTTCATAGTGTACGACATTGTTGCCATATATCTGGATGTGGTGTCAATTGTAATCGGTCCAGTTTTTTCGTCAATTTCCTGGCGCCCTTTCATCTATATATTCAATTCAATTCAATTCAATTCAAAGAACTTTATTCTGTTATTAAAAAGATAACCATAAAAGCACAGTTAAAATATCACACCAAATTTCCACAGATTTTAACAATAGAAGGATAAAAATCAATAAATGCAGGTAAAACCTTAGTTAACACATCACAATTGATTTACGGCATCTAAAAAAAATCTTTTTAAACGCAGTTACAGAGGCAATAGTATAGACATTATCCAAATACTGCAAAGCCAAGAATGCTGGTCGACATTGTCTCAGACCCAGTCTTTTGAGGACAGGAATAATCCATGTTTTCCTAGGCTTAGCATAAAATGTGCAAAACAACAATATCTGAATAGATGACTGGGCTGATATATCATCACATGGGCAATTACAGAGTGTTCTGGACTTATCATTTACCTCCGGGAAACTCAAAGATCGATGTAAAATGTCTAATCTAAAACGTGTCAACAGAAACCTGTCATAATCCCTAGTGGTTAACAAAATATACGATTGTATATTTGTCGAGGTCAAGGTAAGATGGTGTGCTACCACAGAAGTCTTGGCCATTTCACTCATGTATGACAAACAGGTATTTTTAAGGTCCTTCCTTGATACCCTACACATAGTAGATGGGTCGTTATAATATTCAACATGGCCTATTTGAATCAAAAACGTTTTGACATATTTCAACCATCTTATGTGTTTTGCCCCATCAATGCCCAATGCATCCTTTAAAACTTGGCGATTAAAGGCAGATTCTTCAGTCGTCCATACCCTATGCCACAAAAGAACAGGCTGTATCTTGATCACATCCCCGATATACGGCAGGCCCAATTCAGTGTGAAAAATAAATGTTGACGTACTCTCAGGTACTGCCAAAAGATACCCGAGGAAGATGTTTTCTGCCAATTGTAGTAAATTAACATTGGCATATCCCCAGATACCAGCTCCATAAGTGGCAATCGCCACACATGAAGGGTGAGGAGTCGGAATGTGATTCTCTTGCTGACGGGGAGCCAGTGCAGGTCTCTCAGGTGTCCGGAGATGTGGCTGTGTCGGGGGATGTCAAGGATGAGTCGTGCGGAGGCGTTCTGGATGCGTTGGAGTCTTTTCTGTAGTTTGGCTGTGGTTCCGGTGTAGAGGGTGTTTCCGTAGTCCAGTCGGCTGGTGACGGGAGCCTGGGTGACCGTCTTTCTGGTTTCGGTGGGGATCCATCGGAAGATCTTTCGGAGCATGCGTAGGATGTTGAAACATGATGATGAGACGGCGTTGACTTGTCTGGTCATCGAGAGGGAGGAGTCCAGGATGAAGCCCAGGTTGTGTGCGTGGTCCTTAGGTTTGGGTGCGCTGCCCAGGGCGGGGGCCACCAGGAGTCGTCCCAGGCGGAGGGTGATGATCCCAGGATGAGGACTTCTGTCTTGTCTGAGTTCAGTTTCAGGCGGCTGTTCATCATCCACTCGGCTACGTCTTTCATCCCTTCGTGTAGGTTGGTTCTGGCGGTGGCTGGGTCGTTGGTGAGGGAGAGGATCAGCTGAGTGTCGTCGGCGTAGGAGATGATGTTGAGGTTGTGTTGGCGTGCGATGGCTGCGAGGGCGCTCATGTAGACGTTGAAGAGGGTGGGGCTGAGTGATGATCCTTGCGGGACGCCGCAGATGACTTCGGTGGCCTCAGATCTGAACGGGGGGAGGCGGACTCTCTGGGTTCTTTCGGCGAGGAACGAGATGATCCAATCTAGTGCCCTCTCTTGGATTCCGATGTTGCTGAGGCGCTGTACTAGGGTGCGGTGGCAGACAGTATCGAACGCTGCGGAGAGGTCCAGGAGGATGAGGGCCGCTGTTTCCCCGTTGTCGAGCAGGGCTCGGATGTCGTCAGTGGCTGCGATGAGGGCGGTCTCGGTGCTGTGGTTGGCTCGGAAGCCGGACTGTGAGTGGTCGAGGGATCCGTTTGTCTCGAGGAAGGCGGCAAGCTGTCTGTTGACGGTCTTCTCGATGACTTTGGCAGGAAAAGGCAGGAGCGAGATGGGGCGGTAGTTCTTGAGGTCAGAGGGGTCTGCTGATGGCTTCTTCAGGAGGGCGCTGAGTTCGGCGTGCTTCCAGCTCTCCGGGAAGGTGGCGGTGTTGAAGGAGCAGTTGATCATGTCCCGGAGTTGGGGTGCGATGACGGAGTCGGCCTTGTTGAAGACTTGGTGGGGGCATGGGTCGGTTGGTGATCCGGAGTGGATGGTGTTCATCGTGTGGATGGTGTCTTCGGTGCTGACCGGGGTCCAGGCGCGGAGGGTGGTGGTGGGGGTCGTCGGTTCGGTGGTTGGGTGCGTGGTCTGTGCGCCAAAGCTGTTGTGTATTTCGTCGATCTTGCGGTGAAAGAACGAGGCGAGTGAGTCGCAGAGGTCTTGTGAGGGAGTGATGTCGTTGTTTCCGGCGCTGGGGTTGGAGAGCTCTTTGACGATGCTGAAGAGTTCCTTGCTGTTGTGTGCGTTGTTGTCTAGTCGTTCCTTGAATGCTGTCCTCTTGGTGGTGTGGATCAGCTGGTGGTGTTTGTGGGAGGCGTGCTTGAGGGCGGTCATGTTGTCTGTAGTCGGGTTTTTTCACCAGGCTTTCTCGAAGGTACGGCAGTTGTTCTTGGAGTTTTTGAGGTCGTCGTTGAACCAGGAGGCTTTCTTGCTGCCGGGCCTGCTGGGGTGGTTTTCCAAAGGTGCGAGGTCGTCAGCGCAGTTGGTGATCCACTGTGTGAGGTTGTTGGCTGTTTGGTTGGGGTCCGTTGAGCTGGCGGGAGGGTTCTGGCTCAGTGATGTGGTGAGCTGGTCGGTGGTGATCTTGTTCCAGCTCCTGCGGGGAGCCTGCTGCGGGTGGTGGTGAGTTGTGGTTCTTCTGAAGCTGAAGTGGACGCAGCTGTGGTCTGTCCAGTGGAGTCCGGTGGCGTGGCTGAAGGAGATGTACTTGCTGGAGGAGAAGACTGGATCAAGCGTGTGTCCGGCGTAGTGGGTGGGGGAGTTCACCAGTTGCTTGAGTCCGAGGTTGGCGAGGTTGTCCAGCAGGGTGGTGGTGTTGTTGTCGTTGTTGTTCTCCAGGTGGAAGTTGAGGTCCCCTAGGAGGATGTAGTCAGCGGAGGGGAGGGCGTGTGGGCTGATGAAGTCTGCGATGTCTTCGCTGAATTGAGTGCGGGGTCCTGGGGGTCTGTAGATGAGGGTGCCTCTGAGTGTGGTCTTGGGGTCGGTGTGTATCTGAAAGTGAAGGTGTTCGGCAGCTGTAAGGGTGTCGTCGGAGTTGGTCGTGATGCGGATGGTGTTCTTGTGGACGATGGCGAGGCCTCCTGCTGTCTGGTTGACGCGGTCCCTCCGGGTGATCTTGTATCCGTCCGGGATGGCGATGGCGATGTCGGGTGCTGAGGAGGCGTTCATCCATGTTTTCTTGAGGAAGGCGACGTCTGGAGATGTGGTGTCGAGCAGGTTCCATGGCGTGTCTGTGGACGGAGCGGGTGTTGAGCAGGATGCACTTCAGGTGGTTGCTGCTGGTGCTCGGCTTGGCGGGTGCGGTACAGGTCCGGGTGCAGGAGAACTTGCAGGAATGGCAGCTGAATGGTCCGTGGGTGCGTCTTGGGGTGGCTCTGCAGCAGCCGGGGATCCGGCCGGTGTTGAGTGCGATGAGAGTGGTGGCGTTGTAGGACTTGCGGGTGGGCTGGCATCTGCGGGGGCCAGGGGGTCTGGCGCTGGGCGCGGACCAGGCGTGGACGGGCGCAGACGGGCTTGCCTTAGGCGCGCCTTCGGCGCGGCCGCTGCGCAGCCTCCATATGAGTGGGAGAGGGAGGGAGGAGCAGCTGGGAGGTGGGAGCGGGGCGGCCAATGGGGTGCGAGGGGGGCAGAGCTACGGGACGCGGTGGCGGGAAACGGGCGGCGAGGGGGAGACGCGATGCGCAGGGGAACAGAAGACAAAAAGGATCACAATCTGGGCAAAAAAGGAGAGGGGAACAATTCAAGGCAGCAAAGGACACGGGTACAATGGGGGCGATTGCAGGCACTCACTCGTGGGAACAGAAGAGAAGGAGGAACAATTCCAGGCAGAAACAAGGCACAGGTACAATGGGGCGATGCAGGCACTCACTCATGAGAACAGAAGAGAAGGAGGACACTGGCACACGAACGCAGGCAGAAACAATGCAGCAGCGGATAACGGTCAAACAGGGGGCTGCGTGGCGGTGAGGGGAGCGACCTGCCTGGTAAACAGGGTCAGAGGTCCCTGCACTCCTTAATTAAGACACCTTCAAGATTATTTATATGTAAAGAAAATAGGAATGGGGCAAGGACACAGCCTTGCCGTACTCCTCTAGTAACCCTAAAGTGCTTAGTGCAATCTCCCCCCTGTCCAAAACGAACCCTTGCCTTTGCCCCCGAGTATAGCTGCCTTAAAAAAGAAATTATAGGGTTATCCACCCCCAGTCCCTCTAGTATCTGCCAAAGCTTTTCATGAACTACACAGTCAAATGCTGATGTTAAATCAACAAAAGTCAAGAACAGCCTTTCCTTTTTAGCTTTGGAATATTTGTCTAAAAGAATATGTAAATTTAAGCCCTGGTCAATTGTTCCTAAACCCTTATGAAAACCATATTGCAAATCACTTAAAATAGAATGATCTTCTGCCCACACATGTAATCTGTCCAAAACCACACGCCCTATAATTTTAACAGTGGAGTCCAATAGTGAAATTGGGCGGTAACAGGCCGGATTTGACCTGTCACCCTTTTTAAAAATAGGAACTATAATAGATTCGTACCAGGATGATAAAAACCCACTGGAACAACATGCGTTAAAAAGTAGTGTTAAAATTGGTCCCCATAGATCCATATTATTTTTAAACAGGTCAACCGGGATACCATCCGGACCCGGCGCCTTACCACCTAGACTGGCCATTATAGCCACATTAACCTCACACAAAGTGAAAGTCAATCCACAGTCCTGAAAAATGGGTGTAGAGTCCACAGCAGCCTCATGTACCACGTTTCCCTGAGTATCCAGTATTTGATTAGTGTATAGCTTGGAATAATGGGAAATCCACTCTAACTCAGGGATAGCTATCTCAATAGTGGCTTTATATTTGTCCACCAAAAAGGGCGCATTGACCGCCTTCCAGAGGGCAGAAGAATCCCGATCAATCGAAGCCTCATGCAAGGCATTCCAGGCTTCCTCTATTAAATGATTCCTCCTGGCAGTCAGTGTCTTCTTATAATTTCTTCTGGCTTCCCTAATAAGATCCTGGTCCTTCACGTTTGCCTTTAGTGTATGTTTAAGGTTCGTGTAAGCCTTAGTACAGACATTATCAAACCACCCTTCACGATGGTTCACCCTCTTTTTAGCATTTACCCAAAGAATATCTTTAATTTGGGATGAAATAGTCAAAAAGTTATCTATAGTTACTGCATAGGAGGAATTTTCATCGAGGCAAACTTGAAACATATTATAGCACCTCTTCACTAACTTTATAATAAATTCCTCCGGGTCGACTTTTGTCCATTTCAATGCATAACCATTTTGCCTGCTCAGGGTAATGTTCGTCAAAAACTGCGTGGATCTACCTTTAGTATTGAGGTCTTTATTAGGTGCCATAATGTTGATACTTATTGGGAAATGGTCGCTTAAAGCGATATCATGGGTAGTAAAACTCACAACACGGGGGGAATGTCTACTAGATATCATGATATAATCTATTGTTGAAAAGGCACCTCGTCCATTAAAAGTAGGGTTAAATGGAACCTCGGTTAGACAAAGATTATTAGCAAACCCCATATCACAGGAGAATGCTATGTCATTCAAGAGGTCTCCATGTATTATATGAGAAAAATGCGGAAGGCTAGTGTCTTTACCATATGATAACCAACAGGTACCTTTATCAACATTTTGGCATAGGGGACAATTATAGTCCCCTCCCCATATAACAAAAGCATCTTTGGTTGTCTGTGTTTGTGAGTTAATTAAATCTTTATTCAAAGATCTAAAAACTTCCTCCCGCATCGCCACGGATGCATTATTATAAAAATTCACTATTATCACACACGATGCCTGACTTATATCCAAACTGACAACTTGATAGTAACTATTACTAGTAACTAATACAACTTTCCTAATGTTTAGGTGGTTGCTAATATAAGTGCAAAGTCCCCCTTTAGCTCTGCCGTGAGTAGACCCAATTGCAGGGGTATGAAATGTTTTAAAGCCGCACATATGGATTGGCTCTTTCACCCATGTTTCTTGTAAGCCTACTATCTCAAACTTGTTTGCAAAATCCACCCAAACTTTATTGGCCACTTTTGTTTTCAGGCCAGCCACGTTCCAAAACACTATCTTCCAATTATCATTTTTCCCTGTGCTGCCACTAATCCCCTCAGTACCCTCAGCAAACGGTGATATAATTGCATTATGGGGCATGGGCGTATACTCCAAGGCAACCGCCTCCTCTATATTAATATCCTCAACCGCTTCTATATTTACCGGTGACACCTTGGGTGGTTGCGCTATTTTTGTGACTTCAGAACTCATCGTTAAATGGCCCTAAGTGCAACAATCCTCCAAGCCCCTGGTTTTTATGCCTCGAGCAGAGTCCCCCAGACCCAGTCAGTCAACTTCCTCGAGGTAATTGAGTCTATCAAAACGATTTTGGGTTGGAATGTTAAACTGACTCATGTAAGGTGGGGTAGAATTTACCAGATTAAATCTAATGTTGTTCCTGGGAGGCGGTTGGTAAAAGTATCCTAAAGGAACAGCACTAATGTGTGAGTTTCCCAAGCAATTAACACCAAGCCTATTCAGAATCAATCTCACTAGTGTTGGTGTTTTGAATGTCAGTACAACACAATCTCCTGGAGATTTTTTAGGCCCTCTCCCTAACCATCCCACTCTCCTTACCATCTTAAACTCCTCGAATAACTTCTCTGTTAATCCTGTCCTAGTGCCAAGCCACTGTAGGGATTTATTTATTAAGTTCTCCCAGCATTCTACCGACTCATGTGCCAAGATAGGAACATTAACTAACACCACTACATACGGTGTGGCTGCTGGTGGTAGATCAAGCTGTGCAGCCTGTTGTTTCCCATGGGGCATAGTCACACAGTTAGTGTTTGCTGAAGATGGAATAAATATCGACTTAGGCACAATAGGTATAGTGGCAGATGGATGTACCTCAGACTCGACAGAATGGAATTGTTTGGTCCCCAGGAGAGGTGTATTGCCAGGGGCATTATATCTAACCGCCGCAGAGCCAGCATGGTTTAACTTGGCGCTAATATTAGGATTCTCATCGCTCACATCAGGGCCAGGCAGTATCGTTCTATCAGGTACTAATGGAAACAAAGTATCCAGACATTTGGCTAATTTAGCCTCCATTAAATCTAATCTGGATGTCAAGTTACTTAAACCTGCTTTAATCAACGTATCCAGAGCATCCAATTTGGCATTTAATTTCTCTACCTCACACTGGGTACGCATATTAGAACTAATTACAGACTTTTCCCAATTTTCCACTTTAGTAACTGGAGTACATTTTCCCCTTTTCGATGCTCTTTTGCGGGTTTTAGGTGAGGGCCTTTCAGGTAAGGGGCCTGAGAGCTCAATGGCGCTCGGACAAGTGTCCGGGTTCCTGGCGCGCTTGTTTGGCGGTTGCTGCGATACATCATGTTCCTGCCCGCTACCAGACAAGTGATCAACAGTATTCACTACGCAGCCATTTCTACCCGCAACACTTATCTGAGCCTTGTTGTTATCATTACCAGTTCTCACTGTGGAACAGTTCTCCCCTCCAGGCTTTAGAGCCTCCTCAACAGTAGTAATCTGGCGTTCTATAGCGCCTACTGCTCCAGTAAGATAATTAAGTAAGGTTTGGCGAGAATGCTCACCTACATTAGTAGGTTTCTTGTTCAGCGTACTCACTATTTTTCTTTTCCCCATATTCAAAGTAGCACAATCAAATCACTACTATGAAAGATGAGGTACCCTTAAACAATTACAAGCTGCAAGGATAAAAAGTTAAACAATAACGCCAGTGTCCGATGTCTTTACACGAGTAAAATAATAAGCCCATCAACAAGCCCCCTTACTGGTAGGGTGTAAATGTCAGAGATGTGGCCCAGCCCGGCCTCTATCGGTCTATGACGGGCGTAGACGGGCCCGTCTTGGCCCGGTCTTCGCGCGGGCCGAGCCCGGGCACGCCCCCCGCGCGCGTCCCCGTGCTGCGGGACCGCTGGCGAGGTTTTCACCGTCCTCCAGGGACCAGGGCTAAAGTGCTGCAGTGCTCGTGGGTTTCCAGGGGCTGGGGTAAAGTCACTCCTTCTCGTTTCTATATATTACAAGAAAGGCCCTCACATATGCTGAAGGGAAAGTCCAATTAATAGGTCAGCAATCTCCCAAAGTTCTTAGGAGTTCAAAGTGCACGAGGCACATAGAATTGCCGGCTCTAGGGCCCAGTGAGCCTGAAACAAAATGTTTCTGGCATAGCACCAACTTTTCAATTTGCAATCAAGTGGATCTCATGCAAAGGGTGTCATTATTAGGCCTGGACGAGCACCCCCTAACATCTTGTATTGGTATGTCAATAGATGCATTTGATCATTTGACCCTGGCCTGTGCTTCCAGCTGAGGGAATGTAACAATAGTTTACCTCCTCAAATCTACTAGGAAACATGAGAAAACGATATACTTGCGTAAGACAAACCTACAAAGCATAACTGTAATGCATAGCTGAATCTCGGCCTTGTGCCCCTCAAGCAAGCTTAAATTGCTGGAACAACAGGGTGGCATTATTAGAGAAGGGTACCCTCTTGATCACTCAGATACTTTCCACTCACACACCCATTCAATAAATTCATTGATCAATCATTGGATCTTGTCAGGACTGCCGGTCCCGCTGCCTCATGTATGCGGGCACTGGCAAGGAGCATACAAATCCTTCAATCCCGCACTGAAACGCTTCGCGTTCTAGTGTTCGAGACCTGTAGGGGGCTCTTCTGGGTTACTTACCTTCTACCGGTTCGCCGTCGAGATTTCAGCGTTCCTGTTTCTGTTCCTTCTCTAGCGTCGCGTACTCTGCCTGCAGCTTCTCGGCATCATGCTCTGTCCATCTGGAGATTTCCTATTGATCCTGTTAGTTGCTTTCCGCGTCTCCCCTGCCTGGAAAGGTCTACGAATTCTGCTTCAAGCCAGATAAGAAAAAGAAATACCAAAGCCTTTTACTGCATATCACAGTAGCAAGACTTTCTGCGCTGCTCTTGAATAAATGTTACTTTAAATGTCAGAAATACTTATCTAATGAAAAGCCTTGTCCATGGAGATTTGCTTTTACTTCTTTTCCTGCTTATGTGCACAAAGAGCTATTCCTGAAAGATAAAGGAATGCCCCGTTAATCCTTCCTGATGCTAAGGAGGAATGTAATTCTACTCACATATCGTGTTATGGTTATATATTAATTAGCCTGCTAAAGAATTAGCTCTCTTCGCAGGAGCACATCTTTCAAGGGTCATTACCAGTAGTCCATGGTGGGTGTCATTGTGCTCTCCTTTTCTTTTTTAGCATCTATTTATTACGTAACCCTCTCTGACACCCCTCCTTTTGTTTTCCATAGACAAAGACTAATAAGCTCCACTCAAACAAGTTGTCATTATCCAACGGGGGAAGGGAACCATTCAGGTACTTAAGGAGACACGCATGCACTTCTGCATACTTACCCATTCTGTCTCTGTTTATTTGATAGGGGTTTCTCCTGGCGTTTTGGTCCTGTCTTTGAGTGGAGGACGTAATGGGACATCTTTATTTTTCCTCCTTCTCTATTTTATTTCCCTTTTTCTCCTGGTTTACTGTTGTTACTTTGACTCAGTTGAGTGCGATAGTGGCTGAGGGAAGTTGTGACCTTTCATCTTTGCATTGCGTTCCCGTGAAAACGTAAGTGAGGGTCTGACAGATCTGTTCTTCACAGTGAGTCAGCCACTTTGAGTACAGCACAGAACTCCACAAACAGGGTATTCCCCAAATGTGGAAAATACAGTTACTGGAGCTATATCCTAATTAGCTGGCCTTTTCCACTTGAATGTAGGTAATAATATTGCTCCATTATCCTCTTGAGTCTTCTATGAAAAAATATTTTTTTTCCTCATGAATGGCCTAGTATCAGCGATAAAGGGCTGAAGTGAAAAGTCGATTTTGTTTCGAAAACTAAGAAATATGCTAATATTTTTTCCTGAAGTATTTTTCCTATCCTTTCGAATAAAGGGCCTCATGTAGGTAAATAAAAATTACCGATTCTTAAATACCGAACCGTACCGAATCGGTATTTAAGAATCGGTAAGTTATATGTAGGTAATAATTCGGTAATATTTACCGAATCGGTAACATTCGGTAATCAAGAATCGGAATTCACCGAATCGGTAAATACCGAGGTGGTATTTACCGAATCGGTAAATACCGAAGTGTTATTTGCCAAATCGGTAAATACCGAATCGGTATTTACCGAATCGGGGAAAAAAATCACATGACTGGATGAAACAGCCAATCCTGTGCAACCACACCCCACCCAACCAGGAAGTGGCCACACCCAGGCAGGTGCACACAATTAACAGACTCTGGAGAGGCTTGGAGTGCAGAGGAGAGGCAGGGAGCCAGTGCCTGTTTGTGCAGCACAAAAACATCATGTCGACGCAGAGGACAGTGAGAGATGGAGGGGAAAGGAGGAGGAAGATGAAATTCAGCCCCAAGGAACTCCAGGTGCTGGTGGAGGAGGTGGTGAAGCAGCACCAGAAGCTGTTTGGGAGGCAGTCCCTGCAAGTGCCGGAGGCAGAAAAGCGCAATATTTGGCTGGGTATCCAGGCGCAGGTCAATGCTGTGGGAGTGACCCACAGGGACAAAAAGCGCTGGTATGACCTGAGGATTGTAACCAAGAGGAAGATGGGGGAAATCCAGAAGGAGGCCAGCCAGACTGGAGGTGGAACCAACAGGGCACCTGCCCTCACCGAACTGGAGGAGCTGGTGGAGGCCACAATCGAGCAAGAGAGCGTCGTGGGCCTTGGGGATGCCGACAGCTCTGCCAGAGCCGCCACCCAACAAGGTAAGACGAATGCACAGCAATGTAGCCCCCCCTACCCCTATCCCACATCCCCCATTGTGAAATGAGTATCCCACTCCAGTCCATGTGTTAGTGCAGACAGGCAATGCATTCTGGGAGATGTAGTCAGGGAACACCCAACCATGAAGTAAATAGCACAGGACAACAAGGCATGTTACACACATTAGCCACAAGCAGGCAGAGGACAATGTGAGAGTGTAACATGATTTTATTGTGATGCTTGCAATGCAGCCCTTCAGGTACACTAAGCTGATGTTGCATTTCTGTCCACAGATGTGCCATCGCGCAGGACAGGACATGCTGCAGGAGAGAGGGCACACCGGCCACACAGATCAGCTCTGGCCAGCACAAGTTCAGCCCAGGGAGCAGTGCCACAGGCAGCCACACCACTAACACAGGCAGCCTCACCTCAACCAGAGCCAGCCTCACCTCAACCAGAGCCAGCATCACCTCACCCAGAGCCAGCATCGCCACTCATGTTTGAGTCACCGGCCACATCACCGCCTGCATGTGTGAGATTGAGGAGGCGTGCTGTCACCAGGCTGCGAGCCTTAGACACCTCGTCTGACGACAGCAGGGGCCCTGAGCAAATTACTATGCCCCAGGATGGGAGCCATGCCACTGTGCCCTACACCTCACAGGCAGAACAGACGGGTGCAAGACGGCACCGCAGGTCGCGTGTGCAGAGTCCACCAGCAAACATTGACAGCCATGGGGTCTTCTCGGGGCTCGAGGGCAACATGTTAAAACAACAGCGCCTGCAAACAAAGGCAGTCATGTCAGTCCAGAGGCATATATGGGGCATGAAATCAACTTTTGTCAACATGGACAAGAACATCAGCACAATGGCAGTGGGGATGGGTGAAATGGCAGCGGGCATTCGGGACATGTCCCAGTCAATCCAGCTGTTGTGCAGCAAATTAGATGCTGACATAGATGCACGGCGCCGGGAACGGCAGAGGAGGGACACTAACACCAGGGCACTCAACCATCTGGCAACTGCCACTTCTCTACTCTGCCGGCGCTCTGTGTCGATGCAGGAGGGCCTGACACACTACTGCAGCGACGTGTCTCGGGGGATGGTGCAGGTCACAAGTGCACTTGAGGTGCTATTAACAAGTCAGGCGGCCACAACTGCTGCAGGGGATGCTGCGGAGAGCATCGACTCCAGCAGCAGGAGCAGCATCACACCCCCCGTCCCAGAAACACGCAGGAGCAGCAGGCGGCTTGGGGTTGGCAGTAGTGAGGATGCTCAATCCGTGCCATCCCACACTGCAGCGCATGTGCGCAAACATTGATGCAGCCCTGCGTAGCCAATTCCCAATGGGTGACGTAACCCTGGACTTACCCCTTGTAAATATGCAATGTTGCCAGATTGGCTTGATCTTGTTGTAATGGCGTAGTGCCGCATTAAAACTATGTCATGACATACCACAACTGGCTGTGTCCCCTTACTTACTCAGAAATAGTTGCATGTGATCTCTGCCCGTCTCTCTCTCCCATCTATTGCAGTTGGCACTCCAGCTGCGTTGGCCTCTGGCTGGCCTGACTCATCCTCGTTGTCCTCAAAATCTGTTAGTTCCACCTCTGTACCTCTCTTCGTGGCAAGGTTGTGCAGCATTGCACAAGTGGCAATGATCTTGCAGCAGTTGATGGGTGTGTACTGGCGTGCGCCTCCGCTCTTGTGGAGGCAGCGGAACCTGCTTTTCAGTAGTCCAAACGTGCGCTCCACCACATTGCGTGTAGATTTATGTGCCACGTTATATCGTCTCTCACTCTGGGTTGATGGGTGTAGGTAGGGAGTGAGGATGAATGACCGGCAGGCATATGCACTGTCGCCTAGGTGAGTAAAAGGGAACCATCAGTCACATGCCTCTATACACTATGATTTGCAGGTTTCATGGGGCGTCACTGTTACTTACCTAGCAGGTATACCTTTCCAAATTCTCCGGCAAGCAGTCGTGTGTAGATCCCACTGTTCTGGAAGATGTAAGAGTCGTGGGTGCTCCCAGGAAACTTCGCTACAATATCAGTGATGATGTTCCCTGCATCACAGATTACCTGCACATTGATGGAGTGGGTGGACTTTCTGTTCCTGTAGATGTGCTCAGTGTCAGCTGGTGGGCAGATTGGGATGTGTGTGCCATCAATACAGCCAATGACATGGGGGAACTGTGCCATGTGATAAAAGTCAGTTTTGGTTTTCTGCAGTTCAGCCTGTGTGTTTGGGAAGCTGATGTAGTGGTGCATTCTCTGCATCATGGCATCCAGGAACTTCCTGAAGAAACGGGACAGGCAACTCTGGGATACACCGCCCACCGCAGCTATCACCCCCTGGTAACTGCCAGATGCCAGTAGATGTAGGCTGCAGAGCACCTGCACATGTGGTGGTATGGCATGCGCCCTTCTTGTTGGCTGGTCCAGGAGTGGGTGCAGGTCCCTTATCAGGTCCATGATGGTTTGGGGGTGTAGCCTGTACCTTTCATGTATCTCTGCGTCAGTCAGTTGGAAGAGTGTGATGCGCTGTCTGTAGATGCGTTCCTCCCGTCTCCAAATCCTCAGACCTGCTGCCTGTAGACGTAGGCGCCTTGCAATGACATACAGAGCGGCCATGTTGTCCACGCTGTTGCATTTTGGGATTGCTTATATGCTCTGTTGATGCTTACCACCTGCTTTCACTCAGTGTTAATTACCGACTCTTAATTACCGAATTTCATGGATTTCTTAATTACCGAATTTACCTACATGTCTTTTTCAGTTTTACCACTTCATATTTACCACTTCATATTTACCGATTCATATTTACCACTTCATATTTACCGATTCGGTAAATATGTATTCGGTAAATATGAATCGGTATTTTAGAAATCGGTAATTATGAATCGGTATTTACCGCTTCATATTTACCGAAAACTGGTTTTTGGCCTCCTACATCTCACTTGACTAAATACCGGTCGGTAACGGCATATTTACCGAATTTCGGCCGTTACCGACCGGTATTTAGCTACCTACATGAGGCCCAAAGTGTTTCTCATCTACTGCGTATCTTTGTGTAGGTTAGGCTATTAAAACATTGGTGGCAGCTGTTGATAATATGAATGCTTGCACCATCTATTGCTTTGTGAAGCTGTTCTGTTGTTTTTGAAATGCTAGAGTACGTTGAGAGAGCGAGTCGTGTATTTCCAAGCGATTATATAATTATGCTAATTTATACCTTATTTGTAAAAATTTGAAATAGAAAGCGTTTGACATTTAGAATACATTCATTTCTTTAATGTAATACGTTCTTTTTGTATGTGTTTGATTGATTCGACTAATCCAGGGAACTGCGTAAATTTATGAATGAATAGGGTAGAGTTTGACAACGAACTGCCTGCTAGGTTAGTGTTATACGAGTCTCTAATGTGCTTCTGAGTTTGCCTAACCAGCAAGAGCTGACAGGGATATTCCCACCTGTCAGAATTATGTCAATTACTGTTTTCTTGAATGTGAAAAGATGAGCTAATACTGTAGTTTCATCACCAGGAATTTCAGAAAATACCATTTGGATGTGGTCTCCACAGTAGATACAAGCACTGTCAACACCAATAGGTCTGGCTTTGAAGGAATGTTGTATTGTAATGTGAAGCATTACAAATAACATGAGAATGGAGGTGTGTTTTGTGGAAGCAAAGAACTGTATGATATTAATGTGTAGGTTAAAAGGTCAGTGACAGTTGCACTGACAAGCTAGACCTAAAGGTCCATGTAGGTTAAGGACTGCCCTCTTCATATCTGTACTGCTGCAGAGAAAAACAACATCAATTCTCTAGTTATTTCAGACAATTTAACAGCATTAAGATGTCATGTGTGTGCCCCAGTGGGGATCGAAACTTGAGGCCCCCCCTGCAAAGCAAATGGGAGGACCCCCCCTCTGGAATCAGCCAGGAGCTCTCAGGCCAGGGCCCTGCTGCCCTTGTGCTGAGCCAGAAAGCTTGGAGCTTGGGGGCTGCGGAGGCTAACGTTATGCCACTGGTGTGCCCCTAAAAGTTGCAGCTCAGGCAACTGGATAAATAAAATGATCACAGCTTTGTGGAGAGCAAGGACTTTTTTGTGGAAGCACACAACTTCTCTCCTAATCAAAATATGTGCTCCTGCCTCCCAACATGTGGATGGAGCCAAAGCCCCTCTCCTTATGGTTCTCACATAAAGGCTTGGTGACAGCTGCGCAATCAAGCCAAACCATAAGAAACTACTCCAAGTCTTTCATCTATTTTTTTAGGCCTGGCTTGACAGTGCAGCTGTCTATAAGTTGCATTGTTACCAATCCTGTAAATATAAACATAGAGAGGCCTTTGGCTCCATCGAGAGGAGTAATTCTCCGGGCCACTGGAATAATGCAGCAGTGGAGAACCCAATTATGCAGCAGGGTCGACTAAATTAAGTAGGTAGTATGGCAAATTATGCAGTGTTTTGCAGCACATTTTTGAGCAGTATTAACTTTTTTGCCATTTGGATACATGTTAACACAGTATGGGTGTCAGACCTGAGAGCCTAGGGAAGGCCTTCTCCCAACTTTTTCCCCTGCCTCCCTCCATTTTCTGTGCCCATTTTTTCTGGCTCTAGGACTATGGGCCCTTTAGCGCTGCTAATCTGAGCTAAAGTGCTTGTGCTTTCTCCCGTAAAACATGGTAACATTGGATTTTATCCAATTGGCATATTTAATTTACTTATAAGTCCCTAGTAACGTGTACTACAGGTGCCCAGGGCCTGTAAATTAAATGCTACAAGTAGGCCTGCAGCACTGATTTTTATTGCCCACATAAGTAGCTCGCTAACCATGTCTCAGGTAGGGGTGGGCGGAATTTGCAAAATTAACTTTCGCAAATTATCACGAAAATGCTGAAAATCTCTGCAAACACGCCGGAAATATCGCGAAAACGCAGAAGTTTTTTTCCCGCCTGTTCGCGGTATTTTTTGTGTGATCGCGGGTTGCCAACTTACCCATGCGGTTGCTCACGGGCGTGGCCATCTTGTTTTCACTTGTCCCGCCCTCTCGCGATGCTTACTTCCTGGTCCGGGTCGCGCAATGCATGTTCGCGCCCGTTCGCGGTCGATATTTCCTGTTCGCGACCGCTTTTACTTGATCGCGTTGCTTTTTGCTTGCTCGGGGAGAAAGTATTGCGCGAACTTGCGCACGTGGTTGCAATGGGCGCGGCCATCTTGTTTTTCACTCTATTGCATGGTTCTGGGGCCTGATTTTCAATCCTCCCAAAATCTTTTCAATCCTTTGTTTATAGCTTATTTATTATTACTTATTATTTCTCTAACTATTTTCCTGCTTCTATATTTTTGGGTTTTGTCTACTTTTTTTTGTTTTTTAGCTACTTTTTCTCTTTCTATTGACTGCTATTTATTTCCTTTACTCCTTTATTTATTTTACCTTTTCTTTCCCGCCCCGTCCTCAGAACCATGTCCAAGGGTAGGGCTGTTCGCCGGCGCAGCCAGAGCCGCGACCGCCTTCCTTGCGGAAGGCGGCGCCCACAAGGGGTGCAGGCACGGGCCTTATTTGGGGAGGTGGAGTTGGCTGCACTCATTTTCTTTGTGCAGCGCCACCTCCCCTCAACCCTGGCAGCAGGTGGCAGGCCTGGGTCTGGGTACGGCCTCCGGGAGCGTCGGCAGCGGTGGGGGAAGGTGCGCCGGGCAGTGTCACGCATCTCTGGGGTCCGGCGCACCCAGGCGCAGGTAACGCACCGGTGGTCCGACATCCTGGACCGTGAGCAGGACCTGCTGGACCTGCTAGGAGTGGAGGTCCCGGGGCTTGGTGAGTACCTATTTAATTATTACAACTTTGTGTCTGTTCTTCTGCTCTGTGTTATATATTGCGAATATTTTTTTTTCCTTCCAACCAGCTAGAATGTTGCTGCTTACAATACATTCCAGGTTAATAACGTTTAAAAGTCTTCTGTGATTACTTGTTTGCAGCTTTGCGTTTGTGCTTGCTTAGCGTGATTCTTTACGAGTTTATTTTAGAGAAATTAAGTTACGTAATGCTACAGTGACTCTAGTCCACTCCTTACTTTGTCCCGTCACTAATAGATAGGGGCGGATTGATGTTTAGGTACACTACTTTGTTTGAGCTTCTAATTTGTTAGTGGTATGCGTGATGCCCCCTCACTCAGTTACGTGACGTGCTGCTAGTACGGCAGTCTTTATTAGAACCTTTTCTAGTTTGTTCAATGAGTGGTGGTAGGCTTAGCAGTTACTTAGCAGTAGCAGATCAGCATCAATCAAACCAAAATTTGGTGTATACAAAACATTTAGTCATGTTGATGTGTCTGTCCTCCATGATTTGACTATACGCATTGTTGAGGAATACAGTGGAAATGCATACTTAATGTACAATTGGCATGCCTGGAATAGGTGGGCTAGGTTGGGTGGTACATTGTACTTAGGCTTAGTTGTAACTTAGTTTTCTGGAATCAGAATGGAAGACTGGATTACTGTTGATAAATAGTAACTTGAGTAGTCGAACTGCGAATCCCCCGATATTACTTGTTGACCAGATGAGATCGGTCAATAGAGTTATTGCAATTGTTGTTTACATAAGTGTTTTTTGACCGTTGTTGAAAAATATTGTATTTGACACCATCCATCAATGTTTGTCTCTTTCTTATATCTTTCCTGTTCATCAGCACCCAGGGGCAGACCGACAGGGACTGGGCAGTCGGCGGGACAGGCAGAACACCACCAGGAGGACCCCGCTGAGGGCTCCTCTGCTGGCCCCAGTAAGTCTTTTTGTTTTTAATAATATTTCTTATTCCATAACTTTTACTGCCCCATATTTTTCACGAACTATTGTTTGTTTCCAAATGCTATTTTTTTACCACCAATTATCCTTAGATCTGTACGGTTTCAAAAATCTTATCCCTGCCTCCGCTATGATGACTCTGAGTACTACTACTACTACATACTATCAGTCTGTCTGTACTTTAGTAGCTAGTCTTGCCCAGTTGGCCAGTGCCACTCTTTGTGAAAGGTTGTAATATAAAACTCATATTCACCAGTAGCTCGAGCCATTGAGTCCAATCCGTTGGGTCGTCGTCTTGTACTACTTTTACTCTTATTGATCTTGAGGCTTTGAAAATTCACAGCAACAACAGCCCTACCAGATTTATTACTATTTTGATATGATACCCTATAGGACATACTACTGTTGTAGGGATCTTGCACATACACAGACATTTGCACCAGAAAATAGGATGTTGGTAATGGTAGGTTGGACCTTCCTTGCACACCTCAATCAGAAATTACGCACCCACCACAATTCCACTGCTTGACTATAGTACTGTCTTTCAATAATCCTAGTGAGAAAATAGGGTCTAAGGGAAAAATATTTATAGACCTGCCCAAGTGCCACTCCCCTACTATTAAACTATACACAAAAAAACAGGAACTGGGGGTCTAATAACAGACAGCACGAAGGTGATGAGTGAAGGTGGACCGAAATGCAACAGACCAAATCAAACCTGGCCACGAGCAGGGCATGGATTACCATCAATCTTACTCGAAGGACAGAGCAAATAGTGAGAGAAAAGTAGCTCTCATGATCAGTAATATCATTTGGTGATCCAACTATTTGGCAGAGGTATGTCCCTTGATCATGGGGACTGCCTCGCTAGTTTGAAGCTCTGTTGTTACCTCAGGCTGGTGAGTATTAGCCAGCAACACATTAGGTGTAAAGAGTTGTGAAAAACAAGGATCGTAATCCTATGGTGTGCAGTGCAAGAGAAAGAAACAGTGAAAACTAAAAAAGGTTGTGTAGAGGGGACAAATCTTAATGTACCAAGTACTCCACACACCTTAATTAAAAGGGTGTAACAAGGTTATAGCAGTACTAGCAAGTGACTGCTATGTAAAGGTCAACATGTTTCAGCCATCCGGGTTTGACTCCCCACGGCTTTCGTCAGGACCTTTGTTGCACTAAAACAAGCTACTGCAAAAAGTACATTGCTAGGCGTGAAAGTGATCACACTTATCTGCATGTAAGATGTTGGATAGGATTGGAAAAATACAACCTTCAACACTCTAAATCCTCAAGAGCGTAGAGTGTAGTCATCACCCCACGTACTCTAGGATTGTACCTCACCTACCCAGGAACCATGCTCGGGTGTAGGAGGCCGCGCTCTATCCGTCGTTGCCCCAGGACTGATCGAGCTGGATGGGAGTACTGTCTTGTCATAACTATTAGGTCTCGGAACCCTCCCCCCAAGATACCCAACAAGTAGACAACCCAGAACATAACACACCCAACCTCTCAGTCGTGGAAGCAATTCACATGCACACCCTTACTTTAATTTGCTCACTCGTGTAAGTTAGTCCACACCAAATACCACCAAGTCTATGTAAGTTCAAAATGTTTATTTCAATTTTAGAAGGTCTGTACACTGTTTTCTTATAAATGCAGCACCAACCGGAAAATCAATAACATTAAAACAATATACATTGTTACACGTATACAGTTGGGAATAAAATTATGATAACTGAACAGTGGTGGAAGGCAGCACTACCATCCCCTAGGAATTTAGTTTATATTAATTTATAAATGAAGATGTGAGTGAAGTGACCCCTCACCTTAGAAGAACCGAGTACTGGTAGTTGTTGCATCATTCAGAAGCTCTGGTTCGTAGAAGGGAATCTTGCGTCTGTAATGCGAAAAATGAAATGGTGTGCGTTAGTATATTGCAACTTGCAAGCATTTCTCAGCCGTGCCAAAAAGTGTAGCATTTATGGATAAGCAATATGGACTAACAGTAACAGTAGTACACCAGTACTTCCTAAAAAAGTGGCTTGTTAAGGTTTGTTGACCGCTTGTACGCCGCGCGTACACTAGAGTCTAGACAGTAGCAGTGTGAGGCAGGTCATGTGGGCTCAAAGGTGTCTTAAGAAGCTGCAAGGTAACGTCACATGTGCAAAAAGAAAAGACACAAAGGTAAAATGGTAGCATGGCTAGGGCTAATTAAGCAAAGGCTACAATGATCATATATAACTATTAGTGTCTACTGTACTACTACCTGATTTGTACTAGTGATGTATGTTAGTATTAACTCATTTTTCAACCTTGCTACTGATCAATAGGGGGGAGGTGTATATGACGCCTAACAAATGTGTAATGTTTTCTAGGCGCACTACCGACCACCACTGCCGGGGCCAGCGAAGAAGGCGATGCCGGGCGCATCATCCTAATTAATTGTCCCCACGGGACCCCCACCCTTTTTAGCATGAGGATGGCGGGTGGACAAAGTCCGCCCGCTATCCGATGTCGTAAGTAAGTATGAGTTGTTGGGGACGTTTGAAGAGTGAACTAGAAGACTAGAATTCCCTTTAATTGGCATAGGAGCGGGAGTATTGAGTAACCAATGGCCTCATCTATCTGATTTCAACTCCGCTTTGAAAGTTTTATGGAGAAGAGCACCTGGTGCACTGTTCAATTAAAAAGTGAAAGATGGGTGGAAGGAAGAAGGACGGGCGACATTTAAAATGTTATGTACTACTGTGCTTTATTTTATAGTGCTACTCTACCATGCCACTATGTGTATAAATAATTACCTTGTCCTACTGTTTTTCTAAGAGCATATTTTACAATTGTCTTGTTTTTTTCTTTTTGATACACAGCTACTCCGAAACTCAACCGGAAGGAGTTGGCCGCCAAGGCATGGTGCCGGAAGCTGGAGGCAATCCAGCGGGAATACCGGCGGCTGGTGGTCCTAGCCGAGGAGGAGGAGGAGACTGCGGCAGCAATTGTTCAAGCCTCCTCCAGTGCCCCGGGCCCCAGCCACCGCCCTCCAGCAGTACAGCGCCACCGTCTGGTGGCTGCCCGCCGCCACCGTGCCATCTCCGGTGCCCCCCCCACTGTGGCTGCAACTGCCGCGGCCTTAGACACAGCGTCGCCCGTTTAGAGGACGAGATGCGCCAGATGCGTCTCCTCCTTCAGTCCCGCCCCACCACTTAGTCCCTGTCATCCTGTTCTGCCCCTTTTTTAATTCTTGTTTGGGTGGGTGGGTGAGAACTTGTTTGGGTGTTACGGACTTCTATGGACATTGGTTGGGGTTAGGGAGGGGGGTGGGTCAGCTTTTGTGGGTTTAGTTTATTTTTGTTAGGGTAAATTAAATATATTTTTCTATGTTACATGCAATGTTGTTAATGTTTTGTAGGTGGGGTAACTGTTTTACATCACACTGTTTCCTTGCTGGTGCATGGCCACCCATTGCCTGTGTTTGATTTCAATAATTGGCTGACTGTATAAGACACAAACAGATAGATGCGACACACCTCACTCATTGACTGGTCCTTCTAGTACTTTCAGTCTGTCCTCTAGTCTATGCATTCTTTGGAGTGGTGTGTGAAAATGAAATCATTGACAACATGTCCATTATTAATTCTGCCTCCCCCAAACTTCTCTCTTACCGGTGCTTGATGTTTATGTCCAACTGTGGCACAGCACTGGCTGCATGTTGAAGATGGTTTCCTTTTTCATACATGCCATGATTGGGGTGGTGGTGGTGGTGGTAGCATAGTAGTAGTAGTAGACACTGGCAGGGCGGCAGCATTTGCAAAAAAAGAAAAGGAGACAGTCAATCGCCTTTGAGAGACTGTTAGAGGAGTAGTTGAATGAAGTACAGTACAGAACTTACCGAGCATAATATGCTTAAATATTTGACAAAAAAACAGAATGGTGGTTAGGAGGATAGCCTACTAGACAGAGTTACAAACTATAGTTGTGTTGAGTCACTTGACTAGGCCTACAGCCTAACAGTTAGTGCTGTATATGAGGAATTACAACAAACAAATCCAATCAATGCCGGCAATTCATGCTGAGGTATATGTTCCTTTGTTAAAAAAAATAACCTCTGAAATATCCTACTCATGGGTGGCCAAGCAGAAGAAGATCATCGCTCTGCCTTGAAATTGAAGTAGTGTTGCTTTCACCACATCCGCCCCAGCAAGTGTGTGATTAAGTATTGGTGTACATTTAATTTAGTTACACCTCTACAATAAGTCATACAGCCCGGGGGAAGAGGGTTAGGGTTTGTTGAATGGATGGGAAGGGGGTTTTTGGGCAAGGTTTGACATAGAAAAACAGTATGCATACATAGACAATCAAACGACAATCATTGAAGACTACCATATCCATATGTTAAGGGAGAAAAAGGCAATGCATGCATGATGATGAGAGACCCGTATTACATACACTTCTAGTTCTTGTTCTGTTGTTCCGGCCTTAATACTTTAACAGATAGCAAATAGAAATTTTAAATATTGGTAGGGAAGAATCGTAAACACAGAGCAAACCTAATGATGATTGATAATAACAACTCCAAGAACACACTGTTGTAAAGATTGTATACAAGATATTAATCAAATTATTTAAAAGAAGATAAAAGTGGATACTGTTACTGTCTTATCCTGGTCAAAAATGTGGACTGGATTTTTGCATCTCGGCATTCCTCTTGCTCCTCTCGTCCATCAATCTTGGGTGTGTCGCCTCGCCACTCGCCACTGCCCGGCTGGAAAAAAAAAGGTGATTGATTGATAAGGTAATTAATATGCATTGTAATGTTTTACAAAGTTTCGGGCAAGGCCCGGCCTGTAATTGTAGATTGAAAACCAAAGGGGATATTGAGAAAGAAAGTTAAAACAAATGCACAAGTGATGGTGTAGTGCAACAAGAACACTTTCCGAGGTGGCATCTATGCATCATCTCTACTCTAGTCTGTTTCCAGCATTGACCTTCAACAGTAACAGGAGAGAGCTGGCCCACAGTGCTTAGCATTAGCACATCCTACGTTAACACTTAAAATTCTTTTTTTTCTCTCAAAGAGTTGGACAAACGCAAAGCATATTATCCATTCCAAACATAGCATTTTACAGTTTAAGTTAGTAAAATCAATGCACTGGAGTCATCCCAACGCTAGACTCTATTCAACTTCTACACAGACATTTGGGTCTGCTGTGGTTGTTATTGTTGAAGTGTTTACCTTTTGGCTTTTCCGTTTTATGACACTCATGATGAAACGTCCTCCTGAGTCCTGACTTAATCATCATCATCTCTGATACTTTTACTGACTGACTGTGAAGATCGGCCTGCAGTATAAGTAAAATTTTTATGACACAACAAGAGTAGAAATATAAATATTACTGACTTGAGTCATTCTTTATTGTGTACAGAAAGATAGATTACTAGTACACTTTGATATCACTTTGTGCACAACAAACAAACAACGCAAACACAAACACCAATAGCTTAGAGTCAGGTGTCCAATGCATGCCATTAATTGTCATCATTACCTGTTCCTTCTCATCTTAAGTTAACGGGTCGTCTATTTCGCCATCATCATGATGGACGGTGCTGTTGTGTCAATCATACTCATTGCGCAGATTGAGTGAGTCCCCTTCCTGTATTGAATTAAAAGCAATGGGTCACCAAGCTGCAGGAGAAGTACCAATTTCTTATTTGCAAGAAGGGGGAAATTACTAGTGTTCTGTAGAAAGTTGATTAGTGGCAGTGCACAATCACATAAATTCATGCACAACAAACACAACAAAATCTAAATCATTCAGTCTGCGACTCTGCGTCCAATGCATGGCATCAATCATTACCTGTTCCATCTCATCTTAAGTTAACGGGCCGTCTATTTCGCCATCATCATGATGGACGGTGCTGTTGTGTCAATCATACTCATTGCGCAGATTGAGTGAGTCCCCTTCCTGTATTGAATTAAAAGCAATGGGTCACCAAGCTGCAGGAGAAGTACCAATTTCTTATTTGCAAGAAGGGGGAAATTACTAGTGTTCTGTAGAAAGTTGATTAGTGGCAGTGCACAATTACATAAATTCATGCACAACAAACACAACAAAATCTAAATCATTCAGTCTGCGACTCTGCGTCCAATGCATGGCATCAATAATTACCTGTTCCTTCTCATCTTAAGTTAACGGGCCGTCTATTTCGCCATCATCATGATGGACGGTGCTGTTGTGTCAATCATACTCATTGCGCAGATTGAGTGAGCCCCCTTCCTGTATTGAATTAAAAGCAATGGGTCACCAAGCTGCAGGAGAAGTACCAATTTCTTATTTGCAAGAAGGGGGAAATTACTAGTGTTCTGTAGAAAGTTGATTGGTGGCAGTGCACAATTACATAAATTCATGCACAACAAACACAACAAAATCTAAATCATTCAGTCTGTGACTCTGCGTCCAATGCATGGCATCAATCATTACCTGTTCCTTCTCATCTTAAGTTAACGGGCCGTCTATTTCGCCATCATCATGATGGACGGTGCTGTTGTGTCAATCATACTCATTGCGCAGATTGAGTGAGTCCCCTTCCTGTATTGAATTAAAAGCAATGGGTCACCAAGCTGCAGGAGAAGTACCAATTTCTTATTTGCAAGAAGGGGGAAATTACTAGTGTTCTGTAGAAAGTTGATTGGTGGCAGTGCACAATTACATAAATTCATGCACAACAAACACACCAAATCTAAATCATTCAGTCTGTGACTCTGCGTCCAATGCATGGCATCAATCATTACCTGTTCCATCTTATTTTCAGTTAATGGCCAGTCTCTCTCTGCTCTGAAAGGAGGATAGCTATAGTAGTCATCTGATTCATGGTCCACTTCTTTTGGAAGGACTAGGAAAGTTTGAATTTGTTGTTACCATCATCCAATCATCATTCATGAGGGAAATGGAATTGAGCAGGAGATTCAGTATGATGGAGCGGAGGAGCTGGATTCGGAGGACTGTACTGTCAAATAGCAGACACCTGAAACTTGTATATTAAATTAGAAGAGTAGAAGACGGTGGTAATGGATTTGTTGTGATTCACAAGTTTATAACCGGAACGACAGACACATAAACAAAGGGGGAAAAAAGGGAGGAAGACAGTAAGTGCGAGCCTAATTGTCAGGGAAGTATAGCTCGTCTTCAAACTCTGGGGGTTCAGCCAGTAGTAGGTAATCATCTGACACAATACTTCCGTCACCTGAGCCGCTGTCCTCATCTTCCTCCGTTGATTCATGTATTGTGTAATTTGGTGGTATGAAGTGCTGATTCATTTTGATCATTGTTAACCTCTCCACGTTTTTTGGAGATAGACTGGTCCTTCTCAATGTTACAATCGAACCAGCAGCACTGAAAACACGTTCGGAAGAGACACTTGCGACAGGGCAAGCCAGATAGCTTATCGCCAGCCTGCTGAGCTGTGGCCATTCAGACCTTTTCCTATACCAATACTGCAATGGGTTTTGATCAACGTACTCCTCTGTTGGGTCGTCCAGATAGGCCTGGACCATCCGCTCAATGTTCAGGGTTGCTGCTGGTACGCTTTTGTGCTGTTTTTTCTGTGCATCAGCACTGTGCTTACAATAGCCCATCTTTACATACCAATCCTGTAATGATAATGATTGTACTTGGCCTAATGATCCAGTTATTGTTTCTGTAGTCGATAGTGATGGTGAGTGTTGTGATTGTGAGCCAACCGCACTGTCCTCAGCCGACGAAGTTGCACTTGATTCTGCATGGCCTGCTTCAGTATCAGTACTTGTTGTGGGTTGATCTTGCGGGCTTTTAATTAGCAGCCATTCGTTTTCCAACTTACTGGCTGCTTCAGCCATACAACTTTTGTAGCGGGCAACATCATTGTCGGAAAAAGCATGGAATGTCTTCAGTAGTCCCAATTTTGCACGTGGATCCAGAATTGTGGCACAAATGTAATGTTCTTGTGACAAAATTTTATTTTGTAACCTTACATTTTCAGTTAAGCGCCGGGATAAGCTCTCCACCAAGTCACGGGCTTGCCCTCTGTCCTCTACACCTTTGTATGATTCAGACACATTATTCAGCTCATACTCTAGCATTTGCAATAATGGGATAGCTTGGCCCATTGTACAGTCCTCCTTGCTGACTTCACGTGTGAAGACCTCAAAAGGAGAAAGCATCTCAGTCAGGCATTTAATTAGGCTCCATTGCTCCATGTCAAGGATCATGCCTTTAACAGTAGCACTAGCATCCCCTCTTCTTTTCCAGACATATTCATGGAGTGACATGTGCTGTTCGTACAGACGATCAAGCATGTAATACGTTGAGTTCCAACATGTTGCCACCTCCTGGATGAGTGCCTTGACTGGCATCCTAAATTCACGTTGGATGATCCTCAGCTGCTTCCGAGCTTTAAAAGAATGGCTGAAATGAGTGCATATTCTTCGGCAGATGGCCAGTATATTGCTGACTATGGGTTCTTTTTTCAGAAAGTCTTGAACTATAATGTTTATGCAGTGCGCCAAACACGGAACCCTGAAATAGGAACCAAGTTCCATGGCCTTAAGTACATTACTGCCATTGTCTGTGGCAACAAAACCAATACGAAGCCCTCTGGGCCGCAGCCATTCCAAAACCTTGGTGCGAAACTCGTGTAAAATGTTTTCAGCCGTATGAGATTTCTCCATGGCGAACATGGCTACAGTTGCATGTTTCCGAGTACCTTCAAAAATCGCAGCTGTGTTAACAACACCTCGTGCAGATAGTTTATCTTTAACCCCCACAAAAGAGATCCAGTGTGCAGTGATGCATATGTAATCTGTGGCTTGGCAACTGCTCCACATGCCTGTTGTCAGGTGGATATTGTGCACAGTACTCTTCTGCAAAGCTTGCCAACCAATTCCAGCACATCATGATGTAGTGCCGGAACAACCTAAACATGCTCTCAATGGTAGGCTGGCTTACTTTCCTTAGTGGTGCTGTTTCATTAACCCACTACGGCTCATCGACACAGATTGTCTCATTGAGGTACTCGCCGGTCCACATGGTGTCTCACACAGACTCTGAGTATGGCTCTTACTGCGGTGCCACTCTGATGTTACTGAGGAGGATGTGGGCGTTACCACCACTGCACTACTGGGGACAGGGCTAGAAATGCCTCCCTCTTCTTCACCTGCCACCGCAATAATATCGCTCTCTGATTCATCCTGACCAACTTCAATGGGTTGACTTATTCTACTTTCTTTTAACTTAAGTAGGTGATCCTCCCACACGATAGTGTGGTGTATTCTGAGATGACTTGCTTGTCCTCCGGTACCATAATTTGTACCAAGCTTACCACGCCGAACACCTTGCCGACAAATTGAGCATATAGCAACGTTCTCCTCCTTGGCGCTAACAGAAAAGAAGTCCCATACTGGGGAGGAGAACTTTCTGGCACTGCTGGATGTGCCACTTTCAACACCAGATGAACTTGAGGGGGTGTTTGAAAATGTGTGACCCTGTGCACCTACACTGTGACTTTTACTACCACTACCTACTGAGATGGTTGAGCTGGATGTAGGTCCCTGCCGGGCCTTGGAAAATATGGCAGCTGGAGGTAGTGGTGGTGTAACCTGTGTTGGTGAGATCCGTGCTACATCCCGCTCAGTAGCAGCCTTTCTGGATAGGGTGAGAATGTTGGTCTCCAATCCCTTTGGGGGCGGGAGTAATGTGCGTGATGACTGGCTCGTCTTCATCAACATCATCACCCCCCTCTTCTACATCTACCTCCATAACTCTACGTTTTTCTGGGACCTTCCTTTTCAGAAGCATTGTCTTGTGGCGTATATCACTCTCAGACCGAGCTGGTGGGACCCAAGTGTCATCACGATCATCAGAAGCGGGGCTTGAAGAAGAAGATGATGGACTAAGCCTCCTTTTCCTTGCTGGTGGTCTGGAAGACAATAGATCTTCTGAAACAGTGGTTTGACTTTGCTCCACTTTGTCTGCAGGAAGCTCGATTTCCTGAAATGCCCCTACGTCAGGAGCAACAACTACTATGGTGGGCTGTTGCGGCGGCTGCTGCTGTTCTTGTTGCGGCGGCTGCTGCTGTTCTTGTTGCGGCGGCTGCTGCTGCTGTTCTTGTTGCGGCGGCTGCTGCTGTTCTTGTTGCGGCGGCTGCTGCTGTTCTTGTTGCGGCGGCTGCTGCTGTTCTTGTTGCGGCAGCTGCACACTGATCTGCTGAGTTTGCGCCTGCGTTGAACTTGATTGTGTACTACTTTGCGGTAATGACATTTCTTCAACATCGCTGCTCGTTAGTAGACTGGCTACCTCTGCGACACTAAAGCCCTTGGGCCTAGGTTGGTGTGGTTGGACCGCTGTGCTGCTCCCAGCTTGGTTCCCGGACAACGCTGCTGCAGGCGTAACTTTTTTGGTGCCAAAAAAAACATTGGCCGGCACACCACCAGTCGTGGTTAATGGCACTTCCTTTTTCTGTTCCTTCTTCTCACCGGCAACTTTCTTGGTACTGGACCTGGTACCTTTCTTTGGGGCCATCTTCTTCAGATGTCAGGCAGGATGCAGATGCACAACAAGTTCTGGTCACACGTGGACGTGATGCGCAGCAGGACTTCTGTCTGGCTGGCAGTACAATGGGTAGCCGGGTGATGCTGATGACACCTCCTACTCTGTCTTTTATGCACCTAAAAGCAAAGACAGGAGAAGAACATCAGTGAAATGTTGCATTTGTTGTTGTGGTTCAGTTACTTAGTACTGTACTAGTGCAAACAAAAGATAGTCTAGCCATTCATGACTTTTTTTTTTAACTAGAGCTATGTTATACTACTGTGTACAGCCACACACTACACTCTCAGGAAGGATAGGAAAGTTAATAATAACCACCAAAATAAAAATGTAATGAAAGTGGGGTGGACCAATAAATTATTTGAGCATCTCAGCATCCATGGAGCTGCTGCTGGCAAAGGGGGTGGATGGATGGAAGCAGTAAGCCAAATAGCCAATAGGAAAACCATGCAGGCCTATGGCAAAAGCAGGACACTAATAACTCACAGTCCAAACACCAAAAAAGGCCACCACCCACATGGACACTCACAAATCACAAACAAGTCGGGGGCCTGGGAAACACCAGGAGATGACAAAAGGCCTATAAAAGCCAGGTAAAGGATGCATGCTAAAGCACACTGCTCTGCCTTTTTAATGCAACAAAATGGAAATACGAACATTCACAGGCCCCAAAAAGGTCTGCAGGGTGCATGCATTGCACACCAACACACCAGACACGTACAACAAAAGCATGTCTTTAAGACAACCAACATCAGAAAGGCCACCCCAAAAAACACATTTCCCCAACTCAATCCAATGCCATCCATGCCCTAAATGATGTCTAACAATTCAACAGATCACATAGAAAACACTTGATCAATAAAGCTGTGGCTACCTGCTCTGATCCTAGTGGATGAAAAAGCAGGCCTGTTGGCAGACAAGGCCAGGCAAGCTTGCAGGCCTAGGCTTCAAAATGGCCACCAGCCACATGGCCAGACCTAACAACATCACAAAGGCCACCCCCAAAAAACATACTTCCCCAACTCAATCCAATGCCATCCATGCCCTAAATGATGTCTAAATTCAACAGATCACATAGAAAACACTTGATCAATAAAGCTGTGGATACCTGCTCTGATCCTAGTGGATGAAAAAGCAGGCCTGTTGGCAGACAAGGCCAGGCAAGCTTGCAGGCCCAGGCTTCAAAATGGCCACCAGCCACATGGCCAGGCCCAACAACATCACAAAGGCCACCCCCAAAAAACACACTTCCCCAACTCAATCCAATGCCATCCATGCCCTAAATGATGTCTAAATTCAACAGATCACACAGAAAACACTTGATTAATAAAGCTGTGGCTACCTGCTCTGATCCTAGTGGATGAAAAAGCAGGCCTGTTGGCAGACAAGGCCAGGCAAGCTTGCAGGCCTAGGCTTCAAAATGGCCACCAGCCACATGGCCAGGCCCAACAACATCACAAAGGCCACCCCCAAAAAACATACTTCCCCAACTCAATCCAATGCCATCCATGCCCTAAATGATGTCTAAATTCAACAGATCACATAGAAAACACTTGATCAATAAAGCTGTGGCTACCTGCTCTGATCCTAGTGGATGAAAAAGCAGGCCTGTTGGCAGACAAGGCCAGGCAAGCTTGCAGGCCTAGGCTTCAAAATGGCCACCAGCCACATGGCCAGGCCCAACAACATGACAAAGGCCACCCCCAAAAAACACACTTCCCCAACTCAATCCAATGCCATCCATGCCCTAAATGATGTCTAAATTCAACAGATCAAACAGAAAACACTTGATTAATAAAGCTGTGGCTACCTGCTCTGATCCTAGTGGATGAAAAAGCAGGCCTGTTGGCAGACAAGGCCAGGCAAGCTTGCAGGCCTAGGCTTCAAAACGGCCACCAGCCACATGGCCAGGCCCAACAACATCACAAAGGCCACCCCCAAAAAACACACTTCCCCAACTCAATCCAATGCCATCCATGCCCTAAATGATGTCTAAATTCAACAGATCACACAGAAAACACTTGATTAATAAAGCTGTGGCTACCTGCTCTGATCCTAGTGGATGAAAAAGCAGGCCTGTTGGCAGACAAGGCCAGGCAAGCTTGCAGGCCTAGGCTTCAAAATGGCCACCAGCCACATGGCCAGGCCCAACAACATCACAAAGGCCACCCCCAAAAAACATACTTCCCCAACTCAATCCAATGCCATCCATGCCCTAAATGATGTCTAAATTCAACAGATCACATAGAAAACACTTGATCAATAAAGCTGTGGCTACCTGCTCTGATCCTAGTGGATGAAAAAGCAGGCCTGTTGGCAGACAAGGCCAGGCAAGCTTGCAGGCCTAGGCTTCAAAATGGCCACCAGCCACATGGCCAGGCCCAACAACATCACAAAGGCCACCCCCAAAAAACACACTTCCCCAACTCAATCCAATGCCATCCATGCCCTAAATGATGTCTAAATTCAACAGATCACACAGAAAACACTTGATTAATAAAGCTGTGGCTACCTGCTCTGATCCTAGTGGATGAAAAAGCAGGCCTGTTGGCAGACAAGGCCAGGCAAGCTTGCAGGCCTAGGCTTCAAAATGGCCACCAGCCACATGGCCAGGCCCAACAACATCACAAAGGCCACCCCCAAAAAACACACTTCCCCAACTCAATCCAATGCCATCCATGCCCTAAATGATGTCTAAATTCAACAGATCACATAGAAAACACTTGATCAATAAAGCTGTGGCTACCTGCTCTGATCCTAGTGGATGAAAAAGCAGGCCTGTTGGCAGACAAGGCCAGGCAAGCTTGCAGGCCTAGGCTTCAAAATGGCCACCAGCCACATGGCCAGGCCCAACAACATCACAAAGGCCACCCCCAAAAAACATACTTCCCCAACTCAATCCAATGCCATCCATGCCCTAAATGATGTCTAAATTCAACAGATCACATAGAAAACACTTGATCAATAAAGCTGTGGCTACCTGCTCTGATCCTAGTGGATGAAAAAGCAGGCCTGTTGGCAGACAAGGCCAGGCAAGCTTGCAGGCCTAGGCTTCAAAATGGCCACCAGCCACATGGCCAGGCCCAACAACATGACAAAGGCCACCCCCAAAAAACACACTTCCCCAACTCAATCCAATGCCATCCATGCCCTAAATGATGTCTAAATTCAACAGATCACACAGAAAACACTTGATTAATAAAGCTGTGGCTACCTGCTCTGATCCTAGTGGATGAAAAAGCAGGCCTGTTGGCAGACAAGGCCAGGCAAGCTTGCAGGCCTAGGCTTCAAAATGGCCACCAGCCACATGGCCAGGCCCAACAACATCACAAAGGCCACCCCCAAAAAACACACTTCCCCAACTCAATCCAATGCCATCCATGCCCTAAATGATGTCTAAATTCAACAGATCACATAGAAAACACTTGATCAATAAAGCTGTGGCTACCTGCTCTGATCCTAGTGGATGAAAAAGCAGGCCAGTTGGCAGACAAGGCCAGGCAAGCTTGCAGGCCTAGGCTTCAAAATGGCCACCAGCCACATGGCCAGGCCCAACAACATCACAAAGGCCACCCCCAAAAAACACACTTCCCCAACTCAATCCAATGCCATCCATGCCCTAAACGATGTCTAAAAATTCAACAGACCACACAGAAAACACTTGATTAATTAAGCTGTGGCTACCTGCTCTGATCCTAGTGGATGAAAAAGCAGGCCTGTTGGCAGACGAGGCCAGGCAAGCTTGCAGGCCTAGGCTTCAAAATGGCCACCAGCCACATGGCCAGGCCCAACAACATCACAAAGGCCACCCCAAAAAAAAAACACTTCCCCAACTCAATCCAATGCCATCCATGCCCTAAATGATGTCTAAATTCAACAGATCACATAGAAAACACTTGATCAATAAAGCTGTGGCTACCTGCTCTGATCCTAGTGGATGAAAAAGCAGGCCTGTTGGCAGACAAGGCCAGGCAAGCTTGCAGGCCTAGGCTTCAAAATGGCCACCAGCCACATGGCCAGGCCCAACAACATCACAAAGGCCACCCCCAAAAAACATACTTCCCCAACTCAATCCAATGCCATCCATGCCCTAAATGATGTCTAAATTCAACAGATCACATAGAAAACACTTGATCAATAAAGCTGTGGCTACCTGCTCTGATCCTAGTGGATGAAAAAGCAGGCCTGTTGGCAGACAAGGCCAGGCAAGCTTGCAGGCCTAGGCTTCAAAATGGCCACCAGCCACATGGCCAGGCCCAACAACATCACAAAGGCCACCCCCAAAAAACACACTTCCCCAACTCAATCCAATGCCATCCATGCCCTAAATGATGTCTAAATTCAACAGATCACACAGAAAACACTTGATTAATAAAGCTGTGGCTACCTGCTCTGATCCTAGTGGATGAAAAAGCAGGCCTGTTGGCAGACAAGGCCAGGCAAGCTTGCAGGCCTAGGCTTCAAAATGGCCACCAGCCACATGGCCAGGCCCAACAACATCACAAAGGCCACCCCCAAAAAACACACTTCCCCAACTCAATCCAATGCCATCCATGCCCTAAATGATGTCTAAATTCAACAGATCACATAGAAAACACTTGATCAATAAAGCTGTGGCTACCTGCTCTGATCCTAGTGGATGAAAAAGCAGGCCAGTTGGCAGACAAGGCCAGGCAAGCTTGCAGGCCTAGGCTTCAAAATGGCCACCAGCCACATGGCCAGGCCCAACAACATCACAAAGGCCACCCCCAAAAAACACACTTCCCCAACTCAATCCAATGCCATCCATGCCCTAAACGATGTCTAAAAATTCAACAGACCACACAGAAAACACTTGATTAATAAAGCTGTGGCTACCTGCTCTGATCCTAGTGGATGAAAAAGCAGGCCTGTTGGCAGACAAGGCCAGGCAAGCTTGCAGGCCTAGGCTTCAAAATGGCCACCAGCCACATGGCCAGGCCCAACAACATCAGAAAGGCCACCCCAAAAAAAAAACACTTCCCCAACTCAATCCAATGCCATCCATGCCCTAAATGATGTCTAAATTCAACAGATCACATAGAAAGCACTTGATCAATAAAGCTGTGGCTACCTACTCTGATCCTAGTGGATGAAAAAGCAGGCCTGTTGGCAGACAAGGCCAGGCAAGCTTGCAGGCCTAGGCTTCAAAATGGCCACCAGCCACATGGCCAGGCCCAACAACATCACAAAGGCCACCCCCAAAAAGCACACTTCCCCAACTCAATCCAATGCCATCCATGCCCTAAATGTGCTTGAAAATGAAATGCATTCAAAAAACAACAAAAGGAACAGTTGCTTCATCATGCACACACCCATGAGGCCATGCCCATGGCTAGCTCGGGCCTACTACTACTACCCACAAAATAAAAAATAAAAAAAAGGAATGATGATAATTAATTATCAAAAATAAATTGTAGTTACTTACAACAACTGCAATGCCCACAATCAAACAGACACAACAACCACTTACTTGTAAAATATCCTATTCCAAAAATCCTCAAATCCAATTGCAATGATGCAGCAGACAAAAAGAGTGATCTTTCCAGCTCCAAATCCAAAGGCAGAATGAGCAGGAGATGGACAAAGCACTGGGAGGAGCCTGCTGGACAGGAACAGGAAGTTGGAGATTCTGTGTCACTTCCTCCCTCTCTCCACCTTTTAAAAAAAGGACTCCTTGCACAAAAAAGGACAGCCAAATGTCAATGTAAGGAGTTGTTTTCATCCAAAATCAGCATTTGCAGAAGGTATCATGCTGCTAGAGCTGATATTCCTCTCCAAATTGAAAATTTAACATGTTCGAATTATCGAGCTTCACATTACTTCCGCCGGCGTGTCGAAAATGACATGATCGTGTTCTCTTTGTCCCTGTCGCGTTGGATATGACGTGTTCGGGGTCTCTTTCTCCTGTTCGCGTTCGATTAGACGTGCCCGCGTCCTCACCCTCTCGCTCGCGATGTAGTATGACGTGTTCGAGATCTCAATCTTCTCATACTCGCGCGGTGCATGATCGCGAGAAGAAAGACGGGATCGCGCGACAAATGACGTGATCGCGCGACAAATGACGTTAATGCGGCCGCGAACTGTCGCGAGACAGCGCAAAATGGCTACCAACATCCAACATCTCGTGGAGAACGCGACCGGGTCGGGAAAACTTGTCGGCGAACGCGGGGATTCAGGTAAGGCGATCGCGCACAAGCGAGAATGTATTTTTTTACAGCGCTAGCAAGAAACAAATTATCGCTAGGCTGCGGAATGCGGAAATTTTGACATTTTCGCGCTTTCCGCGGAACGCGAAAATGCCAAAATATCGCAATTTCCGCGAACGGAACGGAATTTTGGCCCAGGCCTAGTCTCAGGCCTGACATGGAAGGGCCTGCACGTGTAGTTTGCTGTGACTTTGACTTGGCAGGGAAAACTACTTGCCAAGGCCCGACCTCCATCTTTTATTCCATATGTTACTCCTAAGGACGGCCATCGGCAATCCGAGGGCAGGGTTCTATGTAAGCCAAGGGAAGGACATATACTTGCGTATGCTTTACATGTCCTGGTAGTGAAAAACAACCTATTTTGTTTTTCACTACAGTGAGGCCTACTCCCCTTATAGACTAGCATTGGGAATTCCCATATGCAGGGGTGTTGAATTCCTATAGCCGGATACCCTGGACATATTGTTTGGGGGTCAAGGGCAACAAGTTTTCATGTTTATTTAGTCCCTGGGACACGTAGGCCCAACCCCCTCCAGCACAAACCCTCTGGCTGCCAGACTACAGTACCACATTATGGAGCAGGAAAAGGCATTATTTGCAGTTAAGATAATATTTGTGACCATATGTTAATGCTGTTCAAACTTGGATTCATGGTTCATTAATACAAAGCCTTTATTATTAGGGTGAGCACTTTAAGGAAATGTATGTTCAGAATGAACTACCGACAGTGGTTCCAGTATAAAAATGTGAACTCACACTGGCAATGTTTTAACAATTTGAGGCTTTGTATAATGCTTCCAGGATGCTCTCTGATTAGATGCAGATATATGCAAAAGCTTGAAAGCAAGATTGATGATTCTTTGCTTTCAAAATAAAATGTCTATAAAAAAATGCAACCAGGAAAAAACGTTTTGCTTAACTACTGTATAATTTTAAATGCCTCATGCGTTATTCGCAACATAGGTGCATTTTTCTGGATGTTACTCATAGATAGCAAGGAAAAAGACTCGATTTTGCCCACTCTCATACACATCACTAATATGTGTTGGAATGAAGGGTGGTCTTCTTGCCCTTCTGTTCATTTGCTTAGGGCACCATTTCTAGGGGTGTAGCCAAAATTCATGGCCCCCCGTGCAAGGAAGGGAATAGGCCCTTCGGCCAAGGCCGGACTGGCCGTACCAGGTATCGGGCGTTTTCAAGGGAGGCAAGAAGGGTGGGGGGCCGTTTTTGTTTCTGGGGACGCTTTTGGAGCAGTGCAGCAGTTTTAAAAGTGCTACAGAATTTCTAGAATTATCAACAGTTTTTAGGAAACAATAAATATGCCAAGATAACTCTGGTGATTAATGTACCTACTGTCAAGAGACCATAGTTTCAGCTAGTGGAATTTTGACTCAACTAAGGTAGCACAGAGGGTAGTTGTGCCTGCTGCAAAGAACGTGTACTATGCAGATCACAGAGCAGTATTTTATGTGCATATCTAAGTGGGTTACTGCTTTTGTCACAGAGATCCTTTTGTTACTGTGCTGTTCATAATTTACAATTGTAATCTAGGTTTGAAAGTTATGTTTTTTTCCAGTCTTTCTTTATCTTAATTTTGCTAAAAAAAGGTTTGTTTGGATAGATATACATTCTTATTGGTAAAGTCAATCCTCGCCACTTGTGTTACGTTCTGAATCATGAGTTTGTGCTTCCCAAGACCAAATACTCTTACAAAATGACTACAAGTATGGATGACATGTGAATCCTACACCTTGCAGTCCCCTTAGTCTTATATAACATTTTCTATACACTGATTTAGACATATATGACTCATTGTCTCTGTAATTGTGTGTGATGTAAAATGCTCTGACACCATACACTTGTATGAAGGGCACTATAAAACAAATGAAATACATGTGAGAGAGGGGCTATTGGGAGATGAGAGGCACTGCTGGAGTGTGATAGAGAGGGAACCATTGTAGAGCCCTAATAAAGATTGCCGTATCCTGGTACACAGCGGGATCATTTACTATGCTTTAAAAACTAATGCAATTGAATATATAATGAAAAATGTGTTGCAGAATGCATTATTTTTGCCATTTTCCGCCAAATTTTCTTGGGGAGAGAACACCCAACCCCTCCTTACAGCGGTTAGGCTCGTTCTTCTCTCTTGGTATGCACTGTATGCCGTGCTTATTTTGAGCCGGTGGGTTCGGGGGGGGGGGGAGGGGGGGTGCTGGCCCTTATTTTACTGTATCAGGCATTTACTGTGAGCAAAAGACATATGGGAGAGATGGGGAAGAGAAAGACAGGAAAGCCTCACAAAGGGAGAAAGCAGAAAGCTGGAAGAGTGAGCTGAAGGGGCGTTTGTAAACGGAATAAAGAAGTCTGAGATGGCTTTAGGATTTGCTGCCTCAGTATTCTGTGCTCGCACACTTAATTGCAGCAGCCATGTGTTTCAGAGGAAAGCTTTGGGCACTGGCACGTTTTTATTTACAAATTAAGCACTGTCGGGATGGGGGCTGTTCTAAAAAAAATTGCCAGAGTTGCCTTTTATTCCCAGCCCTTCCTCTGGCTTCTGCGTGAACTGTGAAATACTGTAATAATTGGGGTTCAGTGGGTCCCCCGTCTCTCTGCCACTGCACTCGCTGCACGAATGGAAGCTACGCCCCTGCACATTACATTAGCTCGTCTCTGTTCAGTGTACCGCAGCACTTCAGTCGCCTACTCCGGCGGAACTGGAAGGCCTCTGCTATGGAAACACCTGAGCTCCCTAGATAATTAGAAGAAGGTTAATTACTCTGACGTCTGATGCTTAGAGGACGGTGCTTTTATCGCCTTCTTAATGATGTGCCGTCTTCTCGGAAGCAGGCCTCGACATCCGTGGGTCCTCCTGAATTTGACAGGGAGGCATTCCTCTCCTGCCAGCAGTCAGCGCCATGACACCTTCACAACGTCGTGCCCCGCTCTGTCGTCAGCAGTCACGGCACGCCGGTCAGACTGTCACACGCCGTGATTGGGTCGGGGTTTGAGAAGGTCACTGCTCATGCGTGCTGCCTTGAGCGGCGCGAGGGAAATGGCAGAGGCCACAGGGCCACGTGCCCGAGATTTCTCCCGACCATCCGCTCTAAATGAAGGTGAGAGGACTCCGAAGAGAGGGGCGAGGCTACAGCATAATGGTCTGTTTGCGAGTCAATCGGGCGGCTGGGATGATTAATGCAAAATAATTTACAGATTGGCATACTTACTTCAGGTGCAAAAAAGCAATAATAAAGCATCTAATACAAGGCCTTCAGCACTTCCTCCAACATTTCCCTGCAGCCCCAGAATGGTGGACCAGCCACAGAACTGTTCAATGTCCTTCCTTTCGCATAACAATAAAACGGTCTATGGTGTCATCCTAATCTCGCGAATTAACATTCTGTGCTCTTTATCCCTACCCACCGCCCATTAAACCATCAAGCAACAGTACCGACCCCTCCATGAACAAAACTTGACCCAATGCCCAGCAGCCGAGCTAATGTTTGGAGGAATCCTTCCTTGCGTTTGCATCCCTGGCAGTGAGGTCTTTCCTTATCTCAGTACAGTGAATTGAAACAAGCCACCTGATAACACTAGTTTAAAAATATATATATAAATTGATGTTAACTTCATCTGAGAAGGGCATATAGTGGAATTTTGTTTAAAAAAAAGTATGCAAATTGGCATGACACACTAGAGGAGACTAGACCGAAGAGGTTCATTTTCTTCTCCTGCCAGTCTCCTGCAGATAAAAATGATGTGACATTTTTATCTGTTGGAAATTCACAAAATAGTGTGGCTTTCATCTACAATGAAATTCACCATTTTTGGGGAATAAAAAAATTTTCCCACCACCATGCTCAACTCATTTTCCCTACGTAGCAGAACACCACAGGCCTAAAATGCTATGTTTTGAAAGTTGCTTGGCTAGGCCCTGTTTGAAATAAAAGGCCTGGATCGTCATGAACCTCTTTTAGGGTCGGTGAAGGTTGTTTGGTGAATTTGATGAATTTTAGAGGCGGCTACACCAAGGCTGTGGGTGTTTTAACACCCAAGAAATGAACACCCCTGGAATCAGGTCCTCCTATTGATAGGTGTCTTTATCTTTTACACTTGACATCTAACCCTGTAAGACAAATTAAGGTTGTGTTTGAAGGTGTCAGGGTCTATGCCACCAACAGAAAAATCTTCCTTTCAAAGGGGAAATTATAAGCATTTCGATTATATAGGAAAAAACAACAATTCAGAGCATGCACTCTTGCATTTTGCATTCTTATATTTTTTGCAGTAAATTCTCACTACACAGTGTGCTTGGCTGCACTTGTGGGGTTTTCATGTCCAGTGCTTAATATGGAAAGACATATGTGAAGGTACTCTTAATAACAACATAATTGCTTACCAGTGTAAATCATTTCACCATTGCTGAAAAGTAATGGAAAAAAATGTTTTTTGTAATAAACGAAATCCAGGGGGCATATTCTCAAGGAATTATCGCCGAGTTAGCGGCACTTTATTGCAGCCAAAGTGGTGATAAATGTATCGCCCTATTCACAAGCTGGTGCTAACAGCCCACATCACAAGGTTTCCTGCGATAGCAGCTGCAAAAAACAGCGCCACGGATGACACCGGCATCTAACGCTAATGACATGCAGAGTAGGCGTTCCCGTGCAAAAAGCTGCAACAACACCACTTCTCAACATTCTCAACGACCAGACAGATCGGCGGTAAGATCACAAAACATGCGATGAGGCGTGTTAGCAGCAGGGATTTAACACCTGCTCCTACCTGTTGTTAAGTCTGACGACTACCTGCAGTATGAAAGGGAGCCCAGCCCAGAGTCACACCTGAAGAACAACAGATGCCATGGAGCTACTGATAATGCAGCTCGGACACCCAAGAGGGCCACAACACCCACAGTCACCCCCCACCCCCATGGGGAAATCATGAACCAAACAATTCACGTGATGTCCCACAGTTTCAACTATTAACATTCATGTCTGGTCAGAAAAAGGAGAATCATTCCTTCATCTTTGAATTTCCAAACAACTTTTTTATTGAAATAAAACTCAGAACAACTATTTGGTCGAGTCATGGCGGGTCTTCTCTGGACAATCTGTAAGTCACAACCTACAAGACAAAATTCAAGATAAGAAGGTGTGTCATGCGCTCATCAAAGGAGAGAGAGCGAGAGAAAGAGAGAGAGCAAGAAAGGGAGAGAGAGAGAGAGAGAAAGGAAAAGAGGGAGAGGGAGAGAAGTTCCGACACTGCACACCCAGGCCTCACTGCTCACATGCTGCCACCGGTGTGTGTCCAACCATGTGACGGTATACACTGCAGTCCACCAGGTCCCTTATTTGAAACAGAGTCCAGATTTATGAATGGCAGAGTTTATATAATTGCACACGCCATCATCCCTTGCCCGCCCCTGCGCACACAGGCTGCTGCACCCCAGTCCCTCCCGCCGCCCAGCGGATATTGCCTGCCCCTGCGCACCCAGGCCTCACTACTCACCTTCCGCCACCGGCGTGTCTCCAAGGTGGCCCACCACCTGCCGGTGCAAGCTCCAAGCCTGGGGTCCACGACCTTGGCTGCCTTCACAGCATGCAGCCCCACACCGTGGGCCACAAGGTCACACAGGTGATTCTGGGTCTTGATTTCGCAATGGCAGAGATCATATCAGTGCACACGGCATCATCGCAGGCTGCACACCCGCCCAGCTCTTTAGGTGCACTAACTCTGTGAACCGCAAGGCAACGCCGCATGGCGGTATGCCTGCGCTGTCCGCTGGCTCAGGCCTACACTGCGGCCCAGCAGGGTGCACACAAATCCTCACCAGTCCGGTCCGCCAGGACGGGGCATCATCGCAGGCTGCAGACCTGCTCAGCACTTAAGGTGCCCCTACCTCAGTGCACCGAAAGTCACCGTCCTGTGGCGGTAGGCCCGTGCCGGCCACAGTGTATATGGTGCCACCAAGTCCGTGCAACCCAAGTCATGGACCCTCTATGATTGAGTCCCGTGATATGCCAGGCGGAAACAGCCATGTCACCTCCAGCAGTGGGGAAGAACTGGGATAAGTAGTGTTGTCGTCCTCCCCTTTATACGTAAGCCGAGTGGGCTGGCTCGGCGTACGCCAGGCCAGCGTAGGTGTGTGATTAATTATCCCTGGGCTCTGGGCATGGTTCATTTCTGGGCTGGACAGGAAACCAACTGATGCGTGTGTCCCTGTCGCAGTATCGGCGTCACACGGCTCGCAATCAACAATCTTCGAATGTCACATGCACCCAGAGGTCGGCTGCACACGACGACACTGTACAAGGAGTGCAAGACCGCTCCGGCTCTTGGCTCATACACGCCAACTGTGGTGTGTGTATCGCTATTGGTGCACCATAAGCCTAAGGCCTAGCCTCAATTGCAGCGCGAAAGCCACATCACATTTCCAGAATGCAAGCAGTAGTCGGACTTACATTAGGGATGAAAGCTCCTTTGTCTCAATACACAAGGCGGAAGGACATCTGCACCTCCGACCTTGGTCGGGCATATCATCCACATAACTGCCGCAGGTCAGAAGACTGCCGGTTCTACGTGAGCCTCCAACGTAAGGGCAGAACATCCCAGGCACATGCACAGCGCCTGTCACGTGGAACTGTACCAACTCCGAATGCTGCCAGTTAGTGTCAGATGCATTGGTCTGCATGTTGTGGCCCTTGTCTTGCCCGTACTGACACGCACATGCTAATCAAGTCTACGCAACTTCACTAGTGTCCAACTGTGATGAATGCTGATTAGAATGACAAATTGTATGCCTCAATGAGCATTGTCCGTACACAGTGAGGGACTGACTGACACATGTCACTTAGGGGTGAGTCCCTATTGCCAGCTCCACCTCTGTGAGCCAGACATTGTGGTTGGGATAGTTGCTGATAGACCTGTGCTCTTACGTGTCTTCAGCAATGTGAGGATGGTGTCCAACCTCTTGCCATGTGGATCAATGTGATCCATCACTACAGGCTGTGTCCACCCAGTTGAGTGTGAGTAGGTATGCAAAGAGATGTTCTGTTGTCAAATGTGATGGGGGACACTATTTCTAACATTGCGTGGGGCAAAGTTGTGAAATCGAGCAATTGTTGTATCAGAGCAATGAGGCCACAGCTAGTTCACACATTCCCAGTCATCACACTGCCTCTGTGTGTCACAGTTACTCATGCGCACTGCTTTCATATCCCAGGGTGTACCTTTTTTTGCAAGCAATGTCCTTACTTTCATCCATACTTTCATACTTGATCGGTTATGGGCATGACACATCTGTGTGATTTTGATTGATTTATTCACATTCGGGGGAGTGTCGGAGCTGGAGCAGTACATGGCCATGCAAGCCACACATTACATTGTAGCCCAGTGGAGGGCCAGCTAGAGTCATTTAGGGACTGACAAGTACATCGGAAGAGGAAGAGTACAGTCCGCAGTCTGATTGCTGTGTCATTGGTAAGCAGACAAAATATGGCAGTCCATGTCGAGGTCCAAGGTGAATGTCGCAGAGTGTTTCGAGGGACAGTGGGAGGTGTTGTTACATGGCATGATGCAGAGGGCAGAACCAAGCTGAAACATGGCATATGGCGGAGAGGATTGCTACTGCCTCCTTCTCACTACACAGATGGAATCACCCGCATCTTTGTCCTCTCTGTCATTTGTCTGACATGTGGGTGCTGATGTTTGGTCTGCAGCACTGTGTGCCACTGACACATCAGGAGCTGGAGAGGTGTGTGTGGAAGTACCAGCAGCATTCATCAACAACTATCTTAGTGGCAGCAATGCGATGATGAGGATCTGCAGGGCATGGAAGATACCAACAACGTTTCGCTGGTGTGCATCCGTGGCAGCCATTCTTTCCACATGCATCCGCTCCATGTTCTCCATTGTCCTCAGGATCTGTGCCAACTCTCGGCTGACATCGCTGAGGCCACTCTGACTAGACAGTTGTTCTCCTCTCAGAGGCATGACTCCGATGGTGCCGGGCATGGATTGTTGGACATCATGGAGCGAACTGTGTGTGTCCGTTAGGGAGTGTAAGCGGTCCCTGATGTGACTTAGACACCCATGTATGTCATCTAGTTTGGCTGCCATGTGGTCGAACCCCACCCGCACCTGTTCAGCCACCTCCTTCTGGCAGTCTAACACCTGGCCTTGGAATGTGATTTGTTCTTCGATGAGGTGCTGGTAGCCAGGCGTGGTGGTGGGTGCTTCCTGCTGGGTGGTCTGTGCAAGGGGTGGGGTCTCCTCTATGCAGCTGGGCTGCCCTGCTCCTGGAGGTGGGTTGCAGTAGCTGTCCTTGAGCTGTTGTAGGGCATCTGTGTCGAAGGTGTGGAGGTCCTCTTCATCATCACTGATGAGTTGTCTGGTCAGCTCTGCAGGCTGTGTTGATTGTCCCTCTGCAATGTGAATGGGAGATGCATTTTAACATTGTGTTGACATTTATGTTGATTGATGCAAAAACAACAGTTGATGGACAGCATGCAGAACAATGTCATACATTCACCCCAGTACAAAGATCTGGGCCTAAATCCATTGTTTTTTTGCTCACCATGCCGTTCCAGTTTGAACCCAGCCATATGCAAATCAGTCTTGACCCTGTGCCTCATGGGAACAGTCGAGCCCGAACTGCCAAGCCAGGTCCTCCCTGGACTGGAAACAAGCATCCTAGGACCGGTTTCAGGGTTTCACCCCTCCTCAGCCAAGATAGCTTGATTCCAGTGGCATGGAGAGCACGGGACCACGTCTGGGCATACCCTTCCCACTCGGGGTGACAAATGCAAAAACAACAGTTGATGGACAGAATGCAGAACAATGTCATACATTCTCCCCAGTACAGAGATCTGGGCCTAAATCATCCATTGTTTTTTTGCCCACCTTGCAGTTCCAGTTTGAACCCAGCCATATGCAAATCAGTCTTGACCCTGTGCCTCATGGGAATAGTCCAGCACGAACTGCCAAGCCAGGTCCTCCCTGGACTGGAAACAAGCATCCTAGGACCGGTTTCGGGGTTGAAGAGGGCTGAAACCCCGAAACCGGTCCTAGGGTGCTTGATTCCGGTCCAGGGAAGACATGGCTTTGCAGTTCGGGCTGGACTGTTCCCATGAGGCACAGGGTCAAGACTGATTTGCATATGGCCATGTCTGAACTGGGGTGGCGTGGTGAGCAAAATAGTGATGGTTTAAACCCAGATCTGTGACTGGGGGTGAATGTTTTGCCAATGTGCAACATTCCATCCATCATCTTGTGTGTTTTGCTGTTCGCCCTATGTGGGAAGGGTATGCCCAGACGTTGGTCCCGTGCACACTACGCCACTGGAGTCAAGCTATCCTGGCTGAACGGTCCTAGGATGCTTGATTCCGGTCCAGGGAAGACATGGCTTGGCAGTTCGGGCTGGACTGTTCCCATGAGGCACAGGGTCAAGACTGATTTGTATATGGCCATGTCTGAACTGGGGTGGCGTGGTGAGCAAAATAACAATGGATTAAACCCAGATCTGTGACTGGGGTGAATGTTTTGCCAATGTGCAACATTCCGTCCATCATCTTGTGTGTTTTGCTGTTCGCCCTATGTGGGAAGGGTATGCCCAGATGTGGGTCCCGTGCTCACCACGCCACTGGAGTCAAGCTATCCTGGCTGAAGAGGGGTGAAACCCCAAAACCGGTCCTAGGATGCTTGATTCCGGTCCAGGGAAGACATGGCTTGGCAGTTCGGGCTGGACTGTTCCCATGAGGCACAGGGTCAAGACTGATTTGCATATGGCCATGTCTGAACTGGGGTGGCGTGGTGAGCAAAATAACAATGAATTAAACCCAGATCTGTGACTGGGGGTGAATGTTTTGCCAATGTGCAACATTCCGTCCATCATCTTGTGTGTTTTGCTATTCGCCCTATGTGGGAAGGGTATGCCCAGATGTGGGTCCGGTGCTCACTACGCCACTGGAGTCAAGCTATCCTGGCTGAAGAGGGGTGAAACCCCAACACCGGTCCTAGGATGCTTGATTCCGGTCCAGGGAAGACATGGCTTAGCAGTTCAGGCTGGACTGTTCCCATGAGGCACAGATTCAAGACTGATTTGCATATGGCCATGTCTGAACTGGGGTGGCGTGGTGAGCAAAATAACAATGGATTAAACCCAGATCTGTGACTGGGGGTGAATGTTTTGCCAATGTGCAACATTCCGTCCATCATCTTGTGTGTTTTGCTATTCGCCCTATGTGGGAAGGGTATGCCCAGATGTGGGTCCCGTGCTCACTACGCCACTGGAGTCAAGCTATCCTGGCTGAAGAGGGGTGAAACCCCGAAACCGGTCCTAGGATGCTTGATTCCGGTCCAGGGAAGACATGGCTTGGCAGTTCGGGCTGGACTGTTCCCATGAGGCACAGGGTCAAGACTGATTTGCATATGGCCATGTCTGAACTGGGGTGGCGTGGTGAGCAAAATAACAATGGATTAAACCCAGATCTGTGACTGGGGGTGAATGTTTTGCCAATGTGCAACATTCTGTCCATCATCTTGTGTGTTTTGCTGTTCGCCCTATGTGGGAAGGGTATGCCCAGATGTGGGTCCCGTGCTCACTATGGCACTGGAGTCAAGCTATCCTGGCCGAAGAGGGGTGAAACCCCAAAACCGGTCCTAGGATGTTTGATTCCGGTCCAGGGAAGACATGGCTTAGCAGTTCGGGCTGGACTGTTCCCATGAGGCACAGAGTCAAGACTGATTTGCATATGGCCATGTCTGAACTGGGGTGGCGTCGTGAGCAAAATAACGATGGATTAAACCCAGATCTGTGACTGGGGGTGAATGTTTTGCCAATGTGCAACATTCCGTCCATCATCTTGTGTGTTTTGCTGTTCGCCCTATGTGGGAAGGGTATGCAGAGACGTGGGTCCCGTGCTCACTACGCCACTGGTGTCAAGCTATCCTGGCTGAAGAGGGGTGAAACCCCAAAACCCGTCCTAGGATGCTTGATTACGGTCCAGGGAAGACATGGCTTGGCAGTTCGGGCTGGACTGTTCCCATGAGGTACAGGGTCAAGACTAATTTGCATATGGCCATGTCTGAACTGGGGTGGCGTGGTGAGCAAAATAACGATGGATTAAACCCAGATCTGTGACTGGGGGTGAATGTTTTGCCAATGTGCAACATTCCGTCTATCATCTTGTGTGTTTTGACATGTATGTTGACACATTGTTCAAGATAACATACAGACTGCATGACAATGTACATTGTTACTCTTTGGGAGGAGCTGACTATTTGATGCGGGACAGTGGACATTTGAACTACATCACGGATGTGAGGTTGTACATGTACATTGTCATCTCACAGTTTCTTGCTATGCCAGATTTGATTGGCCAGTTTCTACGCACAAGCGGCACCTGTTGTGTACTCTGTTCTGTGGTGGGAGTGTTACACTTTGTACCATATTGTTTTCAATGTTGGTGTGCTGTTATTGCTATGTGTGTGCTGCATTGTGGGAGAGTTGCCCCTGCAGCTGTGAGTTTGCTGCCCCTTATCCCTTTCATGCAGTGTGCCTTTGACTTCTGTGCTTCTACAGTGCTGAGATGTGACAGACTTGGCTAATTTTGGCTCTTGTTCGGATTTTGGACTCCTGGGCATGGTTTATCCTCAGATGTGTTGTTGACATCAGGGGTTGTTTGTGCACGTGGATGTCTCAAAGTGTGACCTGCTCCTTTCCGGATGTGTTCCACACTCAGCCACCTCAGTGTCGTGGTGTGCATCATGTCATGATGATTGGACTGCAGCCATGCTATTCGTCATGCAGTGTCAATTGCATTGTCAGTGTGGCTCACAGACACGCAGCTCTGCTTGTTTTTACACGTGTCCATGGGTTGGTTGTGAGATTGGTGCTGTGTGGGGAGGGACCCCATTGTGCCCATAGTGGACGTGGGCCTACTTGCTGTTTGTATGTGTGCTGCAGTGTGCCAAGGGGATGAGGGACATGATCCAGTGTCATTGTGGGTGTGCAGTGTGCTCTACTTAATTGTGCATGTGTGCCATTGTGCCCTTCTCCCCATCCCCCCAGTCCCTGTTCGGTACTCACCCTGGTGCTGTTGTGTCAGGTCATGTCGAGCAGAGTCCAGATTCCCAACTCCTGCAACCGTCTCCCCACTGATGACTGTGGACACCATTTCCTCCATCTCATCCAGCTCCTGGTGTTCTGCTGGACTGCCACCTCCAGTCTGCATTGCTGCCTGATGGTTCTCAGCGAGTTTCTTCTTGGTTTTGCGCTTCGTGTCATTCCAGCGCCTCTTGACCTCTCCAATTGTCCTCCTCCTCACTACGACTGCATTCACCCTGTCCAGGATGTCCTGTCATATTGCATTTTTATTTGCCAATGACACTTTGGATGTGACGAACAGTTGTTGGTGGTGTTCTATCACATACGTAATGATCCTGTTTTCCTGCGGACTGAACCTCGTCTTCCTCGTCTTCTTCTCCTTGCCCTTTCGTGACCCCGAGGTCCCAGGATGGTCTTCCTGGGGGCTTGTGGGGTTCTGGTTGTCCTCTGTACTTGCTCCGCCTTCCTCCATGGTGCTACGCAGTTGAAATTATTTTGTTTGGCTTTTTCGGTGCTTTTATAGTGCATTTTACCACATGCTGCGTGGGGATTGCAGGCCTGTTGCTGGTTATCGCTGATTTTTGTATCACGATTGGCCTTATTGCAACTTTTTTCGCGTTTCGCATTTTTTCGGCCACGCAGTAACTTTAACGCGCTCATTTGACGCTTTATCGTGAGACTATCACATGGTACCGCCGTGTTGAGAATACAACGTTAACACGGTGTTATTTTCCCACGATAGACTGCGATATGCAAAGTCACGTTAAGCTAATTTTGCGATAATTAACACACATTCTTGAGAATATCCCCCCAGGTATTTGAACTGGACAACATCTGCCCATGTTAAGCCCTTACCTTGGGAAAATATTCTTTGATTAATTTATATTGTGAACATTTCTGGAAAAGTTTATGGTAAATAATATTGAAGTACAACACATTGCATGAAATTAGCATTAGTATTCAACTAAAAATTTCACCTGGGATAACATCGACTAAAAATATCGGAATAGTACAATCAAGCATCCCTTACTTGTTCAGTTATAGAACATCCTTGCATGTTTCATCTCGAGGAACACATTTGATTTGAAAACCATTTCAACAGAGGGGAATTCTAAAAATAAACCTCAGTCCTCCTCTGCCAACTAGTCCAGCTGCACAATTGTCCCATCTAAATTTCCAAAGTTATTGTCTCCTGGTCACTCACCAAAGAAATGTGAACATCCTAGTTACCAGGCATGAAAAAACATGTAAAAGCTCATATTCTACAAAACAAAATGACAGAAGATTCTAGAGCAGACAGATGCAGCACAATCTGGGAACAAAAATAAACATTTGCAAAAACTGTGTAGCTGCCTATCTGATCAGTCTGCTAGACCTTGAATCGCAGTGGTTCATCAGGATGATCCTAAACAAATTGAAAAGGTTGCTGAAGGACAACGGTATCTTCACCCCCATGCAAAAGAGATTTCAGATCAGAGGTTTCAACATACGCCAGACTTTCATTTTGCAGTACTTCACTCAAAACTGCTACAACTGAAACAATCATTGGCAAAACCATAAGGTATCACCTTTGGGATCAATTAGCTTTGCCAGTGCCTTCTTGTGATGTTGCAAGGGGTTGGGGGAAAAGCAAAATGTTATTTCCAAGTGCAGTGCATCCCTGGCAAAAAAACAAAAAACAAATAAGGTTTCAAGAAGCTTCTACACATGCTTTTCAGTCATTCCAATGGAGCACACATGGCACGTCACAACACATGCATGCCAGTGGATTGCCTCAGACACCATTTGCTTTGTTTTTACAATTACTGACCCTTAATGGTGGATGTAAGGACAGTGGTTTATTATATGGTGTGGCTGTGCAAACTCATCCTTTAAACAAAGCACAACTTCGTATCAGGTCCAGTCAGGTCTGTTTATGAATTTGCAAAACCTTATCTCATTCCTGGGTAGCTGTGGCTCAGAGCGGTGAGGCTTTATCAAAGGAACAAGTGTAAGGCATAGCGTAGTTCTGGTTGCGTAGTAAAGGCTGTTTTCCTTTACAGCAGTGTCGCTACTACGCAGAGTGGCGTAAAGTTAAGGAACAAAGTTCTATGATGCTAGCTGTGTCATAACGCTTTTTTTCCGGTTGACGGGGTTTGGGAAAGCAACAGCGGGGTTTCGGGGCAAGGAACGATGGGGTGGGAGGATGGGGCAATCATTGCTAGGGGCTGCGGCAGGGGTTTGTACTGGGGCAAGCAATGAAAAGCGGAGGGAACATGGGTGACAGGTCAAGCTATAATGTGGTGTGGGGAGCTGTAAGTGGCACTTAATGACTGTACAAGCAACAAGTAACAACATTGTGAAGTGGGACAGGAGTGGTAGACGGCCTGCAATCACGTGCACTTTTTATGGAGTGCTGCAAGTAAAAAAGAAAAAATAGACCTAAGATGACTCAGTTTGTATGTGAAAATTAGACAAAATATTATATATCCCTTCTGGCGATGAAAGTCATACACAACAGTTAATTAAAAAAGAAAAAAACCTTTACAATCAGTAGTCACTCTACTTAGCAATAAAAAGTCTCAGCAAAATCTGTCTTTAGAAGCCTTATAAAAATCCTATTCAATCCAACTAACAGACTCTCATGTCCACCACTCAAAATTAACTCTTATTTCCCTATACTAATTCACCACTAATCCTCTTTGGGATTTGGAGCAGCATGGTACTCGCTGAAAAGCACTTTGATGCCTCTTCAAGGGTAGTAAGCGCTATATAAATACAATTACAATACAATAAAAATTCACAACAAAACGTACACACATTATAAAGTGTTTGAGGCTTCATGGCACTCTCTCCTTTAAAAGTAACAAGTTATTGGGCATACAGAGGTTAAGGGGCAGCTGTGTTGGAAAAGACTGCCTTGCAGCTTATTTAGTTTTCGATGACTATTATAAGGCTCAGACAGACCAGCACGGTTGACTTTCTGAGAGCGTATTGATTACTTTTTCATGATTCCTCTAGGGTACAACTCCATCAAAACGTTTCAATTGTATGCTTCATTTTAAAAATGCCTAACTCAGCGAGCCCAGAGGGCACTTTTACTTGTTGTATGTAGCTCTGATTATTGATTCCAATATGTGCACAATAAAGCAAGACGGGCCCATCACACCTCAGAAAAGAAGAGTGCATATGGCTGCCACCTTCCACATCTGTGTGCAACAGAGGACCACCTCCTCCTGCCTTCCACAACAGTAATAAGGTGTGTCTCTGATGAACACTCCTGTGGGAAGCACAGTGCATGTGCCGTGGAGCTCCCAGGGTGTGTTGCAGAAAGGAAAGCTGGTGTAAGATCCTACACATGTGTAAAATGAACAATACTGCATGCTTGTGTGTGTGTTAGTAATAAGCAAGCATGGTTCCAGTATCCTGTGTGTATATTAGATGATCTTAAATGGGTAATATTCTAGGATAGTACGTGTGTGTACACGCGCACGTTTGTAATATATAACAATACCGATGGGTGTGTCTGCGTGTGAAATAAACAATGGGGTGTTTGAGAGCAACGGGGCTGCACTTATTGTCCAACATGAAAATCTCACTGGCAAGCTATGTCAGGAACACAATACACAAAATAAACAAATTAGGGCGCAGTTTTGTAATAGTTACTGTAGCGTCGCGGTCTAGCCTCCCGACGTTACATGACTCACCGCAATGCATTGTGGGAGTGATGTGACGCAGGCAGCCATTAGGATCGCGGCGTGAAGGTGAGCAGTCGGCTCTCCCCTTGAGATATAGAATAAGTTAATAAAGAAGCCTGAGAAGTCATCTGTCTTGTCCATGGTCTTCATTCTGGAGGGGCTCACTCCCATACACCACAGTGGCGACGAGGCGGCAGAACCCAGGAGCCATTCCGTCCGCCCTCACGGTAGGGGAGAGCCGTCGAAAGCACTGCGGCGGGTGCTGCGTGTTCAACGCGTCCACTAAGGCCTGAGTGACAGGGGGAGCAACCAGTTCCATCGCATGAGGGCTCGGCGCGCACATCGGTGCGTGCCCCACACCCCCCACACCTGTCCTCATCACCCGCCTTCTATACTTGCTCCAGAGGGCTGTGTTGTTACCGGACACCCCCCTCGCACAAGGAGTTTCGCAAGGGCCTTCCATGGCCACTCATCAGGCACAGCGACCCCACAGCCAGCCAACGAGCGCGTGGGGCACCCGGCCACAGGAACGCGTTATCTACCATGCAGCGGGCACATCGGGGAGCACGCAGCAGCAGCGAGACAGCACGAGGGTCGCCCTGCTCTCTACAGGGTTTGTCCCACTACTAGGCCATGAAGATTTCCACACGACTTTCGCCCTACAGCAAGGCGCACCACCTTCCAAGCCGCCCGCACCATGTGAGCACAGACCTTCTCCCTGACCAACCCAGTACCCTTCCTGCCAAAACCAGGGCAACCGGCCATGAAATGGGCTGACTGGAAGGGGTACTTCTTGAACTATCTACTGGGCTGGAAGATGAAGGTGAGGAGGTGCTCTCCAGTAAACGCCGGAAGAAGATCCTCCTACATAATCTGGGTCCAGAAGGCCTGCGCGTTTACGAAAACATGGTGAAGAAGCCCAGGGCATCTACAGATGACGACGTTTTCCAACATGCCCTGGAAGACCTAGATAACCATTCCAGCCAGTAATTTGCACAGCCATCGACCGGTACAATTTTTTCCAGCGCAAACAGACCGAGTCGGAAACAGTGGAGGACTACGTAGCGGCCCTCAAGAAGTTGGCCATCAACTGCAAGTTCGGCACCCTGCACGACGACCTCATAAGGAACCAGATCATAATGCACACAACCCACTCAAGCATCCAGGAGAAGCTGTGGGTTAATGGTGAACCGTCTCTCCCAGAGATCATCGCCATAGTCAAGAGAGCCTTGTTGTCCAAATGGTGCGCACTCGCCGCCAAGAAGAAACCGGTCCAACAGCCCACAGTGTGCAAAGTGACAGACCGGAGGGTTCCAGCCGCAAAACCTATGACAAATTCCGGCTCAGCCTCCAACAGGCAATCTATGCCTAGAACTAAGGGGCCCAGCCGCGCTCCCATGGACAAGCAAGGAACCTGTTACAGATGCGGCAGCCAATCCCACATAGCAAACGATATGAAGTGTCCAGCATTCCACGTCAAATGCTCCTTCTGCGGAGTCACGGGACATTTTGACAAAGTCTGCAGACAGAAGCCCAGAAGCTCTGCAGTCAAATATGTCCAAGATGACTCAGACGACCAAGATGGAGCAGACCAATCCGACCAAGATTGCATACTCCTCATCGAGGACCAAATCCTAGGCATTGGCGACGTTGCCAAGAAGAAGCCACCCTGCATGTTATTGATTGGGGGCGTCCAAATCACTATGGTGGTGGATTCCGGCTCTCCATACACCATCATCCAAAAACAGCTATGGGACGAAGACTTTGCCCAGGTGGTGGGGAGCTACCTCCATCCCAATGACATCCACCCCATCACATTCATGGGGGAACGTATCCCCATGGTGGGGTTCCAGCGGCTCCTGTTCTAGTTCAAAGGCAGGCACACAACAGCGAAATTGTACGTCGTGCAAGAAAGGCCCTTCAGTCCTGGTGTGGGCGGACCAGGGAGCACTGGGCATCCAACTCAACCCAGGCGGTGACACACAAGTGCTTCTGATGGACGACTCATCCACGCCAGCCTCGTTAAAAAAAGCAAAGTTACCAGCAGTCTTCAGCGACCACATAGGGAAGATGTCAAAGTTCACCCACAAAATCATGCTTAAAGAAGGAGTGGTGCCAGTATCCCACAAAGTCAGGAATATCCCATTTAACTGCAGAGAGGCAGTACAGCTTGAACTTAAACGGTTGGAAGACAACGACATCATCGAACCAATAGAATGCGCCGAATGGCTCGCGCCCTTGGTGGTGGCGCGCAAACAAAGCGGGGAGAGAAAGCTTTGCATTGACCTCCGAGAACTCAACAAAAACATCATTGTTGACAAGTTCCCGCTGCCCAAAATAAATAAACTACTAGCCCAGACCAAGGGGGTTAAATGGTTCTCCACCATTGACCTCAAAGCCGCATACCACCAAGTGTCGCTCCACCCATCGTGCCGGAAACTCACCTCTTTCATCACACCCTTCGGCTGCTACAGGTTTCGACGGCTGCCCTTTGGTCTCTCATCCGCGGCGGCTGTCTTCCAAAAACTCATGCATTCACTCTTCAAAGATATCCACGGAGTCCTCTACTTCCAGGATGACATCCTCGTCATGGGGAAGACCAAGGCAGAACACGATGACATCCTGCACACCGTACTGTATATACTGGTGGCCAACGGCCTCACGGCGGAACTTGAGAAGTGCAAATTCAGCTTACACAAGGTGACCTATCTGAGACACTAGATCAGCGACACAGGCATCTCCCCAAAAACAGCCAACGTGGAAGCCATCATGTCCGTGCCCTCCCCTAAAAGCAAAGATGATGTCCTCTCATTCCTGGGGCTGGTGGAATTTTATAGCAAATTCGTCAGGGACTTCGCTAACAAAACACACAGCTTAAATCAACTGCTGAAAGAAAAGAACGCCTTTGCCTGGTCCAACGAGTTGGAAGCGGAATTCTTGGCCATCAAAGGGGACATTTGCGAGGCGATTCCCTTACACAGCTTTAACGTCACTGCCCCCAGCATCCTTACCACTGACGCCAGCGACAAAGGATTGGGCGCCGTCCTCTCCCAGAAAGCAAAGAAGTACAGCGTGATCGAAAAGGAAATGCTAGGATCCATCTGGGCGATGTAGAAATTTTGACAATATCTGTAGGGATCCAGATTCACGTGCCGCACCGACCACAAACCCCTGATCAAGGTTCTCACATTCAGCGGCAACGTGACAGCCACCCCACGCATCGCGAAGATGACACTGTCTCTTAGACTTCGTGTACGATGTGGAATACATCCCCGGCCCACAGAACAGGGTCAAGGACTTCCTCAGCAGGGCAGCTGCCATGGAAGGAGCAGTAACGCAATCGGACTGGGACGAGTACAGCGTCGCATTTATGATGGACCATGAACACACAATCAGTGCCCAGGACTGGACAGACGCCTATGCGCAGGATACTGAACTCTCGCAGATCAAACTGTACGTCATGCACGGCTGGCCAGAGAAGAAGCACACAAAGGACAACTTCAGAAAATACTGGGAAGTTCGCGACGAACTATCCATTAGCGACAACTCTATATTCCTCTTGCGAGGCGACAGAGTGGTGCCCTCTAAGGAGCTGCTCGATCGCATAATCCTCATCAACCACAACGGCCACCTGGGCATCGTCAAAGTGAAAAGAAGAATGAAACTACTATACTGGTGGCCGGCCATGGACAACCACGTAGAACGATTTGTGAGAGCATGCGAACACTGAGCCAGAGCGGACAAAACACTCACCACCATGAGACCCCCATGGGGGAGTTCAACACCCCCAACAACCCGTGGGAGGCCTTATCCATTGACATCGTAGACCCCATTCTGGATTCATGGGGCACTCCCAAACACCTCATCGTTTTGATGGATCGATACTCAAAGTGGCCAGAGGTCGAAACCAGCGAATTAGTGGACACCGACACCGTCATCGCCTTCCTCACCAACATCTTCATGAGGGAAGGCATCCCCAAAACTATCACAAGCGACAACGGACCCCAGTTCACATCAGCCAAATGGACAGCCTTCACCGACTGCAACGGCATCCAGACAAAACACACACCCGTCTATCACCAACGGGCAGCGACCAAGTGGAATGCTTCAACCGGGTGATCATGGGCTCAGTCCAAGCAGCCATCAGTGCCGGAAAGAACTGGGAGACCGAAGTTAAAAGCACAGTGTGGGCATATCGCATCACCACCACCCTTACAGGCTACAGCCCGTTTAAGATCCTGAGAGGCAGGGAACCCTTTACCAGAGACAATGCAGCCTGGATGACCATGCGACTCCAGAGTAAATGGTTCCAAGCCATCGTCCGGACCAACATAGAGAAAGCCCAACGCATCCACAAAGCACATTATGATAAGAGACATAATGTACGGGAAGCCAAGCTGACAGAGGGCGACAGGGTCTGTGTCAAAAAAGGCTACCCAGGACAAAAAGGAGACAGCAAATTCAGTGAGCCTCTGCGAGTAGTGGAGTTATACACACGTTCGGCCTTGTTGAGCGACGGCAAGGTGTGGTCACAATCCAGAATGGCCAAATGCAACAAAATCCTTCAGTGGGACACGGACAGTAGCAACAGTGACCTGGACGAAAGTAACAGCGCCACTGGGATAGAAGCACCGACCACAGAACCAGCGAGAGTGGACATGGAAGTTACCAACAGGAGGGGGGCCCGCACTTCAGCAAATGAGGAAGGACAGACAGCCAAGCGACAAACACCAAGCTTGCCCAGCCAGGACACAGATGAAGCGGGCATCCCGCAAGAGACTTCCAATACACAAGCTAGAGACACGGAGGAGAGCATGAGGGAAGCCAGATCCAATGGATGAAGAGAGCAAGGGATCCAAGCATCCGTCACACACCGGCAAGGGCAGTGCAGTGAAGCTTCCGAAATGTTTCAGTGAATGCCAACTGTGATCTCTCTCTCTCTCTCTCTCTAGCTCTCTATCTCTCTCTCTCTCTCGCTCCCTCTGTACTCTGCCCCTCCACCACAGTTCCTTTGTTATTGTTGTTAAGGGGGAAGATGTGTAGCGTCACAGTCAAGCCTCCCGACGTCACGTGACTCGCTGCAATGCATTGTGGGAGTGACATGACGCAGGCGGCCATTGGGTTCGTGGCGTGAAGGCAAGCATTCAGCCCTCCCCTCGAAATATAAAATAAGTTAATAAAGAAGCCTGAGAAGTCATCTGTCTTGTCACACCACAGTTACAAGAATTTAATTTATTCGTTGTTACATTTTTAAGGCCACCATGGCATAACAGGCAACCACAAGGAGTAACAAATAAGGAAGGGTAGTGGTGTTCCTAAAAAGGAAAAGACCTGCACATCAAAGAGCACACAGTTGTATACAATTCAGTGAGATGGCGTCAAACAGTTGGTTATATGAACAATCTATTTGGGTGCTTGGCTAGCTATAGGCACTCACTACCCAAAAGTGCCAATAAGGTAGATGTAAAATCTACCTGTATAACATGAAAAAATAAAGCTATTACAGCACAACCATGAATAGTATATATGAAGTCAAACTGAATAACCAATAATAAACACATGCGTTATTCAGCATCAGAAACAGATATATATATATATCAAAAGTTCGTCTGTGGAAATCTTCTATTCAGAAAAAGTATGATGAAAGGTCCATGTTGTTTGTGATGCAAAGCATTCTTTTATTCGATAGTTGTATCAGAATCCAAAAGCGAAAACAGCCAACACGTGTTTTGTCAGTACATTATTGGTACTAAAGACTTTCTCAAGGCTGTAAACAAACAAATAAAGTATAAAAAACTAGATATATAAAAATTGGCATAAAACATATACATTAAGTAATATAAACCAGAAGACGGTACCAAAAAAATGAAATCATGAAGAGGCACCGATTGAGTTTAAAAATAGTACCAAAGAATGTGAACAGAGGCCAACGTCCCAATTATTAAACACACCAAAGTGTGAAAAGATAGTAGATAATTAACAATATTGATGGTAAGTATACCAGAGCCCGTATCAAGGGAGAGCAGAAAGCCGTACGAGGAAATAGAGAGAGGTCAGAGTTTGTAGAGTGAAAATGAAGAAGGGAAATATGGAAGTAGACTATCTAATTTAGTAAGTGGACTAGCAGAGTGATAAGTCTTAAATATGAAGAGTAAATTGTAAAGTGAAATAAAATGTGTTAGAATAAAGAAAAAACCGAAGTCTAAAATGACGAATCCTAGAGAAATATATGAGTCACATACCTATGTAAGAAAATAATTTGCAATGGAGTCCAAAAAGTTTCATAAGAAGTACATAAGGTGTGGCTCGATTTGAGTAAAAAGAGAGCATCAAGGTATCTGATGAAAAAACATAAAAACAACTTCAATTAGATCATGACTTGGATCCTTATCTTGGGAACAAACCTGTGGTTACATATGCAAGGGGTAACACTTTAAGGAACATTTTAAATTCTACCAACAAACAGCCTTTCAAAAATGATCTAGCACTGACTTGGCTACCGGCTAAACCGAAAGGTTTTTATAAACGTTCAATGTGCAACATATGTCAGTTTGCCCACAACAAAATTACGAGTTTTAGTTACAACACTGGTCAAACACATAACATCACGCAATTTATGAATTGCAACACCAAATATGTTGTATACTGTATCGTGTGCAAATGTAATCTTATTTATGTGGGAAGTACTATAAGAGCTCTCAAAGAACGAGTACAAGAACACATTCGAGCCATACGAAATAACAGTATGAATTCTCCTCTAGCCGTTCACTACAATACCGAACATAAATCTACGGAACTTCTGGGCTTAAAATTTCATGGAATTGCTACATTACGTGATAACCCCAGGGGTGGTGATAAGACCTCAGCTCTCAGAAAATTAGAAGCTATGTGGCTCATTAAACTGAGATCAGTAGACCATGGGTTGAACATAGATAGAGAACTACATGTATTCCTACGGGATTAATTGTATGCTTTCACTTTTTGCTTTTTCTGTATTATCTTTGTTGTTTATTGACTTGCTGGCACAGGGATATCACAAGTTGAATAATGTTATCACTTGAACATCGAATAGCTCTTTATGTACATAGTATGTGACCTAGAACTTTGTTTCTACTTACTGTAACAATCCAATATTGACAGAGTTTCACCATAACAATATTGTACTCTATTTACTATATGTGTAATCATGTATTGTATGCCGATTTGCATATACGTTTTTGTTTCTTGGAACCTTTGGCTATTGTCTTAGACTTCCTTTTCTCCTATGTGTCTCATTATTCTGGTGTCTGTTTAGACTATGTTCTACATTTACCATC